>NC_057800.1:448966045-449270883 GCF_018294505.1 Triticum aestivum
TGGAGGGGGGAGGGGGGTTTGGGGAATATTATTGGCTAGTTGGCTGAAGGGCGGTTGAATCGGATTTGGGGGGAATTTTTGGGTGTGGGGGGAGGATTTTCGCGCGGTGGGCGGGGGGAGTTTGGCGCATGGTCGGTTTCTCCAAGTGCAGTCCCACGTGTCAGTGAAGAGGCAAGCCAAAGCGCGTTCCGTTTGCGTGAGCCGTGTGCAGGACCGGACGTGTGTGGGGTGCAATGCGACCGCGACAGGAGTGTTGTGAGTGTACCGCATTTTTTCCTTTTAAACTAGGTGCTTCGCCTCCTCAAAAAAGAATCTGTTGCTTCGCGCGATCCATCGATACTACTACTAGTAATCCGGCAATCCCGACTAAAACGGAGCGGTCGGGTCTTTTCCCGCGCGATATGCTAGGAGGTTGGCTTAGTTGGGTTTTTTAGGACGAGTAATGCTACACCTACGTAATCCCAGTTACGTAATTAACGTAATGTGAAATGTGTGAGCTGTTGATTGTAGATTGGGGGGAGGGAGGGGCCCACCACCATGAAAATCAGGGGAGGAGAGAGAGAGGCAATTTACGTTAACCCTTTCGTAGGTTCCCGTAGATGTAGAAAGATGTGTCCGATCCTGCAATATAGGCCGTCCGATCTATATCTAACAGATAGGAAGGAAACTATGACAATTTACCCGCACTCCTCTCCACATTTCCAGATAAGGCTTTCCCTCGTTCATCCTTTTCTCCCACAAGATCTTGATCTTCCGTGCAACGCACGGGCATCTTGCTAGTACTCCTACAATATGTATATTATTGTGAAAGTTCATATACACCGGCCGAGATTAATGCAAACACGGCAGATTTTCATTACATTTCGAACTTTTATAGGACAAAAAAATAAAAGAAACCCGACCCTAAACCTATTCTACGGCGGTGACCGACGTCCTCCAGCTGTGATCTCCATGTTCGGGGGCGGGGTTCAAGACTCGTGAAGTGAAGGTGCGATCTCCAGCGAGGAAAAGTAGAACACGGGAGACGGACCGGCCAGTTGGCACACCATGCCCTGCCGCCTCCCATGCCCTACTTATCCTCGGAGGAGTCCCCGACCTCGGCGGTGCCGGACGTTGGACGGCGGCAAGTAGGACGCGTGGCTGACAGTGCTCCCGTCGTCGGCCGCCATCGTGGCCACCACTTGTGCGGCGACTTGTGCGAGGACGGCGACCTCGAGCTCCATCCCTGAAGACAAGCTCTCCCGCAGAGCGTTCACGCTTGCGGTCATGGCGGATGTGGTTCCAGGTAGGAGGACGATGCGCTATGGTGTGGAGGTTAGCTGGGCGTTGCTGCTTTAAGTAGCGCATTCCGGTGAGGCCAAGCGTCCGGGTGCGTCATTAAGTCGCCGGAGTTGGTTCCGCGGGCACCGAGCCTCTTAATGACGACATACGAACGGACGGCATGAATGCGGGCAGCTGGCGCCGGCTGTGAACGCACCGCGCGACGGGGCGAGGGACGAGGGTTTTGGTGTGCCAGGGTAGTCAGCTGCGGTCGTGGAGACGTTGGAGATGCCCTTTTCTCACATGCGATCCCCGCATGTCATTGAAAAAGCAAGACGACCAGGCATGGTCTCAGGTCTAGAGGATGCAGTTGGCTGCGCTACACCACTCTGCGGACGCGTCGCGGCGCCCCATGCATCCTCGACAAGCCGGGTGTTGGGGTGTGTTTGGATTGTGGCCAAAGTGCACCTTGCCAAAATTTTGGTCATGACCAAAAGATTGGTCTTTGTTTGGATGGTTGCCATTTTTTTGGCATGCCAATGAACTCTAGCCAACTCTAGTTCATTTTTCTTGCCAATGTCGGTCAAATCATGGGCAACCAATACCTTAACCAAAATTTTGGTCATGACCCAAAGATTGGTCTTTGTTTGGATGGTTGCCATTTCTTTGGCATGCCAATGAACTCTAGCCAACTCAAGTTCATTTTTCTTGCCAATGTCGGCCAAATCATGGGCAACCAATACCTCAACCAAAATTTTGGCTACCCAATGCTTTGATGGGGCAACGTTGGGCACAAACCAAACATACCGTTGGTCGTGCCACAGCACTAACGCCACCCTCGGCAAACTGAAACCGACCGTGCCTAGCGACGATATGAGTGTGTCGCTCACCGCGGTCGTCGTGTCCAGAGGCGGTGCTAGAGCTGCGCCCCGTTGTTGGCCCCAATGACCCACATGAACGGTTGTCGGTGGCAAGGAGGTCGTGGGCCAGCTCCTACATTGGACTAGTTTGCGCTACATCGTCCCGACGGGTGTGCCCCACATGTCTGTTTCCCTGTTTTCCCGGCCATATTCGAGCGTCAGTGCTCTGCGTTGCGCATTAGGACTTTCACTATGTAGGCCAAGCGAGACAACTTATTGTTTATTTGAGCCGTTCAAGTATAATCATGTGGCATTTGCTTATTTCTCATTCCTCTCCAACCCTCTTCTCCATCGATCATGTCGCCCTCCAGTCCAGTCCATCCTCCCGCATGCCTCATTTGAACATTCCGCCGAGTATCATTCGCATGTACCCACCCTAATCCTCTTTCAATAGATCTCTGGACCCCGAGATAAAATCGAGAGGGAACGAGTGGGGGCACGTGATACCTAAGGCGGATTCAAAATTTTGAACCGGTGATCATAGCATCCGCAAATCATATATAAAGGGTATTCAATGTTCGTTTCGTTTTTGAACGTACAATATACTCCCTCCTATCCTTTCTAGTTTACATATAAGTTTTATGTGTAGTCAAAGTATATCTACTTTGATCAAAAAGGTATCAACATTCAACAATGCCCAATCAATATTGTTAGATTCGTACGTACTCCTAGATTTGTACTTGAGATGGTTTCCTATTTGACTATTGACAAGATTAATAGTACATGAGATGTATAATGTGAAAATTATATCATTGGAAACTCCTTTCACATACGAATTTGACTATATGCTTTGTGTAAGTTGCATGTCATATATTATTACTCTAACATTTGGTCAAAGTTAGCCTCGAAAAACGCATTAGACCCTGTATGCTTTGTGTAAGTTGCATGTCATATATTATTACTCTAACATTTGTGTAAGTTGCATGTCATATATTATTACTCTAACATTTGGTCAAAGTAGTATAGTGGAAGTGGATCCTCTGACGTAGGTATCCCTGCCTTACCCTCCCTTTGGGTCACTTACTGGCGGACCCCATGCTTGCTAGGCCCCGCATGTCAGTTACTCAATGGGTTCGGCCACGTCAGGGGATCCTCATCCGTAGTATACTCCCTCTGTTTTTATTTACTCCGCATAAAACAGAGGGAGTGGTGGTATAATAAATGACGCGGGCGGGGAAGGGGGAGGGACGTCGGTTTGCTCTCAACTATGGTCCCACAAGCGAGCGAAAACTCAAGACGAAGCACGTTCTATTTGATGAGCGGCATGGACGGTCCAGCGTGCCGGGCTGCAACACGAACGTGACAAGAGCGATGTACAGTCAAAACCAATTGACCGGTCGTCACCGGAACCACTATTCACACTAGAACCTTCGCTGCTCGGCCTATGCCAGCCACTGCCCTAAAACCACACCAAATCTCCAGCCCATTCCCCCACCTTTTGATCCCCTAGCCTGCATCAAGTGCCCCCTAGTTCACTGGAAATCCATGGTGTGCCGCAAGATCACTTACTACAAGATGCTGACGCCGGAGCGCGGCGCAGAAATCACGGCGGCGGTCGGCGCCACAGACCTCCGTTCCCAAGATCGCTTTGCGGCGGGCCAATCCCCGAGTTCTCTAGAGCCAAGCTACAAGGAGGAGGAAGCCGATCCAATGTTCATGGCGGAGGTCACGGCGCAGAAGGCCCCCGATGGGTATGAGACGATGGACGTCGACTTCGTGCCGGCGTCCGAGTCCCCCATGGTGCAGGCGGACCAGCGGTTCAACATGGCGATACTAAAGGAGGACTGGGCGGCAGAGGCTCAACTCGACGTGGAGCGCACGCATGCCGCTGCCATCTAGGCTCTCCTGCAGGCGGAACCGGATGCCGTGGATGTGAACCGGGCGGCGGAGGCTCAACTTGAGGCGGAGCGCGCGGATGCCGCTGGCATCGAGGCCCTCCTGCAGGCGGAACCAGACGTCCTAGACTTGAACCGGGCGGCAGAGGCTCGACTCGACACAGAGCGCGCGGGTGCCGCTCTCATCGACGCCCTCCTGCAGGCGGAACCGGACGTCCTGGACTTGAACCGGTCGGCGGAGGCTCGACTTGACGCGGAGCGCGCGGATGCCGCTTCCATCGAGGCCCTCTTGCAGGCGGAACTGGACGTCCTCGACTTGAACCGGGTTGTGCTCTCGTCCGTGCAGAGCGCCCGCATGCTCCGCTTGAATGAGTAGCTTGAGGCCGAGGACAACCATGGTGCGGAGACACACGTCGGCAGCGACGGCTGGTTCGCGCCGGCAGCCAATAATGACGAGGTCGTCTCTTTTCGCCAGCAGTGATAGTTTTTCTTTATGTTGTTTTTTATGGATCTTTTGCTGTGTAAAAACATATATTTGTTATGCAAGTCGCCTGACTTGGGTCAGTCTACCATTTCAGGCGGTTGGATGAATATCCTACGTCTCCTAACCCTTCTTTCCTTCTTCCTCACCTCTTCTTCTTCCCCAACAGACCACCGCACGGGCCGTACGGATACTCCCCAACATGCGGTTGGATAAACATACTCTATGAAACGAAAATTATGTGTCAGCGATAGGATGGCTGAGTTTGGTGTGTTCACATGCGACAACACGTGTCAGTGAGGGTGCGCTCCCTTGGTTGGGTTTGCGGCATGCAGGAGCGACTATGTGAGGGTGCGGTGCGACCGTGGCGTGCAGAAGCGACCGTGTGTGGGTGTGGTGCGACCGCGATAGCCGTGCGCAAGTGGACCTCGTTCTCATTTTGAAAACTTTAGGCAAGCTTGGCAAAAATGTGTGGCGAAGTTTGGCAATGCAAGGCCTAGACCCAAACAGGATAAGTACGTACATACTAGGAGTACTAGTGTTACAAAAGAAAGGCTAGGTTTTCCTTTGCGGGATTTAATCGATACAAATCCTCGTTTCACATGTCAATTAATGTGTATTTTTTCTCCAAAGACCAAAGAGCTAACCATCTCACTCCTCATCGCTTGATTAATGCAGCACCATGCAAACCAACCTTCTCACTTCCGCATGCATGCAGGGGATATTAATGTCCTTGGTTGCTAACCCCATCAATTTTGCCTCGATTAGCGTTAGTGGACCTTTGCAGATTGTAATTTTGATATACTGGCCTTGTGTACAAAAAAATGGAGGTAGTAACTATATTTGACTTCCTTCCCCATTGCGGTGACGTCGACGATTTTTTTTGGGTGGTTTGGCGAAGTGCGTTCGACGGAGAACTCAATTGAGGGAGACCACGGTAAGTCATTCGCAAGTGCCGCCTGCAAGTCGAGACAATCGCCTTATTTGCATCCAGGAAGTCCTTTACTAGTACTACTAGGAGTAACTAATGCGGTGAGATGGCTTCTCGAAGAATACGGTGGAGAAGCGGAGTCACCAAAGAGTGAAATGATGGTTGCTTCGTTCGTGCTTTTGTGATTTGACGCCTCACTGCTTTGTGATTTGTGATAGAAGGGACAGGGAGTAGACTATGTGCTCTATACTGTACTACATGCGTCCAAGCATGGGAGAAAGAGGAGAGACGTTGCATTTTTCTATTCCTTCAATCAATCAATCATGGAGCTTCGGTTCCATCTTTTTGGCTTTGGCAACACCGTCCACAATGGTTCCCATGATGCCAAAAGCTATTTTCACATTTGGCTACACATTATGGATGCCCTTAACCGTACCACTTGGTTTTGCTCCTGTGTGTTATCTATACAAATCTCAATTATATTGATCTAAAAAATTATAGAATCAATATTAGTAAAAAGGAGGTCATTTTGCCGCGCGGGTGGCGGGGGAGGTTTCTTATTTGAGCAATGCTACATCCATGTAATGGTTTACATAAAGTTACGAACTGATGTGATGTGGGACTATTTGATTGGATTAAAGGAGAGGATTAGGCCCACCCCACCTAAAAATCAAGGGGGCATATATAGATTAGATGGAAAGTATACGTAGCAGCTACGTAGCCCTTTGTAAGTCTAGGATTAGGCTTCTTATTTTTGGAGGACGTTGTCCTGGCGGTTTGCTAACATGCGGTCCCACGTGGCGGTGCTTTACCAAGCCGATCCGTGTCCCACATGAGGCAGAACAACGGCAGAAGCAACACGTGGTTAAGTTGAAGAAGATGAGGGAGAAGCGGATTCAGCAATGAGTGAAATGATGGTTGCTTCGTCCCTCCAACTTAACTGCGGGAAAGGTGCAGCTTTGTGATTTGACGCCTCATTGCTCATTACTATGCCAGCGCCATGACTGGGGTGCTTCACCCCGGCTACTCTGCACTGTATTCCGGTATGGCACATGGACCCGGTAGCTTGATGTCCCACATGTCGGCGAAAGGGACTAGAAGATTTATGAAAGCGAGCGCTCCACTCTTACAACGGAGGAGTAGACGACACGATGGCCCAGTGAACTGTCACTTGTATTTTATAGTACTATAGTTTTGTTGTTTCGCACGATCCATCGATACAAACCAAATTAAATAGGAAAGGGCGGGATTTTTCCCGCGCGGTAGATGATACTGGCCATACATTTCAAAGGCAATTTTAATGTATGCAAACTGAATAATTATAAGTAACAATATATCTAGTAAAACTAAAAACACATATGATTTATTGTGTTAGAGTGTAGTAGTAGTGCTGTATTGCATAGTTGTTAGATGTAACATGCGAGAACGTGTAGAGATGTAGTTTTGGAGGGCCTACAGAGAGAAAAGCGTAATACGGTCACCGAACTTCAGAATAAGCTGGTTACAGTCACTATATACGTTTTGCGGTGATTATACGGTCACTTGCTCACAGTCAGCATCGGATTGCACTCTGTTGACCGGCCAAATAGTTTGTGTAGCGCCATGTTGACTATTTAAATTGACCATGTTCGTTGTGTGTCCCACCTGTCAGTTCGCATAGGCAAAAGGTCAGATAAACACAAATTCACGCAGGCGTGACAAGGCTCCAACCTGTGTGCGGGAATCACCTGGTTGTGTATGTGTCTGTCAGGGCCTGATGTGTGCGCATGCACGTGTAGGTTGAGCACTTGAGCATGAGAGTGTGTGTTGGTCGTGTGGTGTACTGGTGTGTGCATGCATGCATGCATGCGTGTGTGCGTGTGAGTGTTGCGTGCGTGCGTGTGAGTGTCGCGTGCGTGCATGGCTGCATGTGTACGTGTGAGTGTTGCGTGCGTGCGTGGGTGCATGTGTTTGTGTGAGTGTTGCATGGATGCAGTTCATGTGCATGCGTGCGTGTGTGTATAATCACCACACCAGCTCATGTGTGTTAAAACAGACGGCTCAGCACACCAATACAAGGCCACCTTGTCCGTTGTGCCCGCGGTCATGACTTTGAACCACCGTCCAAATATTTTTTTGTCGTTTGTTTTCATTCTTACTAGCAAGATGCCCGTGCGTTGCATGTAACATCAAGATGCATTTGTATGACTTGTTTATCTTGTGAGAGAA
Organism: Triticum aestivum; assembly: GCF_018294505.1. Taxonomy (NCBI): domain Eukaryota; kingdom Viridiplantae; phylum Streptophyta; class Magnoliopsida; order Poales; family Poaceae; genus Triticum; species Triticum aestivum. The sequence continues at coordinate 448,973,681 of NC_057800.1, forward strand.
AAGGATGAACGAGGGAAGGCCTTATTTGCAAATGTGGAGAGGTGTGTGTGTACCTTTTTGCAAAATTGCCATAGTTTCTTTCCTATCCGTCAGATATAAATCGGACGGCCTATATTGCAGGATGGCAGGCACACCATCATCACCAACTATGTTTTTTATAAGAGTGTATTTTATGTATTTTATAAGAGTGTAGATGTAGAGTAGATACAAGTCTGTAGGTGGGCACGATGGTAGTGAGATAATGTGATGCAACACTAGAGGTGCCATGTGGAGCGTTTAACTGGTCAACTAGTCATGTCATGAGCAAATACAGAGTTGTACGGTGAGCCCGTGACTGCATAATAACCACTAAATGTAAATGGTGACCGTAATGAGTGGATTCTAAAGTGCAATATATGTATCGTGCTTTCGCTTCAAATACAATGATCGTCATTGCATATATCGCGAGAGAAAGATGAAACATGCGTGAATTTTCTGGGGGGCTTACTTTCAGAGGACCTGGAGATAGTTTTGTGTGCATACGTGAAAGGGGCGTACAGGGGGGTACGCGATGGACAGAGAGATGCTCTTCGTTTCTCTTTATTATGACTAACTTTGTATATAGTATAAAAATATACAAATTCACAATGCGGAATAAATATCATTGTGGGCACCATGCAATGCAAATTAGCGTTCGTACTCCTCCATATAACTTTGTAATATTGTATATATGTAGAAACTCTAAAATATTTTTTTGGCCACACTTTATTCAAAAGGAATGTTGTATGCGAAATAAACGTGAAGAGAGGGCTTTTTAGATCAATGGGGTACGTGATGTAACATGTGTGAATGTGTAGTTGATGCATTTTGCGGGGCCTAGAGAGGTATGTGTGTGTATTACGTATTCGAGAGAGGCATGGATAGAGGGGCCGACAGGGGGGCGTGGGAGAGATAGCACGAGAAATGAGAGTGGTCTAGAGAGAGAGACGAATATGACGTCACGACAAGAGATTCCATTCCCTTGAGTGTGTATATGCAAGGGGGAGGGAATAGAGGCACCAGGAGAAATTTTCTGTGTGTGTGATGTTTGTGTTGGTATGTGTGGGTGTGAGAAGATAATGAGACGTGGGGGCAGAGGGTGTGTCACCGCGTGAGGTCCGGTGGGTCGAGGTGAGGCCCTTCGTTCTGTTCCGTCCTGCACCACATTGGTCGGCCCGTGACGCATTTAGGAAGACCCATGGATGACTAGTCGTACAAGACAAAGATAGCAGAATTGTGAAGGACTCTGTGTCCACTGACAAAGCCGACTAGGATTTGTAACCCAAGGTTCTCGGACTAAGGTAACCCCTTTATCTATGATATTACTATTCATCCAACCTAACTTTAAGGGGCATCCTACAGAATGCTCTGCTAGAATCATACTCGTCGATTAGGAAGAGAGGTGTGAGACAATGCGTGAGAGACAGGCGTAAAGATAATGTGCGTACATGAGACACGTAGGCAGGTCCATGTATATAGAAAGGGTCGATGAGGATTGTGCGTGTGTATGTTTGCGAGAGGAAGAGTGCTTGTGGTAAAGGTTAGTGAAAACAGTTGTAAATGGTTACGAGAGGAGGGAGGGTTATATCTAGAGCATGTGTGCGAGAAAGACACCTCGGGAGAGAGTGTGTGAGCATGTGTGAGAGACCACCGATGGAGAGTGAAACTACACGTAAAAGACTGCTCTACACATTGATTAAAGATATAAATTGTATCCAAATATTAGGATGGGATCATGATATTTGCAACTCGCGTAAGGAGCGCTCATTGATCCATCAGACATCTAGATTCTATTGAATTTGAGCATGTCTATGTTATTATTCGACACAATTGATCCACATAGTTAGTATTTTGAACTCCAGGCAATGCATCGCTTTAGCAATCGAATATAAATGTGAGTATAGTTCATGTTGTGTGTGTAAAGCACATTATACATACGAAAGTTACACAATGGACATTATAAATAGCTACTACCTATGAACTAGCATACATTTGAATTCAACTTAAGGTGGTTTAACAAAATCGAATTCAACATGAAGTCCATTCAATTATTTGAATTTGATATCATGGCATTTGTAAACCATACTTAAATTATGGGGGCACCAATCTTTGCTCTTATTTTGTACATAATAGCATATGTAGTCGTGTACAAAATAGATTCAAATTTATCTCCTCCATTCCAAAATAATCGTAGTTATAGGATTTTCAAGTGTCAAAATTTCAAAAAGAAGCGGATAATTTAATGATGTTTTCAAACATACAAGGTCAAATATAACGTTGTATATTTAGGTCAATCCTCATAGTTCAAGAGTACTCTAAACGTGAATGCTTGTGTTTCAAAATTTCGAACGAAGCGCCAAAAGAGCCTCTACTCGCCCGAAACCGCGTGAGACCAATGTTTGGTAGTACAAGGAAATTACTTTTCTAATAACTCCGACCCGTGAAACCTACCGGCCCGACGTCCAAAGGTCTAAACCGGGGTAGGTTTGTAGCTTCATCTAGACGCCACGCAACCGCATCCGAAAAACATTCATACACAATGGCCGCCTAAGCACACATGCGCGCGGCCGAAATCGCTCCCGCCCACTATTTGGGACACCTGGGATTACCATCCTACCCCGACCCGCAGTAGGTCCGAAATTTAAGAGGGGGGCAAAGTTTGTACTTTCCCCAAATTTCAAACAAGCGCGTCCCATCTTCTGTTCAAAAAAGCCAAAAACAAGCGCGTCCCAGACCGAAACATGGTTCCCCCCCACCCGTCCGATTCCCCATTCGTACTCCGTGGGCGCCAAAACTACCTCTCCACCAGCCGCGAAACCCCGGCGTCCTCCGTCCGCCACCCCATCCCACCCATCAACCGCCGCCCTCCTCCATCACGCCGGAGCCGATACCCCGACGTCGTCGTCCACCGCAACCTCAACCGCAACGCCCTCCACGGCTAGTAGTTGAAGCCGAGGCCGAGCCGTCCGTACCCGAGCCAGTTCAACCACGCCGTCCTGCGCCTCACCGCTGCCGCTCCAACTTCGCCACCCTCCACCGCACCGGAGCTGTTCCTGCTACGCCGTCCTTCGCCGCCTCGGATCTGCTTCCCCTCCGCCGACATACGGCCACGACAACACAGTCAACAATTTTCCCATGGGTTTGTCCAAGCCTGCACCCTCCAGAACATCGGTTTCCCCGGTAAAAAGAAGAAAATCAGCGCGACTTGTGGAGGTGACCACACCGGCAACCGAAAAAGGTACTCCTCTTCCCTTATTCGTGCAAATCTTACGTCTCTGCTTGCACGGTATTCATCCCACAGAAGACACTAGTTGACCGCTTCTTCTTGATACTAGATGTTCCTAGTAACTCGTGATGCACAAGGTTTCTCCTCATATACTATTTCACCTTAGCTAGAGGTCCGTCGCCCCCCTGAATTTCAATTTTTGGCCACTTGATTCCCAATTAACGGAAGCATTCCCCGGTGCAACAGGCGCTAGTACGCCTATTACACTGGGGAAGCAGCGCCTTGGTGTTTATCTTAGGGGCGTGTGCGGCCTATAGCTACTGGCGCCCGATCTGGGGGTCGGCCGGGATTAAAGGGATGTCCTGGGGGCGCTGCCAAGCACGGCGGTGGCGTGAGGTCAATGGGAGGGCAGGGCGGCGGAGGCAGGGGTCTGGGCCGGTGGTCACTGGCGGTTTGAGAAAGATCGTCAACTGTGACTGGCGGGAGGTAGACGAAGGCCATCTGCCCGTTCCTTATAGATCTATTTATTTTCAGTCGACTGTTATCTTAGATATGGCCACATGTGGTGGTGTGCTGGAGGAGTACCTGCATTTCCTGTGCTCATATATTACAAAATCATACAGAGTAGAATCTAATTTTGTTTGCCATGCAATGTTGTAGAGCTATCATATGTCTCCTGTCATTTATTTTTCAGCCACCTGCTATCTGCTACTTTTACAGTGCACTAGTTCTGCACACACTTTACCCTTACTCTCACGGTTGTGTTTTTATGCAAGGATATTTCAGACTCTGCTGCCATGAGAGAAGCTAAAAAGAAAAGAGAGAAGTCGCTCCAGTTTGGTGTGCGGCTAGGCAAGACACGTTTCAATGCTTTAAAGGGTGCAGTGTCAGCAGATGGAGACGGGAAACGTAGCTCTAGAGTTGATGACCTCGCTCGCAATGAACCACCATCCCAGGTGCTTGCTTTAACTTCGCGGTGTCATATGTGGTTGCATGTTCCATATGGTGTCTAGCTTGTATTCGAAAGGCCGAAGTCGGTAAGATAAGGAAAGATATTTTTTACATGAACCACCATCCCGTGAGCACCAGAAGACAAATAGCTAGTCAGGGCACTGGCCGAGCCAGTGACAAGCCCAGCAAAGATAGGCATCACCTGGAAGCCAACTAAAAAGCTGCGATGGTGGCGAAGCAGCCCGCCTCCCACCAGGCTCTCAGGTCCTAGATGATCATGCTCACCACTCCAGCCGGATGTCTAGCTTGTATTGCTTCCAATTTGGTTAAATTGCATCTGCTTAGCTTACACATTATACCTTTGAATATGACATGCCTTTCTGTTTTTGGTACATACTAGTACATCTGTGTATTAACCATGTTCTTACATCAAACTAATGTTCTTGTGTATCCCTCATCAATCACTTATGACGAGGCAGGCAGGCAAGGGGACTACTCCTCATTTAAAGAATGCAGCGTCAGCCTCCCGACATGATTCTCAAGAAACAGAAATGCTAGATGAAGATAGTGAACGTAGCTCTGTAGTTGATTACAGCATTTCCCCTACACTAGCATCGCAGGTGCTTGCTCTAACTTGGCAGCGTGATATGTGGTTGCATGTTGCATATGGTGTCTAGATTGTAATTCTTCCAATCTGGTTAAACTGCATGTGCTAGTCTGCTTAGCTTATACATTATACCTGTTAATGTGACATGCCTTCCTGTATTTAGTACATAGTACATCTGTCTATTAAGCATGTCCTTACATAAAACTATTGTTTTTTTGTATCCCGCATCAATCAACATGACGAGACACCTTTAGTATATGCAGTGCGATATTAGTTGCATCTTTCATATGATTTATAGCATGCGCTGCTTCTAATTTGTTGAAATTCCATTTATGATGGGACGCTTTTAACTTGGCAGAGTCATATTGGTTGCATCTTTCATGTGGTGTCTAGCTTGCATTGCTTCTTATTTGCTGGAATGGTTTCTGCTTAGTTTACACAAACAGTTGTGAACATGCCATGCCGTCCTGTTTTTCGTACATATTCCATCCTGGTATCATGTGTTTGCCTTACATCAAAGTAGTGATTGTCAGTATCATGCATGAATGAGTTCTGAAGAGAGAATTTTATTGCTTTTTCTTGTCGGTTTTACTTGACAATTCAAAATCAATAAAGCGGAAGGAAGTTAGCAAGGCAGCGGATAAAGGTGCTCCTTCCGAACGGAGGGCCTCTACAGTTTCTACTCCTCCACACCCCCAAGATGATTTCCAAGACAACACATGCATAGACACTCAACAAAGCTGTGTTTATGATGAGCACGTCTCCCCTAGTGCAGCATCACCGGTGCTCCCTCTAACTTGGCACTGTTATATGTGGTTGCATGTTATGTGTGATGTCTAGCTTGTATTGCTTCTAATTTTGTTGAATTCCATCTGCTTACTTTACACATTATACTTGAATAAGACACGTGTTCCTGTTTCTAGAACATACAATATCTGTCTATCACACCATGTTCTTACATCAAATTACTACTGTTGTGTAACCTGCAACAATCACTTATCATAAGACACGTTTGACTTCGGAGTGTGATATAGGTTACATCTCACATTCTTTTCTAGCTTGTACTACTAATTTGTTGAAATGGCACTTATGACGAGACAGTTTTAACTTGGTAGAGTGATATTCGTTGCATCTTTCATATGGTGTCTAGCTTTCATTGCTTCTAATTTGTTGAAATGCCTTCTCCTTAGTTTACACATCATAAGCTGTGAATATGCAATGCTGTGAATATGCAATGGCACTAATGACGAGAGACCTCTAACATGGTAGTGTGATGTTGTTTGCATCTTGCATATGATTTATTTCTTGTACTGCTTCACATTTGTTTAAACGCCATTTATGATGAGACACTGTTAACTTGGCAGAGCGATATTTGTAGCATCTTTCATATGGTGTCTACCTTCCATTGCATTGCTTCTAATTTGGTGAAATGTCTTCTTCTTAGTTTACACATCATAGTTCTGGTTATCTCTTCCGTCCTGTTTTTCATACATATTACATCCTCCTATCATGTGGTTGTCTAACATCAAAGTTCAGTTCGTCTGCATCACGCATCAATTTGTTCTGAAGAACTAAATTGTTATTCGTTTTTCTTGTCGGCTTGACTTAACATGGCACAGAGAAAGAGGAAGAAACACAGAATGGCAGGGAATGAGAAGCGGATGAATCCTGCAGATTCTGCTGGTACTGATGGTGCAATAGAAGGTCAAAGTCCAGCGGAAAATTCTACAAACACGGCATCCCATGCTACACGAGTTGCAAAAAAAGCCAAACAGAAACAAATAGCTGCCACCAAACAAGCAGAGACAGCCCTAGTTCTTGCAACACCTACCACAGTACTACCAGCTGCACGACTTACTCGTGCGTCAACTGAGCTAGCAGCACGTTCCCAAGCTCCCTTGCCACCTGACACTACTTCCCAAGCACTCTTGACACAAGACGAGTTGGCAATATCAGATGAACCTTGTGAGCTTCAACAGCAAGAAGGTAGTTGCTGGAGTCAAGTTACAGTTGCATGCTTCTTTATATGTAGTCTCACAGTTTGATGTACACTAACACTTCCTATGTTCGTTGTTGGACTAGCACCTAGGCGCAAGAGGAAACAAACATCAGGGATAATGCTCGATAGGTTAACTAAATCTAGAGGAGGAAGAATGGAGATCCGTTTTGAGGCAGGTTTAAAAAGGCCACGTGATGCTACAGAGTCAGCCAAGTTAGTATCAGAGGCAGCGGTTGCTGTTAGGTGTCATGTACGTATCCTCCCAACATGGATTCAGTACAGGAATGACAAAGACGAAACCCAGTTCAACACCTTCCTCGACCATTTATCTGTAAGTATGGTTATGTATGGAAACTAGTAATATCGTCTTGCTCTGTCCAATACTTTCTAGGTTGCTGATAATGAGACTCCCATAATTTTCAACAGATGAGGTTCAAGTTGGATAGCCAAGATGATGCAACCAGACAAGCTTGCACCCATGTTTTCAAGTCTGCTCTGCGACAGTATCGGTATAACTTGAGGAAAACTCACTTTGAAGGCAAGGCTAACAGTGAACTTTCCCAAACATCTCCAGTGGAAAATATATCGGATGAAGACTGGAGGGGCCTTGTTAAACACTGGTCTGATCCGAAGTATCAGGTACATTATATATATGTGATCAGATCACATGTTGAAGTCCTATTTACGCATGTGCCACACAAATCTATCTTCTTGTAGGTGAACTGTTCAAAGAACAAGGCCAACCGTACGAAAGTGAAATTCCAACAGACGACAGGATCTCGTAGCTATATTGCACACTGCGAGGCTCTTGTAATTAGCTGCTGTTTCACTCTTTTCGCTGTACCATATTATCAGATCTATATTGACTTGTTCGAAATGCAGAGGAAAGCCCGCAAGGACCAAAAAGTACCTGAACCAAATGTTGTGGAAATCTTCAAGGACTGTCACACCAGCAAGAAGAAGGGCATGACTACACCAGTCAAAGCCGCTGTTGTAAGTCCTTAATCCTCATGCCTTTTAACTACTACTTACTCTGACTTGTGCCTTGAACTGCATGGTTTGCAGCCAATGTCTATTACTCTTTTCAATTTTATACACAATTGTCTTAGCGTATCATTGCACCTTACAAGGTTTAAAAGAGAGGAGTGATGTTCCTTTGATCTTGACCCGTAATCTAGTTCCGTGCTGGACTTGCCCACACAATGTTACAATTGCCTGTTTGTCTGTTCTCAGTTGTTTTGTGATATGAATGATGTCATACTATGCTTACCGTATTATAAACTTCGTCTCTTTATCCTTAGCCCTCAATACAATGTGAAGAAATAGACAATACATTAGCGATGGTACATGGTCATATGTTTGGAACCTGGTTTTATTATGTACTTTGCAATAAAATACAACTAATATTTTACATGGGTTCACCAGAATAAGTTCTGTATATAGACCAAAGCTATTTTGTTTGGTTTTGCTGCCTCCTTAATATCTTCTGTTCTGGTACTACTAATGTAAAACCTCAACTTTTCAGCGAGCTATGGAAAAAATGGTGGAACCGCCACCTTCTGAAGGTGGCGAGGCAACTATAACCGCAATGTCAGCTCTTGCTGCAGTGGGTCAGTACCTGTCCACTAACAGTGCCAAAAGCACGTTCCTGCGTAATACTGGGTTGGTTGTTAAGGCAATATCGTCCAAACTGCCTCATGATCAAGATATGCAAGCTCAAAGCAATGTTGTATCTGCGCTCCAGACACAAGTCCATTCCCTAACAGAGACCCTTTGTGAAACAAGGAGAAACATTGCTCAATGTCGTCAAGATATGCATGGTTTTGAAACCAGACTATCAGACATTTGCTATGTTGTTCAGGAGCCTAGGGGAAATGAAGGCGAGGGTTATGGTGCTCCATCGGACAATACAACATGAAAACGTAACAGTCAGGTCAAATGAACTGAGCTTCTGAACTTCTGGTGGTGCATTTATCTGCTAGACTGTTAAGTTTTATGCCAACCTTCCTTTTGTTATATAGTTGTAATTTGTTTTGGTGCGATACAAAATTTATTCTTAACGTGCAGCCACCGCCCGAAGAAAACAGCAAGCCATTTTTGTATAGTGTAGGGTGTTCCCTATATTTGCACTAGTGGCGATCTTTGATGCCAAGTGGATGTAATCTGTGCAATCGCCTTAATAGCCCAGCATTAGTTTCGGCCTTATTTATTTCCTAGTCTTCTTTTTCCCTGGTTTGCTAGTGGCCGCAACTACCATGGGCCATATACGGGTCGTAGGATCCATGGGTCTCCTATGGGCCATCGATAAATGGGCCTGTAATCAGTGGGCCTCGGGCCGTCGGATAAATGGGTCTACATGGGCCATAATCGGGCGTAATTGGTATCGGCCCAGCACGGTAACAGGCCGTAGGACAGCAAAGGCTTAATTCTGTCACAGGCATAACGGGTCGTTAATGGGCTAGAATATAGGATGGGCCAAAAACGGCGCAACGGGTTAACAGGCCAGAAACGGGCCGACTCTTGCCATGGGCCGAATTTGGCCCATTAGGGTAATAGGCCACTAACAGGTCGACTCTTGCCATGGGCCGAATTTTGCCCATTAGTGGAACAGGCCAGTAACGGGCCGACTCTTGCCATGGGCCGAATTTGCCCCATTAGGGGAACATACCAGTAACGGGCCGGAAGTAATCGAGGGCCGAAAAGGAGCCCAAGAACATATGGGCCGTCAATAGGCCGAAAGCTAACGCGGGCTGGAAACGGCCCATGTAAATCACGGGCCGTTAACGGGCATAAAGAAAATTACTGTTCATTATGGGCTAGAGTCACTTTGGGCCTGTAATGGGCCGAAAGATACGAAGGCCTCATATGGGCTGAAAGACATCATGGGCCATACATGGGCCTAAAGTGAAATGGGCTGGTATTATATTCGACGGCCCACATGATGTTGTTGGGCCGATTTCCTTTAGGGCCTAACGGGCTGTGAGTTAACGGGCCATAAAATGGGCTATTTGCGAAGAGACCGTTAACAGGCTTTTCATGGGCCAGACCGTTAACTTTTGACCAAGTAAAACGGGCCGGCTTTGTAAGCTAAATGGGCCACTATTGGGCCATGCCACGTGTCGACATATCATATGCGCCTATCTGACCCACTGACGAGCTGACACGTGTTTCCTCCGGCCAATAAGATTTTACACGTGGAAATTCCCCATTGGTCGGGGCTGTTAACGGGTTATCGGATCCAAAACCCGACCCGATAGCTTAACGGCGTTCCGTTACGGTGGATGCCATGTGTCGGTCACCCTTGACGAAAGCACTTTTGTGACGCGCGATTTATCGTCATGGAAGTGGACACTTCCATGATGATAATTTTAGTAATGTCATGGAACACTTCTACGACAGCACAGGTATGACTATCTTGATTCTGTCATAAATTTGTCATGGATGTACATGCATGATAAAAAAAGCGACCTACTGTGACAAACACGTATCATCACGGAAGTGTTTTTTTGTAGTTCCTCCCGATCAACAGGACCCCCGTTTCGACCATAGGAGGTCCGTTTCTTCCGTTTTGCGGTACGCCACACCCCTCCCGATCAACAGGACCCCCGTTTCGACCGTAGGAGGTCCGTTTCCTCTGTTTTGTGGTACGCCAGACCCCTCCCGATCAATAGGACCCCGTTCCGAACGTAGGAGGTCCATTTCCTATGTTGTGCGGTACGCCAGGCCTCATTTCCATCGCCTATTATGTCCAAGCCCTCCCGATGAACAGGACCACGCATTCCGTTCCGACACAGCCGGTTGGCTCCCACGCGTTCCGTTGCCTCTCGATGAACATGAGCATTTCATTGCCTCCCCATGAACACGACGCATTCCGTTGCCTCCCCATGAACACGACGACACTGTTTCTCTGTTCCAACCCAGCCATGTACACGAGCCCTGGCCGTACATATGCGCGAGTAGGCGTTCGAGACCCCGCCCGTATGTACACATATGTGGCCATATTTTCTTTCTTGCACCCTGGCCGCTGTACGTACGTGTACATGCTACGTACGCTCCTCTACTACGACACATGCGCGCCTCTACATCCACCAGTATATATGTACATACATGTTTGCGACCGGAATGACAACGCTACATACGCTTCGACCAGGTGGGTCCGGACTGTTAGGCACTTCCTTGCCTGCGAAGATGTAGCTGGTGGGTCCCAATAGTCAAGGGGCGAATCATTTTTTTGCCCGGACGCACTTCCTTACGTGCGAAGATGTAGTTGGTGGGTCCCAGCAGTCAGGGGCAAACGTTTTTTCGCGAAATACGGTGGCCCGTCCGGTGGGTCCCCGTTGTCAGGTGGAGGAATAATTATTTTGCACGTAATAAGGAGGCACTTCCTTGCTGCGGCCATGGACCCAGCTGTCAGCCTCTCCACGTACAGTCCACGTCTGATGGAAGCCATTCCTTGACCACGTTGACCACACCGCGCCGAGAGCACCAGGGCGGTGGACGACGGCAAGGCCTAGGAAGGGGATGACGCGGAGCCGGGGAAGACGCGGCAGTGGATGCCCACACGTAGAGGAGTACGAGGGTTCACTGGTTCGCTGCGGTGTGAGGCTATCGTCGCCGCAGAATAACAGGGGGTGTGGGTGAGTAGAGGGATGGTCTGGCCAGCGGTGGGAGTAGTAGGGGCGGTGAGGCCTCCACCACATCGCAACCGGCCATGGGAGGCAGGAGCACGAGGCACGACCGGCGCTGGTTTGGGCGGCTGGAGCAAGAAGACCAAAGGTTGAAGAAGCACTACGGCCGTTGGATGGACATCGTACGGTCACTTGAGCTAGAATCGTGCATATTGACTAAGTTGACAAAGCCCTCCATCCCCTTCAACTTAGTAGGCCCACAAGTCAGCCTGCCACTATACTGGGTCCCAGCTAATAGGGGGAGTATTCATTTTTTTGTGCATAATAAGGAGGCACTTCCTTGCATGCGAAGATATAGCTGGTGGGTCCGAGCTGTCAGCGGCGGTAATGTTTTTTTTGCGAAATGCAGAGGCCCTTCCGGTGGGTCCCTGATGTCAGGTGGAGGAATCATTGTTTTGCGTGTAATAAGGAGGCATTTCCTTGCTTGCGGCCATGGACCTAGCTGTCGGCCTCTCCACGTACAGTCCACTTCAGATGCATGTCGGTTGTTAACCACGTTGACCAGGCCGCACCGAGAGCACCAGGGCGGTGGACGACGGCGAGGTCTAGGAAGGGAACGACACGGAGGCAGGGAAGACTCGGCAGTTGTTTCCCACACGGAGGGGAGTACGACTGTACGAGGGTTTACTGGTTCGTCTGCCATCGCCGGAGAATAACAGCAGGTGTGGGTGAGTAGAGGGATGGCTAGGCCAGTGATGGGAGTACGATGGGGCGATGAGGCCTGCACGGCAGCACATCCAGCCATGGGGAGGAGGGAGCAAGCAGTCCCACTGGCGCTTGTTTGAGCGGCTGGAGCAGGAAGAGCAGAGATTAAAGAAGCACAACGGCCGTTTGATGGACATCCAACAGTCACTGCTTGTGCGTCAACCTTTTTTTAGGAAAGCCTCAAATCTGTGGAAAATAGCATACATCCCATCTGCCATTATTTCTAATAATTTACAACCCATTTGCTAATTCTTAAGGTTTTTTGGAGCCCATATTCTTTTTGTTAGCATTACAGCCCATATTATGGCCACGGTTAAAAAATTATACGAAAATTTGCATATTTCGGTGCGGTCCGAACTGTTTTTAATCCCGAAATTTCGACTCACATTCAAACTGATTTTAAAAATAAATGTATATCAATATAAAATCCAACAAATTCTCCATGCATAAAAATTAATGTAATTTAAAATCTTGAAATGAAATAAAATAGATATTTGAAACTAATTGTCGGTTTCATGTGTTTTAAAAATGTACAACCCATTTTCTCATTACTGATGGGCCATTTTCTCAGCCAACCGAATGAAAGCTCTCCTCGTCTTGAAAGATTTGCAGCCCAACAGGCCTGACAAAGCGACTTACTTGGCAAATCACAAAAAAACTGGGCTGTGGTCGTGGACCCAGCTGTCAGCCTCTCCACATACAGTACTCTTCCGATGGGAGTCGTTCCTTGACCACGCCGCACGGAGAACACCACGGCGGTGGACGACGGCGAGGCCTAGGAAGGGGACAACACGGAGCCAGGGAAGATGCTACAGTGGAAGCCCGCAAGGAGAAGAGTACGAGGGTTCACTGGTTCAGCTGCGATGTGAGGTTGCCATCGCTGCAGGGCCTGGCAAGCGGTGGGAATATTAGGGGCGGTGAGGCCTCTGCGGCAGCACAGTCGGCCACGGGAGGCAGGAGCATGCGGCACGACCGGTGCTGCTTTGGGCGGCTGGAGCAAGAAGACCAGAGGATGAAGAAGCACTATGGCCGTTGGATGGACATCGTACGGTCACTGGAGCTAGAATCGTTCATATTGACTAAGTTGACAAAGCCCTTCGTCCCCATCAACTTAGTAGGCCCACAAGTCAGCCTCCCACCAAGGTGGGTCCCAGCTAGCCGGGGGAGTACTCATTTTTTGTGCATAATAAGGAGGCACTTCCGGTGGGTCCGAGCTGATAGCGGGGGGGACGTTTTTTCGCAAAATACGGTGGCCCGTCAGGTGGGTCCTAGCAGTCAGGGGGCAAACTTTTTTTCGCAAAATACGGTGGCCTATCCAGTGGGTCCCTGCTGTCAGTTGGAGGAATCATTATTTTCTGTGTAATAAGGAGGCACTTACTTGCTGCGGCCGTGGACCCAGCTAAGACTCTCCACGTATAGTATACTTCCGATGGAAGTCCTTCCTTGACCACGTTGACCTCGCCGCGTTCCATTGCGTGCATGCGTCTATGGGTGTGGTGCGTCCCCACTATCAGCCTCTCACATATAGTCATCTTCCGATGACTCTCAGTTGTTGACCACGTTAACCACACCGTGCCGAGCACACCCAGCCTGGAACGACCCGGAGATGGGGAAGACGGAGCAGTGGAGTCGCAGATGGAGAGGAGTGGGAAACTTCATTGGTTCGGGTGCGCGGCAGCACAGCCGCAGTGCCGCCCACGGGAGACAGGAGCAAGAACAGAGGTTGAAGAAGGAGCACGGCTGTTGGATTAACATCCAATGGCCAGCTGCTAGAATCATTTGTTGATTAATTTGACAAAGTCGTGCATACACGTCCGCTTAGTAGGCCCACAAGTCAGTCACCAAATCTGACGGGTCCTAGCTGTCAACGGGATGAATAATTTTTTTCACAAAACAAGGAGGCACTTCCTTCCGTGCGAAGCTACAACCGGTGGGTCCCAGCTGTCAGGTGGAGGAAACATTTTTTCCAGCTTAATAAGGAGGAACTTTCCTTGCGTGCGACCATGGATCTCGTGGGTCCCAGCCGTCAGGCTCTCCACGTACAGTCCTCTTCCGATGACTCTTGTTTGTTGACCATGCCGCACCGAACGCAACAAGGTGGTGGACGACAGTGAGGCCCCGGCGGGAATGACTCGGAGATGGGAAAACGAGGCAGTGGAGTCGCAGATTGAGAGGAGGAGAAGGGTTATAACTGGTTCTGTTGCGGCGTGGGGCTGTAGTCTATGGAGAATAACAGGAAGTCTCCGGGGGTGGAGGGATAGCCTAGCTGGCGGTGGGGTAGCGCTTCGCAGCGATGCGTGCTAAGCAGAGCCACTAGCCGTTGGAGGCCGGACCAGGCGGTCCCGGCGACACTGGAGGAAGAAGACGAGATATTGAAGGTGCATGCCGGCCGTTGGATATAAATCCAATGGCTGTGGATGACACAATCATTTGTTGACCAAGTTGACAACGCCCTGCGTAGGCTTCGACCTATTGGCCCACATGCCAGCCTGCAAAAATGTGGCATATATTTAACCCATGTTTTCTAGAATGTACAGTCCATTTGCTGGGCTGGGTGAACAAATAATTTTGCGTCAATCAGGCCCATTTATATTTTCTAAGAAATCCCAGCCCATTTGCACTTCCTTGAAATACACGTATTAGGTGGGCTCGTTATATATATAATGTTATGTTAGAAGGAGCAATTAATATCAAAGAATAAACCAGAGAGGCACATTCTTATATATATAATTAAGAAATTAGCGAGTTATCGCTCAAAATAAAAATGAGCGCGTTATTATTAAATTGGTCCTTAAAATCTTCTCAATCTTTTGTACGCAATCACCAGGATTTTCCTTGCCAACTTCCGTTAAACATTTACTTTTATAAGTTAATAACACGTGGGATGTTTTTATAATGTATATATAAGTCTCTATAAAATATACGATAATAGTAATAATATAAATATATATAATGTGGTTAGAAGGGAAAACATAAATTGGACACAGCATTACTTTTATAAGAGACCTGCGTTTTATACCCCATAGTAGGCATACTAACAAGTTCACACACAAATACAACAGAAAAGGTAAACATTCATATCAAACTCAGGTTCACAGGACACGTTCATATTCATAGCCAACATTCACTATCAACAACTCAAAAGATTCATATATACACAACCTCAGCATATCTATGCATCCAAATGATTGATAGATCACACGACAATATTCATACATAATTCACCAAAAGATTCAGATATACACATGTTCAGTATGTTTATGCATCCAAATGATTGAGATCACAGCCAATATGATCCATCGACAAACTTTAATTACCTAGGGTACAAACTGCTAAATGGTGTTCAATAGGAGGTACTTCTTGCTAAAATTAGTTCTTGTACGAGTAAACTTTCGAGTACATAAGAGGTAGCACAGACAATCTGAACTTTGCTTGTAGGTTTATCCTCAAATAGTGGCCTCGTGCTGAGGGAGGTTTGAGCAACTTGGCCACTACTTTCATCCAACTAGTTTACTGGCTCATCTTGGTCCTGTATCTCGCCAAAATTCTACATTGTAGACGAGAAAGGAGGCGGTTGAGAAAATGAACCACCCAAATTTTTTGTGCAGTTCAACTGAAATGGAGCATCCTTGGCGTCCAGACTGATTAAGTGCCAGATGAATATATGCGTCAACCAACTTGTCTGGAATCTTTAGACTCCATGCCATATAGTTCGCTACCATATGTGACGATAACCAAAAGGCACAAGTTGGGACCAAAGACTGGACTGTGTTTTTCTAGGCTATGCACCAAGCAATATTTTTGGCGTTCACTCTCCTAATACTTGGAGTTTGCCAATTGGTTAACGCCAGTTGATACTCGAATGAATATAGGCACTTCTTGTCAACATCGATGCTTGTCTGGGTGAACTTTCACTACACCACAACACTAATGTAAGGACAGAAAAACTGCCGGGAGAAGGCTCTTTAAAGGGCAGACAAATTGCCGGGACTGTGGTTCTCCCGGCAGATAGAACCGCCACGAGAATGGCTGCCGGGGATTACTTCTCCCGGCAGATAAACTTCTCCCGGCAGTTTTTCTGCCCTGACACATGTATTTGCCGGTAGTTCATTTTCTCCAGGCAGATTGTTCAGAGCACGTGCAACTGCAATTACCGGCAGCTAAACCGCCTGTACAAGCATGTTCACCTGGCAGATATTATGCCAGCTTGTTGACTTCACTAGCGAAATGTTCTAGGCATCCCTATTATGTAATATCCATCCATTCTATATATATATATATATATATATATATATATATATATATACGCAATCAGGACATAGCACACAATTTATACATGCACTTCAAAGTAACATATAGGCCTCATCGAAAACCTTAAACTTCATTCGATAATCATAACGACCATATATAAAGAGGTTGTGCCACAAAAGAAGTACATATATATGTTTGCCACACAACAAAAATAAAGTAGTGCCGCTAGAAATGTACATATGTTTATAAATGTGTGCCACACAACCTAAATGAGCTAATTAACAACCACCAAAATGAGCAGAGCAAGTCTCAAGTTCAACAAACAAGACACAGGTCATTATCACTCCACCAACTTAATTTTAGGTCTTCCAAATCTTTAGCAGCTTAAAGATCTTCCAAACCTTAGTGAACTTGTGCACCTTTGGGAAACCTACAATAGATCAGAAGATGTTACATATAACAGTTGCAGTCAGAACTCAACGAAGATTTTACAACAATCGCATATAACAGCCGCATATGTTCTAAAATATAGAGCAACCAGTAACATATCTTGAGTAATCTCTTCGAGAACATGTCCTGGACATCAACATGTCCATTTTTTATCATCTTAATAGTAGCAAGCTTATCTTCTCATCAAAATGTAGTGTGCAAAGTCTGTACAAATATTAATGGGAAGATGTTACAACAATCACATACAACATCCGCATGCCGACATACAACAGCCACATATGTTCTGAAACATAGAGCAACTAGTAACATATCTAGAGTAATCTCTACTTTAGTAGAGAACATATCCTGGACATCAACATGTCCATTTTTTCTCATCTTGACAGTAGCAAGCTTATCTTACTTCTCATCTAGATATACTGTGCAAAGTCCGTACAAATATTAACAGCAAGTAGGTGTGCCTATCTTGTACAACAAAAGTGAGGCTATTCATGTACCAAAGTAAAGCGAACAGAATTGATGACCATTTTGATTGTTTTCTACATTTTGAAGCACAAGCACAAGGTCACGATCACACACTGAACATTAAACAAGCAAATTTTGAAGCTACTGTACTGAACAAGCACATATGCAAAATTATAGCATCTTATTTTCACTTGGTACTATTTCTCTACCAGAACGCATCAAGTGTTTAGTTGTGCTTCTCAAAATTTCGTATGTCGTATACCTTGGCTTCTTCAAAGTAATACAATTAAACATTAGTATTGGAACCTGCAGATTCAATGTGCTAGTGCAGTCTCTAGTTGGCCCTGATATTGAGACTGACCTTGGATATAAGTTGATTTATTTTGAGTTCCTATATGAAGTTGGCACAACATAATAGGATAATGAATCTGGAAATCTATAAATGACGATATCATTTTGTGGTTTTGCGTGGTACCGTGTTACTGAGAGCAATGACGACAACTATGCTTACAGACTTCCTGCATCTAGAACACGAAGCTGAACTACATTTCTCCTATTGAAGAATCCGATGAAGTGGTGTATTGGGAGTATTGTGACTTTCACTGAAGCATTGCACAAACAAGCCTTTTAATTTCTGCTCCCTCTTTGCAGGAGCTATTAAAGTTGAGTTACATAAATGATTCGCTGGCTACACAAAATAAGAGGGGAACTAGCTGGAGCATATATTTCAGGATCTTTTAATGGGGAGCTGTTTAGTTTCCCGGTTCCATGCTTTTGTTGGACAAGTTACAAACGAAGGTCCCCTAAAATGGTACTCCCTCCATCCCAAAATAAGTGTATCAACTTTGTACTAACTTTAGTATAAAGTTGTACTAAAGTTATGAGACGTGTTTTGGGACGGAGGGAGTATCTGAATAGTGGACAAGCCCACAGATTTACAAATCCAGTGAAACACTATGAACATTTGGTTCAATAAATATTTTTTATTGGTTCACTTTCCTATACCTCGCACAACAAGTTGAATTAGCCTAGAAAAATAAACCAAGGCTTTTGACAAACAAACAAACAAGCTGAAATACTTCATGTACATGAAAGAAAGAGGATCCAATTACGAGAAATGAATCAAATGAAAGTTGTGAGCATGGAATCCAATGAAAATCATTTCTCTACATGGTAGAGTCTATCGTGTACATGAAAGAAACATGAACCAATTGAAGTTTATATTTGTAACCATATTTATTCAACTGGCCTCTCTACAAATTCATGGCTGATGGACACAAAAGCACACTTCTAAAGAACTATAATGATCTGTTTGAATTACTAATTAATAATATATACTAGAATCAGGAGCTCAAGTTTCCTGGACACAAGTTAACCATGTAGCAACCAAATGAGCAAAGAATTACTATTTGTCCTTGATAGTACACACTAATGTAAATATTCAGGCAAGAAAACATGTATATTACCTCCTCAGCTTGCTTGTGGTCGCAACACATTGCTGCATTTGCCATTAACTGACTTCCAACTGCATACATAGAAGCAAAAGAGTTTTAAGCAATCAACCATGATAGTCAGTGTATATTTAATCATAGGACCTAAGCATACATGCTTGTAATGCCATGCAACATCGTATAACATATGAAAGAAAGTGTACTTCTATTAATAGGGAAAATCTAATAACAAAATGCATACCATTATTAACTAGTACGGGCAAGGAGAAATACAGTACAGACCAAGAATACAATCTAGCACAGAAGAAACGACAGAGGGCCAGCTTGGGGGAGGAAGCTCGCGAGGAGGGTGGTAGCTGAGAAACGATGGTGTACAGCGGAGGAGGATGGTCACCGGTGGAGTGGCTCTGTGATTTGATGCTCCGTGTCAATTGGTGCTCGGCGGTGCCGCTCTGTAGTGGTTGGGGGCGATGGCGGCAGTGGTCTGGGTGGAGGAAGCGACAGTGGGTGCTTGGGGCGGCAGAGGAGCTGCGATGGTGGAGGGCGATGGCGTCAGTGGTCTGGGTAGAGGCTGCAGCAGTGCATTGGTTGGGGCGGTGGACGGGCTACGGTGGTGGGGGGCGGTGTCGATGGTGGGGCCAGTTGGGGCGGCGAGAGGGGCTGCGGTGCTGGGGGTGACAGTGGAGGGATCGGATGGTCGGGGGCATCAACGATCTGGTGATTTGGGGATGGCAATGGCTAGAGAACGGTCGGCGGTGGAAGGTCAGATGGTTGGGGGCGGCGGCGCTCTGGTGTAGGGCACGGGTGGATTGGGATTTGGGGGCCAGCGATGTGTGTGGTATGGTGCGGAGGGCCGGCGCGTCTAAGTTTCTTTTGGGCCAAATTCTTTGTCACCCTAGCGAGCGCTTAGGGCCCAAACTTTTCATTGTCGCGCCAAAGACGGTCCCGGCAGAATATGTGTCGTTTTCTTGTTTTTCCGGCAGATGATGGGCCCTAGATTGTACCGGCAGTTCATGTGCCCTCGTTGCTCGAGTTCTCCCGGCAGTTTGCTTGCCCTAAGATGCTTGTACCGGCAGAAAATAATGTCCTGGCAGTTTATTTGCCCTTGGTCGGGTATTTCTCCCGGCAGTTAACTGCCCCCAATCAAGTGTTGTGGTGTAGTGTTTGGAGTACATAGCAGCAGCATAAGTACGTGTCCATCTAATCATTTTGTGCAGTTCTACTGAAATCACCCAATGTAATGATTTGCCTGCGAGTTCAGGCTCCAAATTACTCCTTTATGAAATCGGCAAACAATAGCGCAATACCAAATTACCAATACATATGACAGGCACAATAATCAGGATAAAGACCAGTACCAACCTGTGTGAGGTAGCATATCAATTACTATTTCCTTTGACTGGAAGCCGAGATAAGCCAAGCGACTGACAACAAAGGAAGAAAGCAAGCGGAGATTAGCGACTAACAAGAAAGGACGGAAGCTATCGAGGCAATGAAGCACCCAAATTTTTTGTGCAGTTCCACCAAAATCGAGCATCTCTGTTGGCACATATATTGAGAGAGTGAGATTACTGTAATAGTGGGACTAGTTGATGAAACATACACTAACAAATAGAAGCACCCTCATTATCTTAATGGGTAAAATTAGAAACATAGTAGTCTTGCTTAAAGAGAGGTATTAGTTTATTTAATCACTGCCAATTATCTCAACTCAACACTCAAAGCATTGCCATTTATCATAGGTTGCAAAACTTTAACGTGCAAAGATAAAGGAGTTTCTCGTGACAGTAGCACGATACAAATAGAGATGATAGCAAACTAATATGGATGAAGGCCTTAGGCCCGTACCAACATGAGAAAAAAAAAGCTTATTCATGTAGTCTCATAAGAGATGATAAAGCACTCACTGGAATCACATGATAGTATATATTTTTGTGCACTTCAAATGTATGGTTGAAATCACTCTTGTTTACCAGTGCTGAGATTATATCGAAAGATTATCAAGAACTTCCAGCAGAGTTAAAGCACTGGCTAGGATACAGTTCATTGTATTGTCTTGTGTAGTTCCACTAAAATGTATGATTGGCACAACATGATCCCTGTTTGCACAAGTAGGAACAAGGTGAAACCTTCATTAGCTTAGTGAGAAAGGATAGGAAGACATTAGCATATTACTCAAACAGTAGCATCAAATTCATGATGGACAATACGCAAAACATTGCCTCATTGAACCAATGGCAATAAATTGACATGCAAAACAATAGCACTATTATGTCATGACACTAATAATATTCCCTTCCTGCTCCACCACATGATTCACCTCCATAGACAAACACACACATGTACATGATTCAGCATAGGGTCCTACTAAAGATTTGTTTAACTCCAACAGGAAAATTAGGCAGTAATAAATTAGTGGTACTTAAGTACTCCTAATTAATTAAGTGAGACAGCAGAAGTGGAAGGTCTCCCTAGAGGATCGTCTCACATGTAAGGTAGTCGTTGCCGGAGCCCTTGAATGGCCTCGACTGAGGCCTCTGGCTTCAGCAAGATCGCCTTGGCACTGTTTATTCTTCTTCTTCCTCTTCATGCTCTGTTTCTATTTCTCCTCACCAGTTGATGAAACCAAGTACATGATTGGCCTTCTAATTCAGAATTGGTTTTGTCCATGAGGGAGTACAAGTGTACTAGTAAAAAAACAACATTATTTTCTCATGGCAGTCGGAAAATAGAGATGAACACATGCATTAAATATCATTCTTACCTAAAGGAAGGTTATGGCGCAAATATGGATGATGAGGATTGGAACACAGATCTCCCTTTGTGCAGTTCCACCAAAATGAACCAACTGTTCCATTCTGACATTCCAGTTAAATAGCACAAAAGTCACTTCTTTTAAGAAGAGTTTTGTGCAGTGCACCAAAAGGTCACAACAGCAACCAGGTGAATTGGATATCCATGTTTGCACAAAAAGGCACAGAGGAAACAGTCAGAGTCTCAAAAAATTACATGAAAAAACATTTGGCTAAACTTGTCATGGCTTAGAACAGTGGCATGGCTTCATTTTTACCAGGGACATTAGATTAAGAATAGCTAAGGCTGCGTTCGGTTCACAGGTTTGGTGCAGGATTTTCATAGGAACACAATTCCTACGGTATTCTTTCCCTTCCAACCATTCGGAACACGGGAAAGGTGAATAGTGTTTCATAGGAAAGCTGGTCTAGTAGTACTGATTCCATAGGATTAGAAACATCCACGCGCTGCTCATTTTTTGGGCGGAAGCCCGAGGCTCGCTGCCATGCGTTAGACAGGTTGTTGTGCTGTGTTGCCGGAATAAAAAAATCAACCTATGTGTGGTACATGAGGTGAGGACAAGAGTAGTCACTGTGCAGCTGAATAAACAGATATCATCTCATACTGCCAATCATGCTACTCTAAAAAAACAAAAATGTATATTTCGTAGTCCATCCAAACACATTCTCTTGAGAGTTTCCTCCGGTTCGCTGTTCCATAGTTTTATACCTACAATCCTTTCCTATTGCTCTATTTTCATCAAGACCTATGTTTTCTGCCCCTTTATTCTGAACGGAGCCTAAATATTTGGTATAAGGGCATGGGACAGTGGGTGCACCAGCAGTCCAGCACCATGTACGTAAACAGGGGCATAAAGTGGTGATTCATAGTTTGTTGCCCCGAGAAACAAACATCCAAGAAACATATCTGGTTGGTCCCATTTTTGTTCACTCTAGCCACCTACTCCTATGTGTGGATAGCAAATCTAGTCCTGGTCATACCACTGTGTACAGCGTTACCCCTATATTTCCCTTTTCGACCAAGAGACCGGTTGGATGACCAGTTTGTACTACTTTCACCCCCTTTCCTTCTTGTTTGTACCAAGTCCTATGTACATACTAAATTCCCCCACCCCCACTTTATTTCTTGTTTGAACCAAGTACTCCCTCCGTCCGGAATTACTTGTCATCAAAATGTATGTGTCTAGAACTAAAATACATCTAGATACATCTATTTGAATGATAAGTATTTTCAGACGGAGGGAGTACAAGATTCGACTCCATGAAGTAGCTTTACCTCTAACAATAGAAGAAAAAAATATGTGATGTTGGACGACCCGATTGAGAGGGGCTGAGAGGTAGAAAATGATGCACATGCAGCGACGTAGCGAGCTGGGGAAGTAGAGCTAAGGCAGTTTCGAACAAAGATATACCTGAAGGTCCTCGGGATGTGGATAGGTGGGCGGCGGGAGGCCGGATCCGCCCACAGGCAACGACGAAGGGATCGGAGGACCTCCTGCATCGACGCTCAGCCAGAGATAACGGTGCGGCCGGCAGTGGGTCTCCTCCCTCGCTATCGACGACGGCCTAAACGCCACCCCTCCTCCCCTTCATCGGCGGAGGGGGATACATCCGGATCTGTAACCAGCGGTGAGGATAGAAAGCCAGTGTTTTTTGAAGGGAGAAAGACAGTGTTACAACCCCTATCTTGTTTAGATCTGGGGAGGATGAGAGTGTGTGAATAGAGCAACCCTAGCAAGCAAGTGCGGAGGCTCCGGCCTATATATATGTAGTGGGGTAGTTTTCCTTTTTCACTCCATCAAAACAATCGTTTAAAATTGTGTACTACTACATGCCAGGTCACGGGTTTTTTAGTTGTTGATTGTTTTTCGAGATAGCTACCCGCTTGTTCCAAGTGGTGTTACGGTGTGCCAGGTCGCACTTTGTATCGTTCAAGTCTGGTACTACAAGTCCCTCCATTAAATGAACAACCACCCCCTCGTAAAAATTGTGAACAAGCCCACGGCTAAAATTAGCGGAAACGTGGGTTACCCCAACATGCATTATTATTATTTTATTAGCCACACCTAAGACAAGAATTTTTTTATTACCAGTGAACCCCACGTGTCATAGACACAAAAATTGTGGCAAGATTCCCTTAGGCAAGCCAAAGTGTGTCTAACAATTTGAGCAACTCATGTTAGGCAAGTGTGGCAAAAATAATGTGGAAACATAAGACAAACATAGTCACAATCCAAACAGCCCTGTAATTTTTTGTGACATGCATGAAAATTTGGTTAGTTAAATTTATATTCAAAATTTGGCAAGGTGCATCAAATCAGCACATGCAAGTATCAAAAGGAAAGTCACGGCATGCATGCATGCATTGTACTCCGTCCGTTTCCAAATATAAGTCTTTTTAGAGATTGCAACAAGTAACTACATACGAAGCAGAATATGTCTACTCCTACATACAAAGTAGCCCATTTGAAATGTGTAAAAAGACTTATATCGAGTGCAGTGCTTTGATGTGTCGCGTCAACTCGTACAAGACTGAGAAATTTGATTACTACAACGCCCTCTCCCTCGCGGACTGAGCTCCGGTGCCTTAACTGTACCTGCCTTTGGCTACATGACAGGAGGGCCAACCACTTGTTGGGCCCACCTGTCATAGACGCAAAGGCAGGAGCAGTAAGTAGAAGCTTTCGCTACACGCTATCGCTCCCGCACGAGGTGGATGGACATGCAGCAGTGGATTCGATACTGTAGAAGTAGGAGTAATATCATTGTTCGTCTTCTCGAAGAGGTGAAGAGCCAAGCGCAACCCGAACGTGGCAGTTGTGAACGCTCGCGTGGTGCGGTTCCTTGGAGTACTAGCCAGGCTCTTGCATGAGACAAAATTGCTATTGCTTAACAATTAAACTCCATTATCCATTGGTTGATACTCATTCTGCATAGGTCCACGCGCTTAGCACCATTTCCTCCTGGGGTCACCAATGTTTATTTGCTAATTAATAGCATTGCATGCTATGAACTAGCCATTGCAAGTCATTAAAAGCATGCACACCTCTCATATCTTATTGGTTGATATGTCAAGAAACAAGAAACAAGGTAGAAGTTAATGCACTGCGCCTAAGTGTTTTGGGACTATTTGGTTTTCGTAAGATGACTTACACACCTAGACGGAGGGAGTAGTATAGCCCTGTAAACCGGAAAGGAGTATTTGCCTTTCTGGAGATTTCAACAAGTGACTAGACTACACCGTGTGTAGTACTCCCTCCCTTCCGGTTTATAGGGCTCAAATCTCATGAACCAAGGCATTTTGCGATTGGAGGAATGTATCTCGTACTTTACAAAACTACCCTAATTAAATGCATGCATTAATTACATAGTTATCTTGCTTTCCTCTCCGCCTTGGTCGCGGTGCACATGTGGGACATTTCAAAGCATCCGGGCCCGCGTGCCATCCACCAAATCACAATGAGGTGCTGCAGTTGAGACTCACCTATCACCCCGATGTGGCCGTCATGGCCCGTCATATCACAAAACCCACACCTTTACCAGCAGTGGTAAGGTGGCCTCCAAGTTGGACTGGACGAAGCAACCATCATTTCACTGGAATGCTCGTTCAAGCCCTTTCTTCCCTTTCTTGGAGAAAACCTCACTCCAGGCTACTCACTTCTGCCATTTTTCTTCTGTACCGATGAAGGAAAGGTGGGTGAATCAGTTATGCTGCTATATTTTCATTCCAAGAATCTTCTTTTTGTGAAGCATCGACCGATTCTCACATCCTATTCTTTTCCCGTTTTCATTGCGATTGTGGTTTCCTTTCGATTGCTTTTTGTTTGTCAGTTCATTGATGGATCCTGGAGCACTAGGCAAAGAGTTGCCGGCAGACAACCCACTAGAGACAGCGATCTCCAGGAAGTGAGAACCGACCAACGAGTTGACCATGTTGGCGGGCCAACCCATGGAGACGAAGAACTCCAAGAAACAAGCACTGGCCAAAGAGTTGAGGACGTTGTCAGACGAACTCCTCAAACAAAGTTGGAAGAGCAGCAAGGGCCCCACCGTGCCTACCCCAGGAACTCTGATTGCCACCTATGTGAGGCTCAAGACCGAGTTTGAGGAGATAGTCGCCGTTGAGAAGCAGTATTCCCATGGCAAGGTGATGACCCCCATCGAGGACGAGGAGATGGCCCCCGGAGGGATGAGATTCCCCGGTGAGCTGCACAAGGTAAAAAATAATGGCTTATTACCATAGTTGTGGTTTTTGATTATTTGCAATGTGCTTGCTAATATTTTAGGGTTGTGCAGGTGCCGGTGGACGTCCTTGATGATTCCGATGTCATGGCCCATCCTGTTGGCATCGCCCCGAAGATCAATTCTGATGCCGCTGTCCATCCTGCGGACATCGCCCAGAGATCGATTCCAATCTCGTGGTTAGTCCTGTGGACATCGCCCCAGAAATAAATTCCCATGCCGTTGTCCATGCCGTGGTGATCGCCTGAGAGATCGATGACAAGAAATAGTTGGTCGCGCTAATCCTTCAGGGTAGTTTGCATTACCCCGTGTTTAATTACCAGAATGATGCGTGTTATCAAACCATCTTAGGGCTAGTGCACTGTCTTGTGCGGGCGGATCTTGCTACTTTTGTTTGATAGTGAATCATGCGATGAATCATGTGAACCCTCTCTGAGTTATGGAAACAGATGTATCCTCACCAGCTTTTGATGTCGAGTTATGGAAAAAGATGTATCCTCACTTTGTATCGTTCAAGTCGGTAATAAATGAACAGGATTGAAGGGGAATCCAAATTTTCTTCGTCTTCTCTCCTTGAGCTCTTGACGAACCAATGCACTATAGGGTTGTCCGGCCACTCCACCCCAGAGCTCTCACCAAGCGTCGTTCATGCCACCGCGCCGCACACTAACCGGTAAGGCAGTGATGGCATCCCGCCGCGCCAAGTTCCTTGCCGCCCATGACCGCACACAAAATGGTAGGGAAGCGATGGCATCCCACCGTGCTGAGTTCATCGCTGATCGCGACCTCACAACTATGTAGGAGGAATTTGAAGATTCCAAGGCCGAATGGGCGGTAGAGCAAGAGGCGGCCAAAGCCGC
The DNA here is from genome assembly GCF_018294505.1 of Triticum aestivum. NCBI lineage: Eukaryota > Viridiplantae > Streptophyta > Magnoliopsida > Poales > Poaceae > Triticum > Triticum aestivum. Next base: position 449,000,404 of record NC_057800.1, read on the forward strand.
ACAGAGGGAGCAGAAAAGTCAGAAAGCACTCAAGAAAAGAGATTTCCGCCGCCGCAAGAAAGAAAAGGACACACGCGCTGCTGCAGAGAGGTCGGCGGAGATCCAAGCACGGTGGTGTGTCGCCGACAAAGCCGGGAAGGAGAACGACGGTGTCTGGCCAGCATGTAAGAAGTAGTAGTACTAGTAGTTAGTGTGTGTGTGTGTGTGTCTGTGTCTGAGTACGAGCATGTACCAATACTACTAGTTACTACTGTAGTTTTTAGAGCAAATTACCAGTACATTAGCCTAGACTAAATGGAAAAATTCCTATCCTAAGCATCAAATGGCATCTCTTTCTCTATAGGAATTGAGATGCATGTCATCTCACTTCCTATGATTTTCATATTCCTATCCTATGAACGAAAGGAGGCCTCTGTTGGAGTAACTACTGTAGCTAGCAGTACTGCAGGTACAGTAGTTTTCTTCAAGAAGTGGAATTCAACGAAGTCATGATGGTTCCTTCGTCTAGGAAACTTCAAAGTGGGAAGTGGGCCTGTGATTTGATGGCTCATTAGTCATTGTTACTGCGGCGCGACGACGTGGGTGACTCTCCTTGGAGTTCTGCGTGCATGGCAAGTGGACCAGGATGGTCGACGTCCCACATGTTGGCGAACGGAAGTATTCTTTCCGATACCGAGGAGCAAGGAAACCGCGTGGTATAGTATCACTACTGATTGGTTCGCAAAAAAATAGTATCACTGCCGATTTATAATTATTTTTTATTTCTGATGAATGCTAGCGTTTCAACTCTTATGACGAAGGGTGCCAAACACGGCACGTGCTGGATGTCCCACACGTCAGCGAAAGGAGTGGGACATGAACAGCATGGTAGAGCCCAGCGTAAAAAAACAGCGTGGTAGAGTGTCTCCACTTCTTCCACTTCTGGGTCGGAGACCACACGTAGTAGTACTTACTGGTATGAACGATACAAAGTGCGACCTGGAGAGAAAGACACGTCTAGTTGGAAGGTCTCGGGGCATATACGTAAACAAATATAAAAGTTAATATGTGCCTCCAACTAATATAGTAGTAGTAGAGTACTTAGGCACGTACTCCATAACATCACCGTGCATTGCACGTACAACATTTAGTGGTAGTACGTGCTGCCCAAGAGTTCCCTTCGCGGCCTACTTTTGGGTGTTTGGTAGAGTGTATGGAGGGTTCATGAGTCCACACTAGTTTAGCACAAATACAGTAGAAGTATGCATCAAGAGAGCATGCATGAAGAGGGGTGTTGAGTTGAGCATGCATGAAGAGGGAACAACTATGCTGAGACGAGAACGCAACCGAACACACCCTATATGCCACGCATGTTCATACCATTTGTGCCTTTCTACTTCACTTACTGCGCTACATTACTCAGGTTCGTATGTCCACTCCTGGGTACATGTCCGTCTCGTAGTTCCAGTCCCACGTGTTCTTCATATAGATGGAACGATCCTTGCATAACACGTGCACCTTGATGCTAGATGTCTCGCGTGTTGGCAAAAGGATGAAGAAAGCTCACATAAAAAAATAGAGTGGAAGAACATAGATTCCGGACGACCGAGAAGGAGCAAGGAACCTCGTGGTGGAGCGTCTACACTCATAATATTTCATATTATTCAGCGATATAAAATTAACCAATCATCTCCACAGTGGACTGGAAGAGTACGAAACACGGCAGCCCAATGTAGTTACATCATACTAGTACATGGCTAACCCACGCTATCACCATATTTCTTGGCTTCCATGCAACACCTATCTCTAGTAATCCAGCAGCCTGTATCGCTTCTCCCTCCTTGTCTCTATCAAAGTGCGGCGGGCTGGCGTTTCTGCCGTCTATTGTGGTCGGTTAACTATCACATGTTAGCGACATGCCAAGAGCATTCTAAAAAAATTCCTTTCACATTCCGTTTTCAAAAAGAAAAAATCCTTTCACGTACGAATTTTCCTGTATGCTTTGAGCAACTTGCATGTCCTATACTACTCCTGTTTGATACTCTAACTTAGCTAGAGGTTAGACTAACTCATGACTAACCCTAAACTAACTGTATCCAAAGAGGTGTTTGGGTGATAGGGTTAGATTGACAATAAATGCACTTCATGGAGAGAGAAAATTGATTTTTCAGTGGTCCCAATGAAAACTATCTCCAGTTAGCACCTCTTGGGTGGGATAGTTTTTTTTGGTGGGTTCGGTGCAACTTGCTCCAATTTAAACCCTCATGCTTGAATACTTTAGGGCTATTTGAGCCCCAACTAGCTCAAACTAACTCTAACCCATGGATCCAAACAGGGCCTATGGCCAGTCTCGACGTGGAGCAGTCGCGTGCACCAGGAAGCGGCGCTCTCTCGAACGTCGCGCCACTTCAAAGCCGGCGCCGGTGAGAGGTCGCCTCCGCTCTGGCCGAGCATTAATGCGGCACTGACGCTCTAGGGAAACGCTGAATGTTTCACGCGGGAAGCGTGCGCTGGCAAGGGACTATAGGTTTTGAACCGTTTCAGGTGTTGTACTGGTAGTTTGCAAAACTAGTCAATTATTGCACTCAGTTTCCTAAGAAATTGTGGTAAAAAACGTTACTCCACAGCCCTCTTCCCTTCTCCTTCCTCTTCCACCGCCCGCGCACGTCCGCGGGAAGCGACCGGTCAACCCTTATATAGGAGTGCTAGCACAAAAAGATGCATGCATGAACACTAAAATTTCCATATTAAAGCGCCGCTCCGGCGGGAGTATGGCGTATGTTGTTACCTTCGGCCGGCCCATGGCTACCGGGTGACGGCGACCAGAGAAGAGGCGGCGGGAGGGGAATGAATGCAGCTACTGTTTGGGTTCGCCTTCCGGCTTAAATAAATGCGCAACATCACGTGTACCCGCAGGTGCACAAATTGTAACATATGTGTCTGCTTAATTGGGCGTCATGTAACTAGTGTGTGTGAGAGAGAGACTCTGAGAGACATAGTGCGTGTGTGCGACTCTACTCTTTGGACATGTACTCAACCTTTTGCATCGGGATATAAGTATAATGGTATTTACTTTAGCTAGTGATTTACGTGGCCATGTTAACGTGGTTGTGTCAAAAAATGTCATTTCCTGCTTGTGATTTGCGCTATATCTATACCTACTATTAAAGGGAGGTGGTATTCTTGGTTTCGTCCCGTTTCATTTGGTCCCGCTTCAGTTAATTCCATGTTGCTATTTGGTTTTGTTACTTGTCACCTGTTTTGGCCCAACGGAAGAAACCCTTCTTGCAGCGCACTGTGACCCAGGTCCGGAGAGCTAGCAAAAAATAAAATTGCCGATGGGAGGGTTCAATCTTATGACTTGCCAACTGGCCACACACACAGTTTGTCCAACTGACCTAGCTAGAGATATGAGAGAATTTTTTTTCTCCCGTTGCAACGCACAGGCCTTTTCGCTAGTAATTACAAGCAAGATTCTCGTGCATTGCAAGGAACATCAATATGCATTTTTTACAAAACACATGTTGTGATTGACCCATGTAGGAGCAATCCCATGTGTAAAAACTAATGATATCTCGAGAATTTTATCGGAAAACTGGTATCTTGAGAATGTCATCGAGAAAATGAAAGATGAGAGATAAGGCGAGGAGGAGTGGGGCGTGGTGGTGATTGGTGGTCGGAATGGGCGGAGGCATGGGGATGGACGGCGCCGGCAGGCGGCAGCGGCCACCATGCATGCTAGATTATTCCAGAGACTTATTCCTTTTTTAATTTCTGAGCAATGAGGTTTGCGGGAGATGATGATGTGGAGAGAGGTGCGGGTATCTTTTGTAAAATTATAGTTTGCTTTATATCCTCATATATAGATCATACGGTCTGTATTACAAGATGGCAGGCACACCATCACCGCCAACTCTTTTTTTTATAAGGGTACAAATGATAAGTTTGCTGACTACAAAAGTAAAGTGGAATTTGTCCATGTTATGCAAGTAAATAAAGGTGATTGTTTATCATACAGGTAAGGTTGGATGAAGGGTGGTAGGAACAAATGGTCCGCCTAGAGCATGTGTGTGTGAGATGGAGTCTTAGTGTGTGTGTGTGTGCGTGCGTGCGTGTGTGTGTTTGTGTGTGAGAGAGAGAGATGGAGTCTTAGTGTGTGTGGGGGGGTGCGTGTGTGTGTGTCGCGGGGTGCGTGTGTGTGTGTGAGAGAGAGAGAGAGATGGAGTCTTGGTGTGTGTGTGGGGAGGGTGCATGCGTGTGTGTGTGTGTGTGTCGTGGGGTCCTTTGTGGCGGATGTAATTTAAATGTGCATGGCTTCATCATAGAGAGGTGATGTGTATGGCAGAGGCCACCAACGATGGGGTGCGAGAGAGAAAATGCCCGTAGAGAGGGAAGAGAAGGTGTGTGTGCGTGAGAGGAGTCGACATCGAGAGAACGTGTTTGTTCGAGAGACGTCAAGGAAGACTATTATATATCGATGGTGCATGTAGGCGGGAATTAAACAAAGGTATGGTCTTATTGGTTTCGTGGATATAGGGGAAGATTGAGAGGCGGGGGGTAGCTAGAAGGAGATTGTTAAGTGTGAGTGTGTGTTTTACCCATCCAGGCGGAAGTTATGTGCACAAAAGAGGAGAACGATTCGATGTGACGTTACGATTGAGGGTAATTAACTACATATGGAGACATAGAGACCTTGAACGTGCATGTGTGAGAGGTATACATGTATACGTGGGATGTGTGTGTGTGCGCGCGCGCATGATTGAGATAAAAGAAAGAAGACATAATTCATAAGATCAACGACATGTGAGAGACGGATCGGTATGACAATATGCATGCATGTGAGAATGCAGGGAAGAAGGCCCGACAATTGAACATGTGTTTTTGTCTTTAAGAGATAGTGGCATGGGCTGGAGCATGCATCTATGGCAAGCAAAGGGAGTGAGGCGCAACGATTGTGCAAAAGAGACCAACCTATAAATGCATATGTGTGGAGAGACATATATAGTGTGGGTGATAGGAAGCAAGACTCCGTGCGAGAAAGAAATGTTGACGGAGCAACTACAGATAGATACAGAGATGGAGATGCTAGCTAGAGGGACATCCGCTAGTTTGGGTGTTGGAGATGACCATCGGGTGGTTCAAAGGGTGAAGTTATATATGTGTGTGAGAGGGCACTTGACTGCATGTAGAGAGAAACATATGTAGTGTGCATGATAGGAATCAAGAGTGAGGACGAGAAAGAAGGTTGATGGAGAAACAGATAAATAGAAAGATAAAGATGCTAGCTAGTGTGCGTTAGAGATAGGAGTCGAGTGGACCAGAAGGCTGGGTTATGTGTGTGGGAGTGAGAGAGATAGAGAGAGGGTGCATGTGAGTCACATACAAACAGATATCAGAGAGAAATGAGATCCAGAGAGACGGAGTTTTGTGTCTGCGAGAGAGAAAGATATTTCACAACGAGAGTGATATCTAGAGAGACATACGAGGGAACACAAGATATCTCTAGGGGGAGAGGGTGTGTGTGAGCGACATATAAGAGAACAATGGAGAAATATGAGACCCTGGGAGACAGAGTTTGTGTTTGTGTGTGAGAAAGAGATATTGAAGAGGAAGAGTCATAGGTTCTCATATCTAAAGAGCGAAAGACATCTTTGTATGAGGGGTGTGCGAGTGGCACACATGGGAATAGTAGAGAGAAATGAGACCTCGGGAGACAAAGTTTTGTGTTTGTGTGAGAGAAAGAGATTCCACATGGAGAATCATAGTTAGAGACACATAGCAGGGAGCGACATATACTTAGAGAGAGATAGAGTGATGAAGGTTGAGGGAGAGAGTACCGTTAGTGTGTTACGAAGATAAAAGATCATTGTCGACATACAGGTAGCACAAGAGATACCTGAGAGACGATGAACGCGTATAGGTCCAGAGAGATAGTCCTATATAAGCATGAGTGATAGCTATATGAGACGAATATCTAGATTAAAGGGGTTTCAAATATTTCAACTGGAGATCACGACATCGATAATATCATAACGCAAATTGGTGTATCAAACATGCATATTCATTTAAATTTGGGCACACGTGTAATGTTATATAGTTTATCAATATTGGTGATCCATAGATTCTTCCATTACAAACAATGCATGGTTTATATGCAATTAATGTCTAAACGGGATTACACTATATGTTGCGTGTGTGAAACACATTATACATGTTTGAGAAGTAAAAAACCCTGCATGAAACACACATTAATTGGAGGCAGTTAGCGAGGAATGCATACATTGGATTTCAACATAAAGTGGTTTCAAATATTTGAAAATCCAAATTCATGGATACAACCTTATGAATCTGAGATCATGCCATTTGTAAACCATATTTATGTATAAATGGTGTTGTGCTTTTGAAAGTATATATAAAAAATGACTTATATAGAATGTAATTCCAATTGAAAATGGATCCCGCCCGAAAAAAATAGCATACAAATGGGATTCGAATTGAGTTGGCACGGTAAACGTGCACTCTGCAAAATTTGAATGAAGCGGGGAAAGTCGCAGTAACCGCCCGAAAACAAAATCTGCGAGATGGAAATCACTACTGCCTATCCCTGCCACGCAAAGCCTATATGCTAGATTTCTATAGGTTTCGATAGGGGTAGGTTTGTAATTTTACCCAGACGTGACGTAACCGCCTCTCACCCGGATTCATACACGGTGGGCGCCAAAACACAGTTTGTCCTCAGCCGAAATCGACTCCCTCCCTGATTCATATTCATACACGATGGCCGCCAAAAACAAACTCCCGTCGGCAAATATTCGGTGTATGTGAGATTACCGTCCTATCCCCAACCAACTAGTGTTGCTGTGATGTAGTAGAAATTTGAAACGGGGGCTAAGTTTGTAAATTTCCTCGCATTTGAGACAAGCGCGCCCTGAATACATGGTTCCCCCTTCCTCTCTACTTCCCTTTTCCCCATTCGTACTCCGTGGGCGCCAAAACACCCTCTCCACCCCACCCTCCTCCGTCCGCCCGTCCGCCACCCCATCCACCGCCGACCTCCTCCACCATGCCGGAGCTGATACCCCGACGCTGCCGTCCATCACAAGAGATCGACCTCTCTCATCCACGGCTTCGGACCAGGATCCTTGCATCCCATCCTCTCGCTTCATCCCCGCCGTCGTCCACCTTGCCGGCGCCGCTCCTACGACTGTCTCGTCCACCGCACCCCCCCGCCACTGTCTACCCTCCTAGATCTGCTTCCACGTCGCCGACAGCCATCGCTACCGCAGCAGCGTCAAATTCTCAGCAGATGCGTACACGGCGCCGCACCAGAGGCGGTACTCTTTCGTATCTGCTCAACTTATTTATCGCAGCAAGAAAATAGATCGCCACTGCTTTACTCTGATTTCTTGTCTTGGTTGTGAAGTTGCCTTTGTCCGGTTTGCACCATCAGATCCGCCATGGCACGCTCAACATTATACTCCCAATGCTTATGGTTTTCCCCTTTTATATTCCACACTAATTAAATCACAGTAGACTAAATTTGAAAATTGGGTCAGTCGATTTTTCAGAGCTCGCCGGAGTTCGCCGGTGCGATCAAAGGGGCTCGGGTGGTTGTGGGGCCTCGCCGAACGAAGAAAACTCGACGCAGGTGGGGGTTGGGGCGGGGGTGGGGGTGGCGGAGGAACACAGGCGGTGGGGGCCGGTGGTCCGGCCGGCGGCCCGTGCGGTGTTCTGTATGGGAAGAATAAGAGACGGGGAAGAAGAAGGGTTAGGAGACATAGGATCTTCATCCAACCGCCTGAAATGGTCGAGAGACAGCTGGGAGTTGCATTCTAATGCACTCTGGTTCATCATGTGTGGGCACTGCACAACCAACATTTTATTATCCAAAATTTGCTTGCTCTTCTTTACCATGTTCCTCTTCCGTTCTTCTTTAATATGTACTCTCTCCGTTCCTAAATACAAGTCTTCGTATAGATTCCACCATGGACTACATATGGAGCAAAATGAGTGAATCTACACTCTAAAATGTATCTGGATACATTTGTATGTGATCCATAGTGGAAATCTCTACCAAGACTTATATTTTGGAAGGGAGGGAGTATGATAGTAGTACAATATGTTCCTTGTACTGAAGATGAGCAGGGGCATTTGCAGTGTAGAGGTCTATACGGTCAGTTGTGATGTACACTTTGAGCCTCTTTGATTCGTAGGATCTTGTAAACATAGGAATAGGATTTGTAGTGGCCTGCCCACTTGAATCCTATAAGAATAGCAAGGAAATGCGGGAGGCTATGTCGCCTTTGAGAGTTACACTGATATTAACAGTACCGCACCTTCACTTGAAGAGAGCTGGTATCTGAAGCCTTTCTAGCCGTACCAGCAATACTAGCACATATATTCCAACAAGTTCCACTTTGCTGATTTTACTCTGATGCTTAAGGTTTTCCCGTTATATCTACACTATGATCTATGTAGCTGCTTTGTGTCACACTAGCAGCAGTCCACTCTTGAAGCTAAACACTGCAGTGACTTACAAAATTGGCACCAAGGCATTGAGTGCCATTCTGGATGCAATGAAACTCATACGCTCCCCACCTGTTGATTCTTGTTCAGAATATGATCCTAATGACTATTCTAACCTCGAGGAGTCAAAGGCAGATGGCATGTCCTGTTCACCCATCAAGGTGCATGTTCTAATTTGGCAATGTTTTATTGATTGCGGGTATCTTGCATATGTTGTCTTGCATTTCTTCTACTTTGTTGCACCACCATCTGCTTAGTTTACTCATCATATATGTCAAGAGGCCATGCCCATCCATTATCAATACATATTCCATCTGTCATCATACCATGTTTTTCCACTCAAATGTTGTTCTTGTGCATCAGACATCAAAAAGTAAGAGGGTGATTGCCGAACCTGAAGGAGCACCAGCAAAGTCCTTGAAAAACGTGGTGGTGCCAGAGAAATTAGACAGCACCCCACTTATATTGGATGTACAACCAGTGACACAAAACATAGGGCCGACTCCAGTAGACTGTACCCATACTTCACTGGCCACACCACTAGCCCCACCACATAGGACCTGCACTCCAGCAAAAGGTATACCAATTTCATTTGCCATAGCACCAGCTGTACCATAGAAAAATCCCACTCCAGCAAAAAGTACAGCAAGTCCACCGGCCGAAGACCTATCCCAACTGCAGAGACAGCCAATTCCTGCAGATTGGAACCCCATTCCATTTATTCCCAGTTTAAAAGAGAATGCTTTCAACGTTGTTAGGGACTACGTGCATATATTCCCATCATGGGAAGATTATTGTGAAGACAAACACCATTTTCACATCTTCCTGTCCAACTTACATGTAAGTGCTATTATTCATGGTTATTATTTTCTTGTTTTTTGCTGACTGAACACATCAATGATTTACATTACATTGTTGTAACTAGGCGAGGGTCAATCTGGATAGTCATGACGAGCAAAGCTTGCTTGTGCTTTTCAAGGAAGCATTGCAGCAGTATCGGTGTTACCTGAGGAAATCACACTTTGATGGCAAGTCTATAAACAAATTTTCGGTGAAGTCTCATGTGCTAAATTTAGAAGACATTGAATGGAAAAACCTTGTTATGCACTGGTCTCATTCCAAGGATGAGGTACTGTCTATGAAATCACATGACAATTTGAACTTCTATTTTTCCGCATGTGCCTTACGGATCTTTTTTGCAGGAAATCTGCTTGAAGAAGAATTCCGGTTTGACAAGAACGTCAGGATATCGCAAATATGATGCCCGCTGCTTTGCTCTTGTTAGTACCTGTTGTCATGTATCACTGTACTTGCATACGTACGTGGTTCATTATGTGACAACAATATGCATGATAGCTTGCTTATCAATTGTTCGCTCCTAATTATCTGATCTATATGAACGGTTACATTAGTGTAGAATATATCCAATGCTAATGTTTTTTTAGCTCTGCATTGTTCTTGTAAGTTCATGTTGTCCTTTATCAGTGTACTTATAACGACAGGTAGTTGTTCATGTACCATCACTCTGCAGCTTATTTTCCTTTACGCTCCATTTTCTACACATTAGATCTATATTTACTCTTACCATAAGGTTGGTACTGAAGAAGTTTAGCTGTCCATTGCTCTTGGATGTACCTTTTGCCAGTATCGCTGCACTTACATTTCTAGCTACTTGGTTATGTAGCATCACTCTTCATCTTATCTTAAATATTCTCCATTTTTTCGTATATTATCACATCTATATTTACTCTTAACAAAATGTAGAATAAAGGCAATGCTTTTGAAGAAGATTCTGTGGTAAACTTCTTGAATTGCCCCCCCCCCATCAGCATGGACAAGGCCTTTATAGAGCATGTCTTCACCAATAATGTAAGTTTGTCCATCTCAAGCCTTAAAACTTTGTCGTATATATTTGGTTAGGCATGACTGCAACAACTGTATATTTTTGGTGTTTGCATCAAATTGCTTGTTTAAAGTTTATTATGTAGTTCATAAACAAAAGTTTGTCCTTTCTCAATTTAAGTTTTTAGTTGTACAACCAAGTTCCTTCTTCATACCATGTAAATTAAACTATACAGAGCAAGTGATCTTCTTTTGCACTGCATGTATGCTTCTGTTCTTCATCCGTAATCCAGTGGTGTGGTGAACCTACCCACTACAGCACAATGTCATATTCTGCAATGTCTTAACTATGAACAATGTCATATCATTCTACTATTATTTAAACCATCTCTTTATTTGCCAATCTAAAATGGTATAAATTGACAGCACACTAACCATTGATACTTATGAGTTCTTGATCTGTAATCCAGTGGTGTCGTGAAGCTGCCAACTCCTTCACAATGTCATTTCCTGCCATGTCTTGACCTGAACAATACCATATTGTGTTAATGCAATTTTAAACTGTGTGACTTTATTCGTTAGTAAGAAATGTGATGAATAGTCAGCACTGATACTTTTATGTGCAAAACCTGTCATCTGTCTGCTTGTTTATCTTTGAGAGTGGGCAAGATATAAGTGTTGAACAAGCGCAGTCTCATCATCTTGCTCAGCTGCTTGCGCTGCAGCTCCCCAGCAGGGCTAACCTTTCTTGAACTCTATTGAAGTGCTGTCGGTTTTGTATATTATTTTGTCGGCATGTTTATTTGCACTGGTGGCGATCTTTGATGCCCAGTGTATGTAATTTGCTGTCTGCTTGTGCTTTATTATCATTTGGCGAACTTTGATGCCCAGTGGATGTAATATGCCGTAATTTCTTTATTATATAGTCTAGGTTTTTTCTTATTCACGATGCTGCAGTTATTTTACTGTATATATATATATATCCTGTATTCACAGTAAACCGGCCAAACCATAAAATTATGGTACATAATTGGGCCGTCATGCAATCACGATGTAGGTTGGGCCTGAAACGTGCCGAACAGCTCACAGGTCGGCAGCAGCCCAAAATGAACCCCGGCCCATGATTGTGCGAATCAAATCATGGGCTTTTAACATGCCAAAATTTTCTCGGTCCTTGTTTGGCCCAATCAGATATCGGCTGCGAGCAGGCCGGATGCAAACCGGGCCATAGTTAGGCCCAACTATATGACGGGCTTTTAACAAGCCGAAATTAATATAGGGCCGAAATGTTAAACGGACCCTTAACAGGACAAAACTAATATTAGGCCGAATTACTAAGTGGGCCTTTAGCAAGTGGGCCCAAAAGCATAGTGTTCAGTTAACGGGCCGAATCTGATATGGGCCATAATTGAGCCCAAAGCCTCTTAAAGGGCCGGGCCCGATCTAGGCCGTAATTTGGTCTAGAACGTGGTAGGCTTTTAACGGGCCGGATCTCATATGGGCCACTGTTAGGCCCAGAGCGTGGCAGGCCATTAATGGACCGGATCAAATATGGGCCGACACTTGGCCCAAAACATGGCAGCCAGTTAATGGGCCGGCCTACTAGGGTCCTCAAAATCTTGTGGGCCTACAGCTGGGCCGACACATTAATGTCGGCGAAATCTCGTGGGCCTTTAGCTGAGCCGGCCCATTATGATCTGCAAGAATCTTGTGGGCCTTTACCTGGGCCGGCCCATTATGGCACACAAAAATCTTGTGGGCCTTTACCTGGGCCGGCCCATTATGGCCCGCAAAATCTTGTTGGCCTTTAGCTAGGCCAGCCCATTATGGTCCGCAAAATCTCGTGGGCCTATAGCTGGGCCGGCTCATTATGGTCCGCAAAATCTTGTGGGCCTTCAGTTGGGCCGGCCCATTTAAACTTGATGGGCCGGTCCATGTGTCAACATATCATAGGCGCGTCTCGCCCATTGGATGAGTGGCACATGTGCCAACATGGACCTGACACGTGTCTCCTCCAGCCAATGATGATTCTACACGTGGAAAATCCCCATTGGTCGGGGCTGTTAACGGGTTATCGGATCCAAAACCCGACCCGATAGCTTAACGACGTTCGGTTACGGTGGATGCCACATGTCGGTCACCCTTAATGAAAGCACTTCTGTGACGCGCGATTTATCGTCATGGAAGTGGACACTTCCGTGATGATAATTTTGGTAATGTCATGGAACACTTCTACGACGGTACAAGTATGACTATCTTGATTCTGTCATAAAATCGTCATGGATGTACATGCATGACAGAAAACGCGACCTACTATGACAAACACGTATCATCACGGAAGTGTATTTTTTTTGTAGTGATGGCAGTATGTGAGAAGTAGTTTAAGTTTGTAGTATTAGAGCAAATTACCAGTAGTACTTTAAGTTTGTAGTATTAACGTACAATGTTGGTAAGAGCATTCTTTGAGGGCTTTGAGCATTGATTAGCATGTGTGCCCGTGTGTGTTTTTTTGCGTCAATCATTAGAAGATCACAAAACAAACGGTTTCTATGTTGTACCCGTCTGCGTTTTTTGCGTTAATGACCCATAAGTCAGTTACCTATGTGATATTTCCTAATAAACCAGGCATACCATTGACCGAAAAAAATCAAGTACACATGTACATTTTTTTGGAGACGGGATTTGCCAACTTTCTTTTTTCTCGCACACGAGTATTTTACGCGCTTCGTCTGTGTTGTGTGTTTCCCCCGCCCAAGTTTCAAATTTTGCACCGAAATTTTCATTAGGCACGCGATTTTAGAATTTATTCCTCCAACCACATCCCCTTCCCCTCAGTATCCCCCTCCCACGCGCCTCCCCCTAACGGCATCTCAAACCGTCACCGCCGCAACCACAGCTTCAACCACATCTACGTTCTGCTCGGATCCAGTCAGGTAACCCACCGATATCTATCACGTCCCGGCCTGATTGCTTAAATGGCGCCTGTGAAACATCCTCATGCCTCCAAATCCACCCCTCCAGGAGCTGATGGTGGTCCATGGTGCGATGGCCGCTGTGCGTGTTGACCCGGAGGAACACCTCGCCTCCGCTGCTGCCGCCGACATGGTGCAGGCTCTGGCCCAGATGAAGTCCCCCAGCGACTACCCCCAGGACTTAACAGGTAAGATCTGACCAGCTAAATCTTACCAGTACCACTTGCAATGGCTATGATTTGTATGGTTGATGTATTAAGCATGTTCATGCCTTGTTTATTTCAGTACTACACACTGTGTGATGTTCAAATATTACCATGTCCAGCTCAGTTCACCAATATGAGCAACAAACTTACAATACATGAATCAGGATATCACTAGAGATGTTGCCCATTTGCTGATTTTAGTGGATGCTAACCCTGTTGCACTTAACATGCATGTCCATGTACTTAAGCAGGGTCATAACGGCTGATGTTTTTGTTTGCCGTCGAGGTGATCTGCATCCCATGTCTTACAGTATTTCACATAATTTATGCAATTGCAATTTAACTTCTACCCATTTACTGGTTGCATGTGTGTACACATGTTAGTGGCACTGATCCATGCTCCGACCCGGAGGAATAGCTCGCCTCCGCCGTCGCTGACTTTGGGCGAGCTCTGGCCAAGATGAAGTGCCCCAGCAACTACCTCTCAGGACTTACCAAGTATGTACTCACCAGTTTAATCTTACCAATACTAGTTGCAATTAATGGCTATGTTCTGTACGGTCGATGTATTAAGCATGTTCTAGTAAACATGCCTAACACATTTTTTCTACTTTCCCTACCTTTGTATAGACATCTGGGCCATTCTCTGCTCTGGCAGCACCTGCCTTGTGATGTTTAACTATGCCAATTGCATTTTTATCAGTACCGGTTTCAATGTCTATTAAACCTGTTGCAATTAATAGTTGAATCCATTTTTAAACAGTTGCATTTCAATGGCTACAAACTTACAAAACATGAATTAGGATGTTGTTAAGCCTGTTGCAATTAATAGTTGTATCAATTTTTTAATCTTTCCATTTGCTACCATGCTACTCTCCGCAATGAAGATATACTAGAGATGCTTCCCCATTTGCTTTTTTGGTGGATGCTAACCCTGTTGTACTTAACATGCTTGTCCATGTACTTATGCAGGGTCATAATGGCCGATGTTGTTGTTTGCCGTCGAGGTTAGGTTAGCTGCAACCCATGTCTTACATTATTTCACATCATTTGTGCAATTGCAGTTTAACTTCTACCATTTACTAGTTGCCTGTAGGTACACATGTCAGTGGCACTGATCCACGCTTCGACTTGGAGGAACAGCTCGCCTCCGCCGCCGCTAACTTTGGGCAGGCTCTGGCCAAGATGAAGTGCCCCAGCAACTACCTCTCAGAACTTACCAAGTATGTACCCACTAGTTCAATCTTACCAATACGAGTTGCAATTATTGGCTATGTTTTGTACTGTCGATGTATTAAGCATGTTGTAGTAAACATGCCTAACACGTTTGAGCTATTTTCCCTACCTTTTTATAGATAACTGGGCCATTATCTGCTCTGGCAGCACCTGCCTGTGATGTTTAACTCTGCCAATTGCATTTTTATCAATACCGATTTCAATGGCCATTAAGCTTGTTGCAATTAACAGTTGTATCCATTTTTAAAGAGTTGTATTTCAATGGCTACAAACTTACAAAACATGAATTAGGATGTTGTTAAGCCTGTTGCAATTAACAGTTGTATCCATTTTTTAATTCGTCCCTTTGCTACCGTGCTACTCTTTGAAAATGAAGATATCACTACAGATGTTGTCGTTTTATTACCATTTGCTATTTTTGGTGGATGTTAACCCTGTTGTAGTTAACATTGGCTTTCCATGTACTTACACGAGGCTACAATGGGCGATGATGTTGTTTGCCGTCGAGGTTAGCTGCATTCCATGTCTTATACACCATCTATTCCTAAATATAGGTATTTTTAGAGATTCCAATATAGACTACATAAGGAGCAAAATGAGTGAATCTAGATTCTAATCTAAACTATATCCGTAATTCTATATACATCCGTATGTAGTTCATATTGAAATCTCAGAAAAATACTTGTACTTAGGAACATAGGTAGTTGTATTTTACATCATTTGTGCAATCTTAGTTTACCTTCTAACATTTACTGGTTGCTTGTAGGTACATATATGAGGGGTACTGATCCACGCTTTGATCCCTTTTGCGTATGGGGCAATGCGATATTCATGTACAAGTGTCAAGTGAGGAAACTAAGAAAGATTGTTAGGCGAAAGAAACGTGTGATTGGAATTAAGCTCTTTATTTACACTTTGTCGAAGACAACAGTGAACTTTAGGATGGTAAGTAATGTGTTACCTTTTCCCCCTGCCCACAACAAATTACAATATTAGACCTCAGTATCTGATATTTTTCTCTTTTCAGTGGTCTCCGAAGCTATTTACCGATGATTACCTTGCAAACTACATGACCGGAGTGGAGGCAACTAAGGTTAAAGTATATAATTCATGCTACCATGATAATGCTCTAGAAGTCTTCCTAAAGGCGGTGAAGGATGGGCGGGTGATCGTCACAAGGGGTTGGACAAAAGTGGTTCATGCCTATGGCATGCAGGAAGGCACATTATGGGCATTCCGCTTCTTCAACACCGTCGGCAGTCAAAATGATTTACACTTGTCTCTTCACCTTTACCGCCTTTAAATACTGCGGTTCATCATAGTTAATTGCTGCCTGATCTTGTAATTACTGAACATATTGTACTGGCAATTTTATTTATGGATTCGTTGTTGAACCATTGTGCTGAGAATTTGAATTGCATGTTTTGTATTTCAAAATTTACAATTAGAATATTCAATTATAGGCAAAAATAAAAATAGAACAAACGGCCATGGACCTTTGCAAACGGTTCTAGTAGTAAAAGCGCTTGCGATGGATAACCCAATGCCACACAGTTTTCTACATCAAATCGTGTGTGATGTAGTTAATGAAAGTAAACAGTTAACCAAGGCAGAGCATGTGTGATAGTTACACCTTTCACACACGTGTGTATACATAAAACCGTGTGGGATGTACATCCGAATGGAAACATTTTCCCTGGATTGACTGTGTGGGATGTACATAAGAACGGAAACATATTCCTTGGATTGAATGTGTGTGATATACATATGAACGGAAATGATTTTCTAGGATTCACCGTGTGGGGTGTACATACCTATGGAAATGATTTCTGGGATTTACCGTGTGGGATGTACATACCTACGGAAATGATTTCTGGGATTCACTGTGTGGGATGTACATACCTACGGAAATGATTGTGTTTCGATGCCTCGCCCAATCGCACACGGCCCCAGCCTGGGTCCCAGGAGGGCCTATCCCCGACGATTTCTGGGTCGTGTGGGAAGGACACCCGATCGCACACACTCACTTGGTGACGATTCCAAATGCCATCGCGGAAAGGGGTAAAAAACATTTGTTTAGGATCGACACGCACCAGTGGGAGGCTTCTCCAATTACTTAATGCTTTGCCTAATCATCCTCTCAAGAAAAATGAAATACTTGATATCTTTTACAATGGACTAACTGATGATTCCAGAGACCACCTGGATAGTTGTGCTGGTTGTGTTTTTAGGGAAAGAACTGTTGAGCAAGCTGAATTGCTATTGAATAATATATTGAGTAATGATAATGATTGGACACTGCTACCTCTTGAGCATGCGTTGGTTTTCCCTTGAAGAGGAAAGGGTGATGCATCAAAGTAGCGTAATGTAACGACCCGACCCAAAATCGGTCAAGTCTCTGTGTAGCTGTACCATCCCAAGATCACGCTGGCAAAAACAGTACATTGATGCAAAGATTCAAAGTTCAATCACACCTGAATTTATTACATGATTCTCCTATCGAGTCTTTATTACATCATAATAAATTCGACCGAAGGCCAACTCATGAGAAATAAACTAAATAAAGTTGTGGAAGCGTAGACGATAATGCGAGTCCATATGACTCCATAGGGCAATCACCGAGCATAGATCGTAGCCTCACTCCTGGTCGGAAAACTCCTCTACAACATGAGACGTTGCAGCCATGTAGGTCAGCATTTTGAATATGCCGGCAAGTCAAAGAGAGAACAACAATAATAATGCTAACACTATATGCAATTTGGCTGTGGGGCTCTAAGTTATATGTTTTTGCGAAAAAATCAATTTTTCCCTACAACAAAGGACTTGCTTGAAATTACTACAAAATGTTGGTTGTTGATGAGATGGTTCTGCCAACCAGTGTCTCATAACCGAAATTATTAATAACCATCAATTAATTAATTATGTTCGGTGTTGAGATTTCCAAAATACTCCAATTCCAGAGGCTCATTTGTCCGTAACCAGGGACATGGCTAATCGATTAGGTTTCTACTCTACAGAGTCTTGTGCACTTTACCCGCAAGAATCGTTCCCTCCTTTATGTCCTTGCACTGCCTGGTGTTTGAAGACAGGGCAAACGAAACAGGGTCTTCCGTAGAGTTTCTCTGGGCCACTGTCGGTGCCCATCGAATCCTACCGTTCTTCTACATCTCGTAGCACCGTCCGGCCAGAGTCACACCTAGGGTCGACCAAGCCAAAGCCCATAATGGCTTGCGGCTACACAGGTAAGCTTCCGGTCAACGGCTGTCCATCCGTCTCTTCATGGCTGGGTGAAGCTTTTCGCAAGATGTCATGGCGCTTCTCCATGCATCCCGGCCATCCGCTGGTTGCTCCAGGGTGCTCGTCAACCGTCCTCCACCCAGTAGTGAATTTGAAGTCCATCTTGAGCTTGAAGTCATGGGGTTGTCATCATCTTGACTCTCACATCTCCCTTATGAATCACTCAACCAACCCCGTCTACGAGCATAGAAAAATAAACTACATCGTCCCGGGCAATGGTAACAAGGGAAAACTGGGTTCAACCTACCACATGATATTACTCAAGATTTATTCAATTTCTCCTACTGCATGCATGGTGGGGAGGAAATACTACTAATGCAATAAAACATAGGTATTGTAGAACATGATCAAATGACTTGCCTGGCTGACGGTATTCGAACGCTAGTGACTCATGATAGCAAGCTTCGCACTCCGGAAATTCTATTTGAAGCAAACAATGAATACATAAGCATACAACTATATTAACATAACAGCAAGCTAACGTAAATCACACAAGCACTCAAATCAAAACCAAAGAGAACTCGAAGAACTCCAAATCAAAGTTTTCATTACTTCAAGCAAACAACTAGGAAATAGTTTTATCCTAATAAAAAAATTCTTAACAGAACGAAAACAAGGGGTTTGCTAACTAACAAAAAGGAAAACAACATCTAAACTAGGTGCAAAAAGAATCACATCAAAAGCTATTATAAAACTCCTATTATGCCTAAAACAAAACTAATAAGAAAATAAAATAAAACTTTTTATTTTGCTGTAAATAAAAGTTCACCCTCTGTAACTACAGAAACTAATCTAAAATAAATTTTAACAGGGCTAAAATAAAATTTTATACTAACTAGAACAGCAGGAAGCAGTAGCATGCTAAATAAAACTAGAAAAGCTTGATTTCGACTAAAACTATTTTTTTAACAAAATCTATAAATACCTAAATTAATCCTACTGCTAGGCAATGACAAACAAAGCAGCGGCAAAAAGGTTCACAAAAAAATTAATCCTAGCTCATTTTATAGCAGAAATACTAATCTGACTAAAACTAATATAAAACAATTTTTAAAATGTAAAACATGGCCGAAACTATTTTCTATCGAAATTATAGGAAATTTGCAAATTAGCAAAAGAAGAATCAACTAAAAATATCAAATATCCTAAAAGATATAGATTTTTCAAGATTGGAACTATTTTGTTTTAGAACAAAAACGAAAAAACAAAAAAACTAACGCGCTAATGGGCCGAACAGTGAGCGCTCTAAACTAAACTGCGCTTAGGCATCTTATTGGCTAAAAGAGTACGGGCTAAACAAAATAAACCGCTCGGCCGGTCTATATAAACCGCAAACAAATAAACCAATCTAAACCGAAACTAAAACCGATCTATATGAAATAAAACCATACCCCTTCGGGATCTAATCTAGACCCTAGGTTTCAGATCAGACGGCGAGGGGAGGTGGAAGCTTACTGCGGCGGTGGTCGACAGCGATAGAGGGTGGCGGCGGTCGGCGTCGAGCGGGGCGGGGTCTTCGGCGGTCGGCGAAGGTGGCGAAGACGTCGAGCGGATGCGGTGGAGCTAGGGGAGGTCGGGGGGTGGCCTTGTTGGAGCTCGGCAACGACGGAGATGGTCGGAGGTCGGGGCGACTGCTTCCTGGTGAGCTGAAGCTCCGGCGAGCGACGGTCGAGCTCGGGGGTGACGGCTTCGGGATTCCTGGGCAATGAGAGGATGTCAAAGAGGTGTGGAATGAAGAGGGGGTTCGGGTCAAGGTGCTTAGAGGTAAGGGGAATTCTCACCGGGGTCGGTAGCGGCGGCGAACCGAGGTGGCGGCGGCGAGATGCGATCGGCGAGGGCGCGAGCTGTGGTCGGTTTTGGGCTAGGGTTTTAGGGGGTTCGGGAGAGGAAGGGCGTAGGTATTTATAGGACATAAACTTGCGCGAGGGGAAGGCTTCGGAGCATGATCCCTGGAAGATCGCGGCGACGGGCGTGCTCCGGTTGTGCTCCGGCTTGGCAAGGCGTGGAGGAGGGGAAAGAAAGGAGCAGGCCCCGCTGGTCAGTGAGAGGGAGAGAGGAGGTGGCGAGCGGTCGACCGAGGGGAGAGGGTTCCGGCGTCGGGCGGTGGGGCAGGCCGGCTCGGTCGCTGGCTGGGCTGCTGGCCTGGCGCGTGGTGCGACAGGGTTTTCCTATTTTTTTAATTACCACAAAGAGAGAATTATAGGACATATATATTAATAAAATTAGAAAAATGAATCCTAAAACATGCACATTTTTCAGAGGCAAAACAGAAACTAAAAAAACATTTTATGCAAATTCCAAATAAAATTTGAATTTGAATTCAAACCTTTTGGCAAAATTTTCTTCTGACATTTTGGAGTGTCATGTTAGCTCCTCTCATACTTTTGATCAAGTATTTGTCAGGGATATTTGAAGTAAATTTCAATTGCCAAATCAAATTCAAATTCAAATGAAACTCCAATGCCTCTAAAATTCAAATGTCACTCAATTTCAAACAACATGCATAGATGCTTAGCTAATAATTGTAAAACATTCCAAATTGGAAATTTGGGATGTTACACGTAAGTATTTCCCTCATTTTTTTAGAACCAAGGTAACAATCCAGTAGGAGACTACACGCAAGTCACCTAGTACCTGCACAAACAAACAAAAACCTCACAACCAACGCGATAATGGGGTTGTCAATCCCTTCACGGTCACTTACGAAAGTGAGATCTGATAGAGATAATATGATAAATATTTTTGGTATTTTTGTTGTATAGATTGAAAAGTAAAGATTGCAAAGTAAACGGTGACAGAAATAGCTAGCTGACGGGAAAATAATATGATGTAAAGTAGACCCGGGGGCCATAGGTTTCACTAGTGGCTTCTATCAAGATAGCATATATTACTGTGGGTGAACAAAATACTGCCGAGCAATTGATAGAAAAGTGCATAGTTATGATGATATCTAGGCACGCTCATGAACATAGGCATCACGTCCGTGTCAACTAGACCGAAACGATTTTGCATCTACTACAATTACTCCACACATTGACCGCTATCCAGCATGCATCTAGAGTATTAAGTTCATAAGAACAGAGTAACGCATTAGGCAAGATGACATGATGTAGAGGGATAAACTCAAGCTATATGATATAAGCCCCATCTTTTTATCCTCGATGGCAACAATATAATACAATACAATACAATACGTGCCTTTCTGCCCCTGCTGTCACTGGGAAAGGACACCGCAAGATTGAACCCAAAGCTAAGCACTTCTCCCATTGCAAGAAAGATCAATCTAGTAGGCCAAACCAAACTGATAATTCGAAGAGACTTGCAAAGCTATCAAATCATGCATATAAGAATTCAGAGAAGAATCAAATATTGTTCATAGATAATCTTAATCATAAACCCACAATTCATCGGATCTCGGCAAACACACCGCAAAAAGAATTACATCGAATAGATCTCCAAGAACATCGAGGAGAACTTTGTATTGAGATCCAAAGAGAGAAGAAGCCATCAAGCTAATAACTATGGACCCAGAGGTCTATGGTAAACTACTCACACATCATCGGAGATGCTGTGGTGTTGATGTAGAAGCCCTCCATGATCGAATCCCCCTCCGGCAGATCGCCCGAAAAGGTCCCCAGATGGGATCTCACGGGTACAGAAGGTTGCGGCGGTGGAAAAGTGGTTTTGTGGCTCCCCTGGATGTTTTTAGGGATGAGAGTATATATATAGGCGAAAGAAGTAGATCGGTGGAGTTGCAAGGGGCCCACGAGGGTGGGGGCGCGCCTGCCCCCTGGGCACGCCCTCCTACCTCGTGGTCGCCTCGTTGCTTCCTTGACGTCCACTCCAAGTCTCCTAGATTGCGTTTGTTCGAAAAAAGATCCTCGCAGAGGTTTCATTCCGTTTGGATTCCGTTTGATATTCCTTTTCTATGAAACACTAAAATAGGCAAAAAAAACAGCAATTTGCACTGGGCTTTCGGTTAATAGGTTAGTCCCAAAAATAATATAAAAGTGTATAATAAAGCCCATAAACATCCAAAACAAATAATATAATAGCACGGAACAATCAAAAATTATAGATACGTTGGAGACGTATCAAGCATCCCCAAGCTTAATTCCTACTCGCCCTCAAGTAGGTAAATGATAAAAATAGAATTTTTTATGTGGAATGCTACCTAACATAATTTTCAATGTATTATTTTTATTGCGGCATGAATGTTTAGATCCGAAAGATTCTAGACAGAAGTTTAATATTGACATAAAAATAATAATACTTCAAGCAATGCTAACCAAGCAATCATGTCTTATCGAAATAACATAGCCAAAGAAAGCTTATCCCTACAAAGTCATATAGTTTGGCCATGCTTCATTTTCGTTACACAAAATGCTCCCATCATGCACAACCCCGATGACAAGCCAAGTAATTGTTTCATACTTTAGTCTTTTCAAACTCTTTCAACTTTCACGCAATATATGAGCGCGAGCCATGGATATAGCACTATGGGTGGAATAGAATATGACGATGGAGGTTGTGTGAGAAGACAAAAAAGGAGAAACTCTCACATTGACATGGCTAATCAACGGGCTATGGAGATGCCCATCAATTGATGTCAATGCAAGGAGTAGGGATTTCCATGCAACGGATGCACTAGAGCTATGAATATATGAAAGCTCAACAAAATTAACTAAGTGGGTGTGCATCCAACTTGCTTGCTCACGAAGACCTAGGGCATTAGAGGAAGCCCATTGTTGGAATATACAAGCCAAGTTCTATAATTAAAAATTCCCACTAGTATATGAAAGTGACAATATAAGAGACTCTCAATCATGAAGATCATGGTGCTACTTTGAAGCACATGTGTGGAAAAAGGATCTTTTTTATGGCCTTTCTCTTTTTTTCTCTTTTTTTCTTCCTTTTTTTCTAAGAACTTTCCTCACATGGGACAATGCTCTAATAATGAAAATCATCACACTTTTATTTACTTTACAACTCAAGAATTACAACTCGATACTTAGAACAAAATATGACTCTATGCGAATGCCTCCGACGGTGTACCAGGATAATGAATCAAGAGTGACATGTATGAAAGAATTATGAAGGTGGCTTTGCCACAAATATTATGTCAACTACATGATCATGCAAGGCAATGTGACAATGATGGAGCGCGTCATAATAAACACAACGGTGGAAAGTTGCATGACAATATGTCTCGGAATGGCTATGGAAATTGCCATAATAGGTAGGTGTGGTGGCTGTTTTGAGTAAGATATAAGGAGGCTTATGTGTGATAGAGCGTATCATATCACGGGGTTTGGATGCACCGGCGAAGTTTGCACCAACTCTCGAGGTGAGAAAGGGCAATGCACGGTACCGAAGAGGCTAGCAATGATGGAAGGGTGAGAGTGCGTATAATCCATGGACTCAACATTACTCATAAAGAACTCATATACTTATTGTAAAAATCTATAAGTCATCAAATACAAGCACTACGCGCAAGCTCCTAGGGGGATATATTGGTAGGAAAAGACCATCGCTCGTCCTCGACCACCACTCATAAGGAAATCAATCAAAGAACACCCCATGCTTCAAATTTGTCACACAACGTTTACCATATGTGCATGCTACAGGACTTGCCAACTTCAACACAAGTATTTCTCAATTCCATAATTACTCAACTAGCACATCTTTAATATTATCACCTTTATATCTCAAAACAACTATCAATAACCAAACTTCTCATAACATTTAGTGCACTCAATATGAAAGTTTTTATTATACCCATCCCGGATGTCTATCATATTAGGACTGATTTCATAACTGAAACAAATTTTCATGCTGTTCTAAAAGACTCTCAAAATAATATAAGTGAAGCATGAGAGATCAATAATTTCTATAAAATAAAACCGACACCGTGCTCTAAAAGTGAAGCACTAGAGCAAAATTATCTAGCTCAAAAGATATAAGGGAAGCTCATAGAGTATTCTAATAAATTCTGATTCATGTGTGTCTCTCCCAAAAGGTGTGTACAGCAAGGATGATTGTGGTAAACTAAAAAGCAAACAATCAAACGCTCCAAGCAAAACACATATCATGTGGTGAATAAAAATATAGCCTCAAGTAAAGTTACCGATAGATGAATACGAAAGAGGGGATGCCTTCCAGGGCATCCGCAAGCTTAGGCTTTTGGTTATCCTTGAATTTTACCTTGGGATGCCTTGGGCATCCCCAAGCTTAGGATCTTCCCACTCCTTGTTCTGAAATCCATCAAATCTTTACCCAAAAACTTGAAAACTTCACAACACAAAACTCAACAGAAAATCTCATGAGCTCTGTTAGTATAAGAAAACACACCACCACTTTAATGTACATTAATGAGCTCATTCTTTATTTATATTGGTGTTAAACCTACTATATTCCAACTTCTATATGGTTCATACCCCCTGATACTAGCCATAGATTCATCAAAATAAGCAAACAACACACGAAAAATAGAATCTTTCAAAAACATAACAATCTATAGTAATCTGTAGGTTTCGAATACTTATGTAACTCCAAAAATCATGAGAAATTAGGACATCCTAAATAATTTGTATATTGATCTACTGCAGTTGGAATTAGTATTTTCTCGCTCCATGGTAGAAAATTAAAATTATTCTTGTGAGCGCATACTTTTTCTTTTTTTCAGCAAGATCAAATAACAATCATCCAAGAAGATCCTAAATGCTTTACTTGGCACAAACAATAATTAAAAAAATAAAAAACATAATCATAACAGAGGGTAGATGATTTATTTATTACTAAACAGGAACAGAAATGTAGCAACCTGACCTCAAACAGTCAAGTCTCTGTGCTTCAGTGTCATCCCTGGATCGGTAATGCTGACACACACAGTACTCGAAGGATTTATAGCAGAGTAGCAATCACATACTTATTACATCGAATGTCTCAAAAGAGAACTTATTACAATAATATGGCTTAAGGCCATCTAACACGATAACAGCGGAAGGCTTGGAAGATAAGTGAGTCCATCAACTCCAACGGCATAGCTGAGCTGCACGGCAATGACCTAATGAACCTTACTCCTCGTCTGAAAAGTCTGCAACATAATACGTTGCAGCACGAGAACGGGTCAGCACATGGAATATGCTGGCAATTTAACACATTAGAGCAAGAACAGAATAATGCTATCACTACATGCATATATGGCTGGTGGAAAGCTCTGCGGTTAAAGTTTTTGTGAAAAGCCAATTTTTTCCTACAACAAAGGAATAGATTTTAATTTAACTATCATGGTGGTTAAACAAATATTGACAAGGTAACCCCAACTCAATCCAATTAAAGTAATTGACAACCCAACAATGTTAATTAAAAGTGATGAGATACATGTGATAACCCAAGTACTAGACACTCAAGATTGTCCATAACCGGGGACACTGCTAACCATGATTAGATTGTACACTCTGCAGAGGTTTGCGCACTTTTCCCCTCAAAACTCGATCGCCTCCGTTGGATTTCTCGCACTACATGGTGTTTGAGAAACGGATGACCGAGACACAGTCTTTCAGAAACATTAACTCTCTACTCCAGGTAGACCATACCAATCCTACAAAACCCACTACCTGCTGATCCACCTCTTCAAGAGCTTCATGTAACTTACTCAACTATGCTAGAGCCCATAATAGCTTGTGGCTGCACACGGAAGTTTCTAGCATGAATCATCTCAGTTCCCTTTGAGCCTGGGTGGCGGTCCATAGGAAGATCACACGGGTACCCTGGGATTTGCAAAAATACAGACAACATTGGGTTCCCCAGGTGCCTCAATCCACCCAGAAGTGTATTCAAGTTGCCACCTTAAGTTGAACCATTAATTAATAACATCATATTTGTCATGGATTTCACTCAAACCCAAACCATGTCTACGAGCATAGCATAGCAATAAGCAACGCGCAGAAGTAACTCCCAAGGGTTTGATAGTAACAGGGTAATAGGTTCTACCTCAACTACTACTTCCCAACCCACAAGTTAATGACATCCTAATCATGCAATGTTTGAGGATTGGAACTAATGCATAAAAACTGGGTATGAAAAGAGTATGATCAATGTGTTAATTGCCTTGCTGACAATCCGCAAAACCTAGGGATTCGTAGTAGCACGCTTCGCACTCCGGGTGTTCTATCGCAAACAAACAATAACATACATAAGCAACAAGCAAGGGAACACGGGTAAATCTCAAATAAGAGTGGTTGACCAGAAAGTTCAACTTAAGAACTCCGGTTAGCAAAAATAATCAAATCAAACGGAGCAACGAAACTGAAACGGCGAAAGAAACAAGATCCGTTTACTAATCTGAACTAAGGTCAAATTTTTACAGTACCAAAATCTTGTTTAAGTTGATTAAACAGAAAGAGGGTCTCAAGACAAAGATCTAGGTGCTTGAATCGCCTGATTTCGACTAACGAGCGAAAAGATAAACGGACACGAAGATCAGATCAGAAATCACGATCGAGAATAATCACGGATAAATCCGATAAAAAGAAAATTGACAAACAGACTAACGAACGAGCGTTCATTAGCTGTAACTAACGGGCGAAAACCGTTCGTTAGAACGAACGTACGGACGAACGTCCGCAAATTAGAAGGACCGAGAAAAACCGGTGATCCAAAAAAACGAATCTAGGGTTTCTAAAAAACTGAACGGTTATAAAAAAACCGGCGGCTCGGATCCGGCGCGGTACCTCCGGCAAGGCGGGGTTTGGGTGACGGGGCGGCGGCTCGCGAGCGGCGAGGCTCGGTGGCGGCGGCGGCAAGTGGGGGCGGCGGCGGCTGCTGCTCGGGGCGGCGGTGGTGGTGTGGTGGTGGGGGTCGGGGTGGCGCGTATATAAAGGGGGCGGGGCGGCGACTTGGGGAAGGGGCAAGGCGCGGCGGAGGCGGAGTCCGGCTCGGACTCCGGTCTGAGTCAGCGGCGGCGGCGGCGCGCGCGCGCGGAGGCGGTGGCTCGCGTGGCTGGGCCGGCGGCCTGGCTGGGTTTCGGCCCAATCGGGCACGGGGAGTTTTTTTTAAATAATTTTGCCGATAGAAATAAAATCCTAGAAAATAAAAATAAAAATCTAAAAATGCCAAAATAAATTTGCACCGTCTAAATAAAATATTTAGAACGAGATGAACATTTTCTTGGCCCTAAAATGCAATTTTGAAAACGTGCAATTTTTCTAATTGCAAATAAAATCCAAATAAAATGAAATAAATGATTTTAATATTTTTCCTCCAATATTTCAATTATTTTGGAGAAGTCATTTTATATCCTCTCATTTATTTTAAAACGAAATATTTTTTCGATGAGAAAAATTATTAAAATAAAAAATCCTCGTTTCATTATGTGATAAAAATCAAATATGAAAACCAGGAAATCCCCAATTCTCTCCGAGGGTCCTTGAGTTGCTTAGGATTTCAAGGATTGCGAAACGAAATGCAATAAAATATGATATGCATGAACGACCTATGTATAACATGCCAAATTGAAAATTTGGGATGTTACAAACCTACCCCCCTTAATATGAATCTTGCCCTCGAGATTCGGGTTGGCTAGAAAATAGGTGCGGGTGGTCTTTGAGTAGATCATCCTCTCGTTCCCAGGTGGCTTCATCCTCGGTATGGTGGCTCCACTGAACTTTGCAAAACTTGATAACCTTGCTGCGGGTGACTCGGCTGGCAAACTCAAGAATCTGAACTGGCTTCTCCTCATAAGTCAAATCACTGTCCAATTGAATCGCCTCCAAGGGTATTGTATCTCTTAACGGTATATCGGCCATCTCAGCATGACACTTCTTCCATTGTGAAACGTGGAACACATTGTAAACTCCTGACAATCCCTCAGGTAATTCCAACTTGTAGGCAACTTCTCCCATCCGTTCCAAAACACGATACGGTCCTACAAATCTCGGGGCTAACTTTCCCTTAACTCCAAAACATTTCACTCCCCTCAAGGGTGATACTCACAGATATGCTCTGTCTCCAATTTCATAGGTTACCTCCTTGCGTTTCGAGTCTGCGTAACTCTTCTGCCTGGATTGAGCAATCTTCAGTCTATCATGAATTTGTTTAACCTTCTCCTCAGACTCCTTGATCAAGTCTGGTCCAAACAACTGCCGGTCTCCTACCTCATCCCACATCAACGGCATTCTGCACCTGCGTCCATACAGGGCTTCAAACAGTGCCATCTTCAAACTGGCTTGGTAGCTATTGTTGTATGAAAACTCTACGTAAGGCAAATTGTCATCCCAGCTAGATCCATAATCTAGTGCACAGGCTCTCAACATGTCCTCCAGAATTAGATTGACTCTCTTAGTCTATCCATCCGTCTGCGGGTGAAATGCGGTACTGAACTCCAACCTTGTGCCCAAAGTTTGGTGTAACTGATGCCAAAACTTTGAAGTAAACTGGGTTCCTCTATCTGATACGATGGTCCTCGGAACTCCATGCAGACATACAATCCTGGACATATATATCTTGGCCAACTTCGCGCTTGTATACGTGGTTTTCACTCGGATAAAGTGAGCCACTTTGGTCAAGCGATCAACTACTACCCATATAGAATCATATCCTGCTTTGGTTCTGGGCAATCCGGTGATAAAATCCATGCCAAGTTTATCCCACTTCCATTCGGGTATCGGCATAGGCTGTAACAGTCCTACTGGCTTCTGATGCTCTGCCTTTACTCTTTGGCAAACATCACATACGGCTACATACTCGGCAATATCCTTCTTCATACCAGTCCACCAGAAACGTTCCTTCAAATCCAAATACATCTTGGTGTTTCTGGGGTGTATCGAGTATGGTGAGTCATGAGCCTCCTGAAGTATTAGCTTCCTGATTTCTGGGTTATTGGGTATATAAACTCGGTCCTCAAACCATAAGGTATCATGCTCATCCTCACGAAAACCTTTGGCCTTTCCTTTGCTCATCTTCTCCTTTATCTCGGCAATCTCTTTGTCATCCTTCTGAGCTTCTCGAATCTTGCCCAACAATGTAGACTGAACCTCCATTGTTGTCACGAAACCTCTTGGAACAATCTCCAATCGAAGTTCCATGATATCCTCTGCTAACTCCTTCGGCAATCCCTTACTTTCAAGGATATTGGCATAACTCTTCCGGCTCAAAGCGTCTGCTACGACATTGGCCTTTCCGGAATGATAGTGGAGCTTCATGTCGTAATCCTTTATAAGCTCCAACCATCTCCTCTGTCTAAGGTTCAGCTCCTTCTGTGTGAAAATGTATTTCGAACTCTTATGATTCGTGTACACATCACAACGGTTTCCAATAAGGTAATGTCTCCAAGTCTTCAATGCATGCACTACGGCTGCTAACTCCAAATCATGCGTGGCATAGTTCAACTCATGAGGTTTTAGTTGTCGTGAGGCATACGAAACAACTCTTCCGTCCTGCATAAGCACACATCCAAGTCCTAAGCGAGAGGCGTCGCAATACACTTGGAACTCCTTATGTGTATCTGGTAGTGTTAACACTGGGGCTGTAGTCAAACGTTTCTTCAACTCCTGGAAACTTGCCTCGCAATCATCTGTCCATTTGAACTTAGTATCCTTCTTCAATAGTTCAGTCATTGGCTTTGCAATCTTGGAAAAATTCTCAATGAACCTCCGGTAGTATCCCACGAGTCCAAGGAAACTGCGGATCTCGCCAACTGAAGTGGGGGCCAACCATTTAGTGACTGACTGAACCTTGCTAGGGTCTACTGCTATACCTTCTCCTGATATAACATGTCCAAGGAATCCGACTTACT
This sequence comes from Triticum aestivum, assembly GCF_018294505.1. Classification (NCBI taxonomy): domain Eukaryota; kingdom Viridiplantae; phylum Streptophyta; class Magnoliopsida; order Poales; family Poaceae; genus Triticum; species Triticum aestivum. The sequence continues at coordinate 449,030,259 of NC_057800.1, forward strand.
TCAACCAAAATTCGCATTTGCTGAACTTAGCATACAACTGGTGTTCCCTGAGTTTCTCGAGAACTAATCACAAATGCTCCTTGTGCTCCTCTTCATTCTTCGAGTATACCATAATATCATCTATAAACACCACAAAAAACTTGTCCAAATACTCCATGAACACCTTATTCATCATGCTCATGAAATAGGCAGGGGCGTTAGTCAGTCCAAACGACATGACCGTATACTCGTATAATCCATACCGCGTGGTGAACGCTGTCTTTGGTATATCCTTCTCTCGAATTTCAACTGATGGTATCCCGATCGTAAATCAATCTTTGAAAACATTTTAGCTCCTTGTAGCCGATCAAACAGATCATTGATCATCGGGAGTGGGTACTTATTCTTGATCGTCACTTCATTCAAAGCCCGATAATCAACAACCATCCTTAGGGATTTATCCTTCTTCTCCACCAAAAGTACTGGGGTTCCCCAAGGTGACGATCTTCTTCGAATGTAACCTTTCTCTAATAACTCCTTAATATGTTTCTTAATTTCCTCTAGATCATTTGCGGGCATCCGATAGGGTTTCTTGGATATTGGCCCTGTACCTGGCAATAGCTCTATCAAAAACTCAATGTCTCTATCCGGTGGCATGCCTGGCAGCTCCTCTGGAAAAACATCCGGAAACTCCTTCACCACAGGCACTTCCTCCTGAACAACTCCCTGAGGGCATTCACTTGACTCCTCCTAGGCACATGCCTGGATACATACTTAATCCTTTTTTCCCTCTGGGGTGGTGAGATAAATCGACTTACTAGCACAGTCAATGCTTCCTCCATACTTGGACATCCAGTCCATACCTAATATCACATCCAATCCTTGTGACTCGAAGATAATTAGGTTGGATGGAAAAACATGTGTACCAATGGTTAGGGGTATCTGGTCGCACCATCGGCTAGCCATGTACTCTGCTCCAGGTGAACTCACTAGGAGAGGGGTCCTAAGGGTTTGGGTTGGTAGTTTAAACTTATCCATGAATCCCCTTGATATGTATGAATGCGATGCACCAGTATCGAAAAGAACAAGAGCGGTAAATGACTTAACTAAAAACTTACCTATTACCGCGTCCGGCTGCTCTTCAACCTCCTCCATGTTAACGTGGTTCACTTGTCCTTTGTTGAATGGATTAGGCTTCTTTCTAGCGCTCCCATTTCCGTTTCCATTCCTTCCTTCAGGGCAATCATTGGCATAGTGCCCTGTCTTCCCGCACTTAAAACAAGTAACTTGACTTAGGTCTCTTTTGGCGGGTGTGGCTGGGTTGGAGCGGTTCTGGTTGTTGTTAGCTCCGTTCCCATTTCCATTCTTAGCACCATTGTGGTTATGCGATCCTCCTCTAGTGTGGTTGTGACCTCCATGGTTATGAACAAGTCCTCCCGAGTTCGGGGTTAGGCAAGGTTTCTGCTGAGCTCCTGAGTTATACTTCCCTTGTCCGTACTTCCTCTTACGGCTCTCAATCTGCTGCTGCTTCCTTTCAATCATAAGAGCCTTATCTACCAACTCCTGGTAGTTGTTGAAGGTTGCTACCATCAGCTGCATGCTCATCTCATCATTCAGCCCTTCCATAAACTTCTCTTGCTTCGCTGCATTTGTGGCCACATCATCAGGGTCACAGCGAGATAACTTGCTAAACTCATCCACGTACTGAGCCACAGTACGGTTCCCCTGGCGTAAGTTGCGGAACTCCCGCTTCTTCATCTACATAGCTCAAGTTGAGACATGAGCTGTGCGGAAAGCTTGCTGAAATTGGTCCCATGTCACCGTGGCTATGGGGTAGGTGACAGTGTAATTCTCCCACCATGATGCTGCTGGTCCATTCAACTGATGTGCGGCAAAACGCACCTTCTCAGCATTAGTGCATCCTGCAGTGGTTAACTCCCTTCCAATCCTGCGGAGCCAATCATCTGCAACTATAGGCTCGGTGCTACTGGAAAACACCGGCGGTTGTAACCTTAGAAAGCGGGCTAGGTTGTCCACCGGTGGCGGATTGTTGTTGTTGTTGTTGCCCTGGTTCTGAACTAGTAATTGCATCAAAGTATTCTGCTGCTAGATCAACTGAGTGAGCTCCGGTGGGAAAGCAAAACTGGGGTCACGTCTCGGAGCCATCTGATGGGTTTAGATGGAAGAGATCAGAATAGAAAAGGGGTCTAATGAGAAAGCACTACCCATATGCACATGAGACAAACACAATCATTTCACTCAACCAATCAAGCAAGGGCATACAAGTAGTCTAGAACTATCGCAAAAGTGCTCAACTACTACTAAATACATGGGGGAATACTACTAATATATGGTGGTCATCTAGAAATTTTGATCGGTGGAAGACTCCATGATGTCAGCTCCAGCTTTGTCTTCAAAGTCATCCTCACTAGGATCAGAGTCGGTGTCGTCGATGATGATGTAGTTGTCCGGGTAAGTGGAATTGTCGTCTTCTACTCCCGGTGCTGGTCCTCCCATGAATACTCTGATCTTCTTAACTAGGTCATCATTCTTCTCTAGTAGTGCCTTGATTTCCTCCTCATATCCATCGTGTGTAAACTTGAGTTCTTCCTCCAGCTCGATGATCCTAGTCTTCGCCTTCTTCAAGTCCATCATGTCTGCGCACATCTGGTTCTCCTGACGTCGAATGTGCTGGTTTAACTCCTGGATGAAAGCTGCAATAGATCTATCCTTCTTGGTGCTGATTACTTCCCATTGCTCGTCTCGGCGCCCACATATCTGGTAGATAGTGTCCTTGAGTTCCCGGTTGTAGACTTCTCCAATGCGTCCCATGGTGATGTGAGCTGCCATACTCTTTCCTGAACTCCAGGTTGGTGCATCGAAGGAAAACTCTATAGGTTTAGTGACTAGCATGAAGGTCCTTCCTGGAACTTGTACTTGAATCATCCAGCGCTCCTCCTCTGGTAAGGTGGCATTGTACGTCCCGGTGAATCTTGGTATTCCAATGTTCAAGTACCTAGTGACTTCCTTCAGGTGGCATCCAAAAGGTGTGTCTTCATCCGGTTGTGCAAACTTGTTCCTTGCAGCCGCCATCCTAAAGAGTAGAAATTGGAGAGGAGTCAGAAATGAGAAGAGAAGTGTGACCTATGGTTTAACTTAGTGGTCGTGTCCTACACTCAGCGTGTACTCTGATACCATCTTGTAGTGACCTGACCTCAAACAGTCAAGTCTCTGTGCTTCAGTGTCATCCCTGGATCAGTAATGCTGACACACACAGTACTCGAAGGATTTATAGCAGAGTAGCAATAACACACTTATTACATCGAATGTCTCAAAAGAGAACTTATTACAATAATATGGCTTAAGGCCATCTAATGCAATAACAGCGGAAGGCTTGGAAGATAAGTGAGTCCATCAACTCCAACGGCATAGCTGAGCTGCATGGCAACGATGTAACGAACCTTACTCCTCGTCTGAAAAGTCTGCAACATAATATGTTGCAGCCCGAGAACGGGTCAGCACATGGAATATGCTGGCAATGTAACACAGTAGAGCAAGAACAGAATAATGCTATCACTACATGCATATTTGGCTGGTGGAAAGCTCTACGGTTAAAGTTTTTGCGAAAAGCCAATTTTTCCCTACAACAAAGGAATAGATTTTAATTTAACTATCATGGTCGTTGAACAAATATTGACAAGGTAACCCCAACTCAATCCCAATTTAAGTAATTAACAACCCAACAATATTAATTAAAAGTGATGAGATACATGTGATGACCCAAGTACTAGATACTCAAGATTGTCCATAACCGGGGACACGGCTAACCATGATTAGATTGTACACTCTACAGAGGTTTGCGCACTTTTCCCCACAAGACTTGATCGCCTCCATTGGATATCTCGCACTACATGGTGTTTGAGAAACGGATGACCGAGACACAGTCTTTCAGAAACATTAACTCTCTACTCCGGGTAGACCATACCAAACCTACAAAACCCACTACCTGCTGATCCACCTCTTCAAGAGCTTCACGTAACTTACTCAACTATGCTAGAGCCCATAATAGCTTGTGGCTGCACACGGAAGTTTCTAGCATGAATCATCTCAGTTCCCTTTGAGCCTAGGTGGTGGTCCATAGGAAGATCACACGGGTACCCCGGGATTTCCAAAAAAACAGATAACACTAGGTTCCCCAGGTGCCTCAATCCACCCAGAAGTGTATTCAAGTTTCCACCTTATGTTGAGCCATTAATTAATAACCTCACATCTGGCATGGATTTCACTCAAACCCAAACCACGTCTACGAGCATAGCATAGCAATAAGCAACACGCAGAAGTAACTCCCAAGTGTTTGATAGTAACAGGGTAATAGGTTCTACCTCAACAACTACTTCCCAACCCACAAGTTAATAACATCCTAATCATGCAATGTTTGAGGATTGGACTAATGCATAAAAACTGGGTATGAAAAGAGTATGATCAATGTGTTACTTGCCTTGCTGACGATCGCAAAACCTAGGGATTCGTAGTAGCACGCTTCGCACTCCGGATGTTCTATCGCAAACAAACAATAACATACATAAGAAACAAGCAAAGGAACATGGGTAAATCTCAAATAAGATAGGTTGACCAGAAAGTTCAACTAAAGAACTCCGGTTAGCAAAAAGAATCAAATCAAACGGAGCAACGAAACTCAAACGGCGAAAGAAACAAGATCCGTTTACTAATCTGAACTAAGGTCAAATTTTTATAGTACCAAAATCTTGTTTAAGTTTATTAAATAGAAAGAGGGTCTCGAGACGAAGATCTAGGCGCTTGAATCGCCTGATTCCGACTAACGAGCGAAAAGATAAACAGAAACTAAGATCGGATCAGAAATCGTGATCGAGAATAATCGCGGATAAATCCGATAAAAAGAAAACTGACGAACAGACTAGTGAATGAGCGTTCGTTAGCTGTAACTAACGGGCGAAAACCGTTCGTTAGAACGAACATACAGACGAACGTCCGCAAATTAGAAGGACCGAGAAAAACTGGTGATCCGAAAAAAAACGAATCTAGGGTTTCTAAAAAACCGAACGGTTATAAAAAAACCGGCGGCTCGGATCCGGCGGGGTACCTCCGGCGAGGGGCTCCGGCGAGGCGGGGTTTGGGCGGCGGGGCGGCCCCTCGCGAGCGGCGAGGCTCGGCGGCGGCGGCGGCAAGTGGGGGCGGCGGCGGCAGATGTAGGCGCAGGCGGCGGCGGCTGCGGGCAGCGGTGGTGGTGTGGTGGTGGGGGGTCGGGGTGGCGCGTATATAAAGGGGCGGGGCGGCGATTTGGGGAAGGGGCAAGGAACGGCGGAGTCCGGCTCGGACTCCGGTCCGAGTCGGCGGAGGCGGCGCGCGCGCGTGCGGAGGCGCCGGCTCGCGGGGCTGGGCCGGCGGCCTGGCTGGGTTTCGGCCCAGTCGGGACGGGGAGTTTTAAAAAAAAATTCGCCGACAGAAATAAAATCCTAGAAAATAAAAATAAAAATCTAAAAATCCCAAAATAAATTTTCACCGTCTAAATAAAATATTTAGAACGAGATGAACATTTTCTTGACCCTAAAATGCAATTTTGAAAACGTGCAATTTTTCTAATTGCAAATAAAATCAGAATAAAATCAAATAAATGATTTTAATATTTTTCCTCCAATATTTCAATTATTTTGGAGAAGTCATTTTATCTCCTCTCATTTATTTTAAAACGAAATATTTTTTCTGAGATAATAATTATTAAAATCAAAAATCCTCGTTTCATTATCTGATAAAAATCAAATATGAAAACCGGGAAATCCCCTACTATCTCCGAGGGTCCTTGAGTTGCTTAGGATTTCGAGGATTGCGAAACGAAAATGCAATAAAATATGATATGCATGAATGACCTATGTATAACATTCCAAATTGAAAATTTGGGATGTTACAGCAAAAGCAAGGAACGAAAATAAAATTGGGTCGCCTCGCAACAAGCACTATCGTTTAACGCCCCTAGCTAGGCATAAAAACAAGAATAGATCTTAGTATTATCATCTTTGGTATGCAATCCATATGTGGCTCTCATAATAGATTCATAAGGTAATTTAATTTTCTTTCTAGGAAAGTGTTCCATGCCTTTCCTTCAAGGAAATTGGAATATAATATTTCCTTCTTTCATGTCAATAATTGCACCAATCGTTCTAAGGAAAGGTCTACCAAGAATAATAGGACATGTAGGATTGCAATCTATATCAAGAACAATGAAATCTACGGGCACATAATTCCTATTTGCAACAATAAGAACATCATTGATCCTTCCCATAGGTTTCTTAGTGGTGGAATATGCAAGATGCAAATTTAAAGAACAATCCTCAAATTCGCGGAAACCTAACACATCACACAAAATTTTTGGAATCGTGGAAACGCTAGCACCCAAATCACATAAATCATAGCATTCATGATTTTTAATATTAATTTGAATAGTAGGTTCCCACTCATCATAAAGTTTTCTAAGAATAGAAACTTCTAGTTCAAGTTTTTCTTTATGGGATTGCATCGAAGCATCAACTATGTGTTTAGTAAAAGCTTTGTTTTGATCATAAGAATGAGAATTTAGCACGGATTGCAACAAGGAAATACAATCTATCAAAGAGCAATTATCATAATTAAATTCCTTGAAATCCAAAATAGTGGGTTCATTGCTATGTAAAGTTTTGACCTCTTAAATCCTACTTTTTACCAATTTTGTATCAAGATCTAAAAACTCTGAATCATTGGGATGCCTTCTAACTAAAGTTGACTCATCTCCAGTCCCATCTTTATTAAGATTCATATTGGCAAACAAATATTTAAAAGGAGACACACCAATTACTTTTAGATCTTCATCATTATTATCATGAAAACTAGAAGAACACGCTTTCACAAAGCAATCTTTCTTAACACGCATCCTAGTGGTTCTTTCTTTCCATTCATCAATGGAAATTCTCATGGCTTTGAGAGACTCATTGATATCATGCTTAGGTGGAATAGATCTAAGTTTCAAAGAATCAACATCAAGAGAAATTATATCCACGTTCCTAGCCAACTCATCAATCTTAAGCAATTTTTATTCAAGCAAAGCATTGAACTTCTTTTGTGAATTCATAAATTCTTTAATGCTAGTCTCAAATCAGAGGGCATCTTATTAAAATTTTCATAAGAGTTGTTGTAGGAATTACCATAATTATTAGAGGAATTACTAGGAAACGACCTAGAATTGAAATTTCCTCTATACGCGTTGTTTCCAAAATTGTTCCTACCAACAAAATTCACATCCATAGATTCATTATTATTCTCAATCAAAGTGGACAAAGGCATATCATTAGGATAAGAAGAAGCACTCTTATTAGCAAACAATTTCATAAGTTCATCCATCTTTCCACTCAAAACATTAATCTCTTCTATCGCATGAACTTTTTTATTAGTAGATCTTTTGGTGTGCCATTGAGAATAATTAACCATAATATTATCTAGGATTTTAGTAGCTTCTCCTAAAGTGATTTCCATAAAATTTCCTCCCGCGGCCGAATCTAAAAGATTTCTAGAAGCAAAATTCAATCCAGCATAAAAATTCTATATTATCATCCATAAATTCAAACCATGTGTAGGGTAATTACGTTTCATTAGTTTCATCCTTTCCCAAGCATGTGCAACATGCTCATGATCAAGTTGCTTAAAGTTCATAATATCATTTCTAAGAGAGATGATCTTAGCGGGAGGAAAATACTTAGAGATAAAAGCATCTTTGCACTTATTCCAAGAATCAATACTATTTTTAGGCAAAGAAGAGAACCAAGTTTTAGCACGATCTCTAAGAGAAAATGGAAATAGCTTAAATTTAACAATATCATTATCCACATCTTTCTTCTTTCGCATATCACACAAATCAACAAAGTTGTTTAGATGGGAAGCGACATCTTCACTAGGAAAGCCAGCAAATTGATCTTTCATGACAAGATTCAGCAAAGCAGTATTAATTTCACAAGATTCAGCATCGGTAAGAGGAGCAATCGTAGTGCTAATAAAATCATTGTTGTTGGTATTAGAAAAATCACATAATTTAGTATTATCTTGAGCCACCGTGACAAACAATCAATCCAACAAACAATCACACAAGAGGCAAGCGAAAAGAGATGAACGGGAGAAGGGCAAACGGAAAAGAGGCAAATAAAATGGCAAGGGTGAAGTGGGGGAGAGGAAAACGAGAGGCAAATGGCAAATAATGTAATGCGAGGGATAAGAGTTTGTGATGGGTACTTGGTATGTCTTGACTTGGCGTAGATCTCCCCAGCAACGGCGCCAGAAATCCGCATGTTGGCGGGAGATTGATACGTCTCCGTCGTATCTACTTTTACAAACACTTTTGCCCTTGTTTTGGACTCTAACTTGCATGATTTAAATGGAACTAACCCGGACTGATGCTATTTTCAGCAGAATTACCATGGTGTTATTTATGTGTAGAAACAAACATTCTCGGAATGACCTGAAACTTCACGGAGCAAGTTTTCAGAAAATATGTAAAATACCTGTAAAAGATGAAGGCCAGGGGGCCCACCACCTGTCCACGAGGGTGGGGGCGCGCCTGCCCCCTAGGGCGTGCCCCCTACCTCGTGGGCCCCCTGTTGCCTCTCCGACTCCAACTCCAACTCCATATATTGTGTTTCGGGGAGAAAAAAAATCAGAGAGAAGAATTCATCGCGTTTTACGATACGGAGCCGCCACCAAGCCCTAAAACCTCTCGAGAGGGCTGATCTGGAGTCCGTTCAGGGCTCCAGAGAGGGGAATCCGTCGCCATCGTCATCATCAACCATCCTCCATCACGAATTTCATGATGCTCACCGCCGTGCGTGAGCAATTCCATCATAGGCTTGCTGGACGGTGATGGGTTGGATGGGATCTATCATGTAGTCGAGTTAGTTTTGTTAGGGTTTAATCCCTAGTATCCACTATGTTCTGAGATTGATGTTGCTATGACTTTTCTATGCTTAATGCTTGTCACTAGGGCTCGAGTGCCATGATTTCAGATCTGAACCTATTATGTTTTCATCAATATATGAGAGTTCTTGATCCTATCTTGCAAGTCTATAGTCACCTACTATGTGTTATGATCCGTTAACCCCGAAGTGACAATAATCCCTATGTGTTAATGCTTTGTTCCGGTTCTCTATTAAAAGGAGGCCTTAATATCCCTTAGTTTCCGTAAGGACCCCGCTGCCACGGGAGGGTAGGACAAAAGATGTCATGCAAGTTCTTTTCCATAAGCATGTATGACTATATTCGGAATACATGCCTACATTATACCAATGAACTGGAGCTAGTTCTGTGTCACCCTAGGTTATGATTGTTACATGATGAACCGCATCCGGCATAATTCTCCATCACTGATCCATTGCCTAAGCGCTTTCCATATATTGTTCTCCGCTTATTTACTTTTCCATTTCTATTGCTATCATCACTACAAAATACCAAAAACATTACTTTTACTACGGTTACCTTTTGCTACCATTACCACTATTATCATATTACCTTGCTACTAAACACTTTGCTGTAGATATTAAGTTTCCAGGTGTGGTGGAATTGACAACTCAGCTGCTAATACTTGAGAATATTCTTTGGCTCCCCTTGTGTCGAATCAATAAATTTGGGTTGAATACTCTACCCTCGAAAACTGTTGCAATCCCCTATATCTGTGGGTTATCAAGACCATTTTCTGGCACCGTTGCTGGGGAGCATAGCTCTATTCTTTGAGTCACTTGGGATATATATCTGCTTATCATTATGAAGAACTTGAAAGATCCAAGAACCAAGATTTATCCCTCAACTACGAGGGGAGGTAAGGAACTTCCACCTAAAACTGCTTCTGTTATTCGTTCTGATATGTCGCATGTTATTGATGTTGCCACTTTCTGCTATGCATGATACTTATGATGAAACTACTTCTATGCTCGATACTACTGTGCCACTTGGTAAATTTCCTGATGAACAACTTGCTAGGGCTAGAGAGATTGAAAATATTGAATCTGATGATACTGATGAAAGTGATGATGAAGAATCACTTGTTATTCCTAAGGGTTATGTTTTTGATCAAGAAGCTTCTTTAGCTATTTTAGCTTCGAAAGATAGATATGAACTCAAAAGGTTATTAGCTAAATGGAATAAGAAAACTCTAAATGCTAGAATGAAACCTGACCCTACTTTTGCTACTTCACCTATCTGTGTTACTGATAAGGATTATGAATTCACTATTGATCCTGATATAATTACTTTGGTTGAATCCGATCCATTTCAGGTTATGAATCTGAAACTGTTGTGGCACATCTTACTAAACTGAATGATATAGCCACCCTGTTCACTAAAGATGAGAGGACTCGTTACTTTTATATCCTTAAAATATTTCCATTCTCATTAAAGGGTGATGCTAAGATATGGTTTAATTCTCTTGATCCTGGTTGTGTGCGTAATCCCTAGGACATGATTTATTACTTCTCTGCTAAATATTTCCCTTCTCATAAGAAACAAGCTACTTTAAGGGATATATATAATTTTGCGCAAATTGAAGAAGAGAGTGTCCCACAAGCTTGGGGGAGGCTTCTCCAATTACTTAATGCTTTGCGTGATCATCCTCTTAAGAAAAATGAAATACTTGATATCTTTTATAAAGGACTAACCGATGCCTCCAGAGATTACCTGGATAGTTGTGTTGGTTCTGTTTTCAGGGAAAGAACACTGGATGAAGCTGAAATTCTATTGAATAATATGTTGGCAAATTAAAATAATTGGACACCTGCGGAGCCAATTCCTGAGCCTATTCCTAAACCAACTCCGAAGAAAGAGGGGTATTCTATTTCTCAGTCCTGAAGATATGCAAGAGGCAAATAAATCTATGAAAGAAAAAGGTATTAAAACTGAAGATGTTAAGAATTTACCTCCTATTGAAGAAATACACGGTCTTAATTTACTGCATGTTGAAAAAACATATGATCTTAATCCATTACCTATTGAAGAAACGTATGGTCTTGATAACCCGAGACAGGTAGTAAAGGTAAATTCTCTCTATAGATATGATAAAGCTGAAATCCTGTTTACTAAGTTTGCTAGCCAATGCTTAGATGAGTTTGATAAATTTATGGCTAAGCAAGAAGATTTTAATGCTTATTTTGGTAGACAATTGAAATACAATTCAAATATGCTTGAACACTTGGGTGATTATATGGCTAATGTTAAAGGTGAACTTAAACTTATTAGTAAACATGCTTCTATGGTTACCACTCAAGTAGAACAAGTACTTAAAGCTCAAAATGATTTGCTCAATGAATTGAATAGTAAGGATAATGATAATGCTGTTAGAGTTATGACTAGAGGTGGTTGAATGACTTAGGAACCTTTGTATCCTGAAGGCCATCCTAAAAGAATTGAGCAAGATTCTCAGATAAATAATATAGATGCACCTAGTTCGTCTAAAAGAAGAAAAAGAAAAATGATAGGACTTTGCATGCTTCTAGTGATCCTATTGCTGAAACACCTGGGAATCCAAATGATATTTCTATTTCTGATGCTGAAACACAATCTGGTAAGGAACCTGAAACCAGTGATAATGTTAATAATAATGTTCATGATGATGCTCGACCTAGTAATGATAATGATATAGAAATTGAACCTGCTGTTGATCTTGATAACCCACAATCAAAGAATCAACATTATGATAAGAAAGACTTTGTTGCTAGGAAACATGGTAAAGAAAGAGAGCCTTGGGTTCAGAAACCCATGCCTTTTCCTCCCAAACCATCCAAGAAAAAGGATGATGAGGATTTTGAGCACTTTGCTGAAATGATTAGACCTATCTTTTTGCGTATGCGATTAACTGATATGCTCAAAACCAATCCTTATGCTAAGTACATGAAATATATAATTACAAATAAAAGAAAGATACCGGAAGATGAAATTTGCACCATGCTTGCTAATTATACTTTTAAGGGTGGAATACCAAAGAAACTTGGAGATCCAGGAGTACCCACTATACCATGCTCTATTAAAAGAAACTATGTTAAAACTGTTTTATGTGATCTTGGAGCCGGTGTTAGTGTTATGCCTCTCTCTTTATATCGTAGACTTGATTTGAATAAGTGGACTCCTACTGAAATATCTTTGCAAATGGCTGATAAATCAACTGCTATACCTGTCGGTATTTGTGAGGATGTGCCTGTTGTAGTTGCAAACGTTACTATTTTAACGGACTTTGTTATTCTTGATATTCCCGAGGACGATAGTATGTCTATTATTCTTGGAAGACCCTTTTCAAATACCGCGGGGGCTGTTATTGATTGCACTAAAGGCAATGGCACTTTTCATGTTAATGGTAATGAGCACACGGTACACATTCTGAGGAAACAACCTCAAGTTCATAGTATCAACTCTATTGGAAAAATTCCATCGATTATATTTGGAGGTTTTGAATTTCCTCTTCCTACTGTCAAGAAGAAATATGATATTACTATTATTGGAGATGTGCATATCCCCGTTGAGGTAACATAGTTTTATTCGAAATTTCTCCGGTTCCATGTTATTCGAGATGAGTTCGTTAACAAAACTTGATCAACATTGTTAGTGGATTCCTTTTGATGATCATGAGATGGATGAAACTAGAAGGCACAACCTTCTGTACCCCACTTTTACTTTCTGTTATTTATATTAAATAAAATAAAAACAAATATTTTTCTTTCTGTTATCTGATTATCCGTGCAATATAAAAATACCGTGAAAATAAAAGTTCTCCAAATGCCCTGAAATTCAAATATGATATTTTCTGGAATATTTGAGAATATTTGGCACTAAGAACACAGCAGGGGGGTCAACCACCTGCCCATGAGGGTGGAGGGCGCGCCCTACCCCCCTGGGCGCGCCCCCCCTGCCTCGTGGGCCCATGGTGGCCCTCCTCCACTTACCCGTTCACCCACACACTCCTTCTTCCTCCCCCAAGCACGAATATCCAGCTCAAGCATGAGTTCTAGCTCATTTTGCTGCCATTTTCGATCTCCTTGCTCAAAGCACCTATCATAAAACTGCTTCGGGAGATTGTTCCTTGGTATGTGACTCCTCCATTGGTCCAATTATTTTTTGTTCTAGTGCTTTATTCATTGCAAATTTTTGCTGCTTAGGTGACCCTGTTCTTGAGCTTGCATGTCAAATTTATATGGTTCCAAGTAGTTGTGATGCATGATATAGGCTCTAGGCACTTGTAGGAGTAGTTGCTATCAATATTATTGAGTTTGGTTTACTTTTATTTTGAAGTTACTAAAAATTTTAGAAATTTTTCAGAGGAAGAAATATGCTTAGGAAAATGTTCCAAGGTGGTTCTTCAAGGAAGCAAGGACCCAGGCTTGCAATGCGTGATGCTGATGATGAGCCACCAAGAGACGCTCCAGTGCATCCTTGTGAATGGCCTTCAGAAAATTTTATGTGTCGAGCGGGAATTAAATAAGAATTTAGCGCATATTTGTGTAACACTGATCTTGTGAGCTTCGAGGAAGAGAAGTGCAGCCAGTATCACAACCTCACCAGTACCTTTGTGAGGAGGTTTGAATTTTCAACTTCACGTAATTCTCCAACTATCATGTTTGATCTTTATGAAAATTCTTATACTATGGACGTAGATGATTTTACCACTGCTTGCAAACTTCCACAATGGGGTAGTATAAGGGATCCTCGCAAATCTGAACTTAGAGACTTTCTTGCTAGTATAACCGTGGTAGAATCTAGAGATATAACACAAGCCACCATAGGGAGCATTCACTTTCCTGCTATACATTATTTTGCTCTCTTCATAGGTAGATGCATCAATGGTAAAGATGAGGCATGTCACATGTGTGTCCCCGATCTCAGTATTCTTAGGAGTGCTGTGTTAGGAGATAAATCTTATAATTTGGGAGCCATTGTTGCACGTAGGTTGCAACTTAATGATTGAATGGAGATTTCTTTGGAGGAATTTATGCAACCCGCATAGCTAATTTTCTTGGTGTAGCCATATGCGAAGATGATATTGAATTACCTCCTTCTTACCTAGACTTTAATGCTATGGTTCACCATCAGTTTGTCAAGAGGAATGAATCGCCTCTCCAGTATCGACTAATCTTTGACAGACATCGTACTGTCCATATTACTCTCCCTACTCCTGCCTTCTTTGATTATCAGGCAAAAGGAAGATATACTATTACCAGAGAGGAGGCAGATGAGTACGAGAGGAGAGCGGAGGCCGCTCGTCGCCATGCTGCAGCTCAGCAGGCGATAGCCACTGCATCTCAGTACGACCCCAACTACTATTATGGATATCCACCAGGCCAGCCGTGGCCATAAACCAACTTAGGCCAAAAGCCTAAGCTTGGGGGAGTACGTATTTCCCACCGACATTACATTTATGTTCACACACTCATTGCTAGATGTCGGTGCTCATACTTTTTCATTGTATCATCCATGCTAGTTTATTTTCCTTTTTATGCTTTTTTTCTTGTGTGTTTAATAAACCTTAAGAAAAACCAAAAAAATTAGTTGTAGCTTTTAATTAATTTACTTTCCATGCTTGTAGTAGTAATTAAAAAGAAAACCCAAAAAGATTTCATGTTCTTCTTTTACTTGTTGGGAGCTCTCCCGTGTAAATAGTTTTATTTCTTTTCTTTGGGGGTCGAAAGGAGAAGACCATAATTAAATTGTTGATGTGGCTCTTATATGAATTATTGTTGATTTGACAAAAGAGCCCATATTGCCTTGTCTTCTCCTGTTTATTGAATACCTGCAGATTCCAACTTAGTCCAATGCACGCGCACTATTATTATTATTCACATCGTTCGGTCGTGCAAGTGAAAGGCAATTATGACGATATATGATGGACTAACTGAGATGAGAAAAGTTGGTATGAACTCGACCTCTTTTGTTTTTGTAAATATGATTAGTTCATCGTTCCTGATTCGGCCTATTATGAATAAACATGTTTGCAATGACAACTAGAGATCATAGTTCCTTGTGCCATGCTTGATTATCTATGAGTCATAATGGTTTACCTTGCGTGCCAACATGCTATTGAGATGGTTATGATGTGGTATGATAGGGTGGTATCCTCCTCTGAATGATTTAAGTGACTTGACTTGGCGCATGTTCACGCATGTAGTTGAAACAAAATCAACATAGCCTTCACGATATTTATTTTCATGGTGGATTATATCCTACTCATGCTTGCATTCGTGTTGATTAATTTTAATGCATGTTCATGAATGTTGTCGCTCTCTAGCTAGTCGCTTCCCAGTCTTTTGCTAGCCTTCACCTGTACTAAGCAGGAATACTGCTTGTGCATCCAATCCCTTAAACCCCAAAGTTATTCCACATGAGTCCACTATACCTACCTATATATGGTATCTACCTTCCGTTCCAAGTAAATTTGTATGTGCCAAACTCTAAACCTTCAAATAAATATCATGTTTTGTATGCTCAAATAGCTCATGTATCAACTAGGGCTGTCTGTATCTTCCATGTTAGGCGGGTTATTCTCAAGAGGAGTGGACTCCGCTCCTCACTCACGAGATAAATGGCTGGTCACCGGGATGCCCATTCCCATGCTTTATGCAAACTAAATCAAAACAATTGCAAACAAAACTCCCCCTGGGACTCTTGTTAGTTGGAGGCACTCGTTGTTTCAAGCAAGCCATGGATTGATGCTTGTTGGTGGAAGCGGGAGTATAAACTTTACCATTCTGTTTGGGAACCGCCTATAATGTGTGTAGCATGGAAGATATCGCCATCTCTTGGTTGTTATGTTGACAATGAAAGTATACCGCTCAAAATATTATTCACCTCTATTTCAAAACCGAGCTCTAGCACCTCTACAAATCCCTGCTTCCCTCTGCGAAGGGCCTATCTATTTAATTTTATGCTGAGTCATCATCCTCTTATTAAAAAGTACCAGTTGGAGAGCACCGCTGTCATTTGCATTCATTACTATTAGTTTACATTGAGTATCTCTTTTACCATGAATTACAATGTCTATTCAGTCCTTGGTCTTTAAAGGTGCTCTGTATTTATGTTTTGCGGTCTCAGAAAGGGCTAGCAAGATACCACCTTGTTATATCATATTATGATTGTTTTGAGAAAGTGTTGTCATCCGAGATTTATTATTATTGCTCGCTAGTTGATTATGCCATTGATATGAGTAAACTTGAGACCTATGCGTTATTGTGAATGTGGTTAGTTATAATCTTTGCTGAAAAATTGAATGTTGGCTTTACATATTTACAACAACAAGAGCAAACAGAGTTTGTAAAAGTTTTTCTTTATCACTTTCAGTTTGTCAACTGAATTGCTTGAGGACAAGCAAAGGTTTAAGCTTGGGGGAGTTAGATACGTCTCCTTCATATCTACTTTTCCAAACACTTTTGCCCTTGTTTTGGACTCTAACTTGCATGATTTGAATGGAACTAACCCGGACTGACGTTGTTTTCAGCAGAATTACCATGGTGTCATTTATGTGCAGAAACAAACATTCTCGGAATGACCTAAAACTTCACGGAGCAAATTTTCAGAAAATATGAAAAATACCTGCAAAAGATGAAGGCCAGGGGACCCACCACCTGTCCACGAGGGTGGGAGGCACGCCCCCTTACCTCGTGGGCCCCCTGTTGCCTCTCCGACTCCAACTCCAACTCCATATATTGTGTTTTGGGGAGGAAAAAAATCAGAGAGAAGAATTCATCGCGTTTTACGATACGGAGCCGCCGCCAAGCCCTAAAACCTCTCGAGAGGGCTGATCTGGAATCCGTTCGGGGCTCCGGAGAGGGGAATCCGTCGCCATCGTCATCATCAACCATCCTCCATCACCAATTTCATGATGCTCACCGCCGTGCGTGAGTAATTCCATCGTAGGCTTGCTGGACGGTGATGGGTTGGATGGGATCTATCATGTAATCGAGTTAGTTTTGTTAGGGTTTGATCCCTAGTGTCCACTATGTTCTGAGATTGATGTTGCTACGCTTAATGCTTGTCACTAGGGCCCGAGTGCCATGATTTCAGATCTGAACCTATTATGTTTTCATCAATATATGAGAGTTCTTGATCCTATCTTGCAAGTGTATAGTCACCTATTATGTGTTATGATCTGTTAACCCTGAAGTGACAATAATCGGGATACTTACCAGTGATGACCGTAGTTTGAGGAGTTCATGTATTCACTATGTGTTAATGCTTTGTTCCGGTTCTCTATTAAAAGGAGGCCTTAATATCCCTTAGTTTCCGTAAGGACCCCGCTGCCACGGGAGGGTAAGACAAAAGATGTCATGCAAGTTCTTTTCCATAAGCACGTATGATTATATTCGGAATACATGCCTATATTATATCAATGAACTGGAGCTAGTTCTGTGTCACCCTAGGTTATGACTGTTACATGATGAACCGCATCCAGCATAATTCTCCATCACCGATCCATTGCCTACGAGCTTTCCATATATTGTTCTCCGCTTATTTACTTTTCCATTGCTATTGCTATCATCACTACAAAATACCGAAAACATTACTTTTACTACTATTACCTTTTGCTACCGTTACCACTATTATCATATTACCTTGCTACTAAACATTTTGCTGCAGATATTAAGTTTCTAGTTGTGGCTGAATTTACAACTCAGCTGCTAATACTTGAGAATATTCTTTGGCTTCCCTTGTGTCGATTCAATAAATTTGGGTTGAATACTCTACCCTCGAAAACTATTGCGATCCCCTATACTTGTGGGTTATCAGAGATCAAATCTTGACTTGACTTGGTGTGAGCCTCCCCGGCAATGGCGCCAAAAATCCTTCTTGCTACCTCTTGAGCATGCGTTGGTTTTCCCTTGAAGAGGAAAGGGTGATGCAGCAAAGTAGCGTAAGTATTTCCCTCAGTTTTTAGTTTTTGAGAACCAAGGTATCAATCCAGTAGGAGACTACATGCAAGTCACCTAGTACCTGCACAAACAAACAAGAACCTCGCAACCAACGCGATAAAGGGGTTGTCAATCCCTTCACGGTCAGTTAAGAAAGTGAGATCTGATAGAGATAATATGATAAATATTTTTGGTATTTTTTGTATAGATTGAAAAGTAAAGATTGCAAAATAAATGGCGATAGAAATAGCTAGTTGACGGGAAAATAATATGATGTAAAGTAGACCCGGGGGCCATAGGTTTCACTAGTGGCTTCTCTCAAGATAGCATATATTACGGTTGGTGAACAAATTACTAGTGAGTAATTGATAGAAAACCGCATAGTTATGATGATATCTAGGCATGATCATGAACATAGGCATCACGTCTGTGTCAAGTAGACCGAAACGATTCTGCATCTACTAGTATTACTCCACACATCAACCGCTATCCAGCATGCATCTAGAGTATTAAGTTCATAAGAACAGAGTAACGCATTAGGCAAGATGACATGATGTAGAGGGATAAACTCAAGCAATATGATATAAACGATGGCAACAATACAATACGTGCCTTGCTGCCTGATACGTCCGTTTTGCATCATGCTTTTATATCGATATTTATTGCAATATGGGTTGTTATTACACATTATGTCACAATACTTATACCTATTCTCTCTTATTTTACAATGTTTACATAAAGAGGGAGAATGCCGACAGCTGGGATTCTAGGCTGGAAAAGGAGCAAATATTAGAGACCTATTCTACACAACTCCAAAAGTCCTGAAACTTCATGGATGATGGTTTCCAAATATATAAAAAACACTGAGCGCAAGAACTTCACCAAGGGGCCACACCCTGCCCACGAGGGTGGGGGTGCGCCCCCTACCTCGTGGGCCCCCTGGTGGCCCTCCGGTGGCCATCTTCTGCTATATGGAGTCTTTCAATGGGACAAAATCATAAGCCATCTTCTCGGACGAAACTCCGCCGCCACAAGGCGGAACCTTGGCGGAATCAATCTAGGGCTCTGGGGAGCTGTTCTGCCAGGGAAACTTCCCTCCCGGAGGGGGAAATCATCGCCATCGTCATCACCAATGCTCCTCTCATCGGGAGAGGGCAATCTCCATCAACATCTTCATCAGCACCATCTCATCTCAAAACCCTAGTTCATCTCTTGTATACAATTCTTGTCTCCAAGTCTGGGATTGGTGCTAGTAGGTTGCTAGTAGTGTTAATTACTCCTTGTAGTTGATGCTAGTTGGTTTAATTGGTGGAAGATCATATGTTTAGATCCTATATGCATATTAATACCCCTCTGATTATGAACATGTTTATGCTTTGTGAGTAGTTACTTTTGTTCCTGAGGACATGGGAGAAGTCTTGCTATTAGTAGTCACGTGAATTTGGTATGCATTCGATATTTTGATGAGATGTATGTTGTCTCTCCTCTAGTGGTGTTATGTGAACGTCGACTACATGACACTTCACCATTATTTGGGCCCAGAGGAAGGCATTGGGAAGTAATAAGTAGATGATGGGTTGCTAGAGTGACAGAAGCTTAAACCCTAGTTTATGCGTTGCTTCGTAAGGGGCTGATTTGGATCCATATGTTTCATGCTATGGTTAGGTTTACCTTAATACTTTTGTTGTATTTGCGGATGCTTGCAATAGAGGTTAATCATAAGTGGGATGTTTGTCCAAGTAAGGACAGCACCCAAGCACCGGTCCACCAACATACCAAATTATCAAAGTACCGAACACGAATCATATGAACATGATGAAAACTAGCTTGACGATATTCGCATGTGTCCTCGGGAGCGCTTTACATCATATAAGAGTTTGTCCAGGCTTGTCCAGGCTTGACCTTTGCTACAAAAGGATTGGGCCACCTTTCTGCACCTTATTTACTTTTGTTACTTGTTGCTCGTTACAAATTATCTTATCACAAAACTATCTATTACCACTTATTTCAGTACTTGTAGAGAATACCTTGCTGGAAACTGCTTATCATTTCCTTCTGCTCCTCGTTGGGTTCGACACTCTTACTTATCGAAAGGACTAGATATATCCCCTATACTTGTGGGTCATCAAGACTCTTTTCTGGCGCTGTTGCCGGGGAGTGAAGCGCCTTTGGTAGGTGGAATTTGGTAAGGAAAAATTTATATAGTGTGCTGAAATTTACTGTCACTTGTTACCATGGAAGGTAATCCTCTGAGGGGCTTGTTCGGGGTATCTTCTCCCCGACCAGTAGAGCAAAGAGTTGCTCCTCAACCTACTGAACCTACTGAAAATGAAAATGAAAATGAAAATGCTTGCTTTGAAGTTCCTTCGGGTATGATAGAAAAACTGCTAGCTAATCCTTTTCTAGGAGATGGAACAAAACAGCCCGATGAACATTTGATATATGTGGATCAAGTTTGTGGATTATTTAAGCTTGCAGGTGTAACCGGAGATGTTGTTAAGAAGAAGGTCTTCCCCTTATCTTTGAGGGGAGATGCATCGACATGGTATAGGCTATGTGATAATATGAGGTCTTGGAATTACAAACGATTGAAATTGGAATTTCATCAGAAGTTTTATCCTAGGCATCTTGTTCATCGTGATCGCAATTATATATATATATTTTTGGCCTCGCGAAGGAGAAATCATCGCTCAAGCTCGGGGGAGGCTTAAATCAATGTTATATTCATGCCCCAATCATGAGCTCTCCAGAGAAATGATTATTCCAAATTTTTATGCTCGGCTTTCTGGTAACAACCGCACCATGCTTGATACTTCTTGTGCTGGCTCTTTTATGATGAAGACTATTGAATTCAAATGGGATTTATTGGAAAGAATTAAACGCAACTCTGAAGATTGGGACCTCGACAATGGTAAGGAGTCAAGTATGACACCTAGTTTTGATTGTGTTAAATCTTTTATGGATACCGATATTTTTCGTAAATTTAGCGCTAAATATGGACTTGACTCTGAGATAGTAGCTTCTTTCTATGAATCTTTTGCTACTTATGTTGATCTCCCCAAGGAGAAGTGGTTTAAATATCATCCTCCCATAGAAGTAAAAGTAGCTGCACCTATTAAAGTTGAAGAAAAGACTATCACTTATAATGATCCTATTGTTCCTACTTCTTATGTTGAGAAACCACCTTTCCCTGTTAGGATAAAGGGTCATGCTAAAGCTTCAACCATGGTTCATAAAAGCAATATTAAAACATATACACCTCCTGAGTAAGTTAAAGTTGAACCTAATATTGCTATTGTTAAAGATCTCTTGTCTGATAATATTGATGGGCATGTTATTTATTTCTGTAATGAAACTGCTAGAATTGCTAAACCCGTGATAAAGATAAACCTAGACCTGTAGTAGGCATGCCGGTTATTTCTGTTAAAATAGGAGATCATTGTTATCATGGCTTATGTGATATGGGTGCTAGTGCTAGTGCAATACCTTATTCCTTATACCAAGAAGTTATGCATGATATTGCACCTGCTGAGATGGAAGATATTGATGTCACAATTAAACTTGCCAATAGAGATACTATTTCACCAATGGGAATTGTTAGAGATGTTGAAATCTTGTGTGGGAAAACTAAATATCTTGCTGATTTTCTTGTTCTTGGTTCCCCAAAAGATAGCTTTTGTCCCATTATATTTGGTAGACCCTTCTTAAATACTGTTAATGCTACCATAGATTGCAAAAGAGATGTTGTTACTATTGGTTTAGATGATATGACTCATGAATTTAATTTTTCTAAATTTAGTAGACAACACCGTGAAGAAGAATTACTTGGTAAGGATGAAATTATTGGTCTTGCTTCTATTGCCGTACCTCCTAGTGATCCTTTAGAACAATACTTGCTAGACCATGAAAATGATATGTTTATGAATGAAAGAAGGGAATTAGATGAAGTATTCTTTAAACATGACCTATTCTGAAAAATAATTTACCTATTGAAATCCTAGGGGATCCTCCTCCACCCAAGGGCTCGAATACAAGAGCTCGATCATAGACGAGTCAGCGGAAGCAACAATATCTCAGTACAGACATAAGTTAAACAAGTTTGCCTTAAGAAGGCTAGCACAAACTGGGATACAGATCGAAAGAGGCGCAGGCCTCCTGCCTGGGATCCTCCTAAACTACTCCTGGTCGTCGTCGGCGGGCTACACGTAGTAGTAGGCACCTCCCGATAGTAGTAGTCGTCATCGGCAATGGCGTCTGGCTCCTGGGCTCCAACGTCTGGTCGCAGCAATTTGGTATAGAAAAGGGGGAGCAAAGCAACCGTGAGTACTCATCCAAAGTACTCGCAAGCAAGGAGCTACACTACATATGTATGCATTGGTATCAAATGGAAAAGGGGTATCATATGTGGACTGAACTGCAGAAAGCCGGACTAAGAGGGGATAGCTAGTCCTATCGAAGACTACGCTTCTGGTAACCTCCATCTTGCAGCAGAAGACGAGAGTAGATGGTAAGTTCACCAAGTAGCATCGTTTAGCATAATCCTAACCGATGATCCTCCCCTCGTCGCCCTGTGAGAGAGCGATCACCAGTTGTATCTGGCATTTGGAAGGGTGTGTTTTATTAAGTATCCGGTTCTAGTTGTCATAAGGTCAAGGTACAACTCCAGGTCGTCCTTTTACCGAGGGACATGGCTATTCGAATAGATCAACTTCCCTGCAGGAGTGCGCCACATTTCCCAACACGCTCGATCCCCTTTGTCCGGACACACTTTTTTGGGTCATGCCCGGCCTCGGAAGATCAACACGTCGCAACCCTACCTAGGCACAACAGAGAGGTCAGCACGCCGGACTAAATCCTATGGCGCAGGGGTCTAGGACCATCGCCCATTGCACACCTGCACGTTGCGTACGCGGCCAGAGAGCAGACCTAGCAACCTCCATTACAAAGGAAGTTGCGTTACGCAGTCCAACCCGGTGCGCGCCGCTCAGTCACTGACGTCACGAAGGCTTCGGTTGATACCACGATGTCGAGTGCCCATAACTGTCCCCGCATAGATGGTTAGTGCGTATAGGCCAGTAGCCAGACTCAGATCAAATACCAAGATCTCGTTAAGCGTGTTAAGTATCCGCGAACACCGACCAGGGCCAGGCCCACCTCACTCCTAGGTGGTCTCAACCTGCCCTGTCGCTCTGCCACAAAGTAACAGTCGGGGGCCGTCGGGAACTCAGGCCCACCACTACCTGGATGGAGCCACCTGCCCCTTCAGCCCCCATCTCCAAACAGTATCACCGGTAATGTAACAGTGTAAAGTATATAGTATATGCCCGTGATCACCTCCCGAATGATCACGACCTAGTAGTATAGCATGGCAGACGGACAAGAGTGTAGGGCCACTGATGATAATCTAGCATCCTATACTAAGCATTTAGGATTGCAAGTAAGGTATCAACAGTTGTAGCAACAATGACAGGCTATGCATCAGAATAGGATTAACGGAAAGCGGTAACATGCTACACTGCTCCAATGCAAGCAGTATAGAGGAGACTAGGCGATATTTGGTGATCAAGGGGGGGCTTGCCTGTTTGCTCTAGCAAGACGGAGGGGTCGTAAACACCGTAGTCGATTACAGTGGTACCGGCAGCGGTCTCGGGGTCTACCGAAAAAAGTAACGGAGGGGGAACACAATAAATAAAAGATCAATGAAAGCATCACAAAGCATAACATGACAAACGCGGTGCTAGATGTGCCCAAACGCGGTAGGAGGTGATATCGGCGAAGTGTGGAAACATCCAGGAAAGTATCCTCGGTGTTTCGAGTTTTCGAATAGATGAAACGGAGGGGGAAAGTTACGTGTTTGCTATGCTAGGGATGTGTGGCGGACGAACGGGCTACGTATCCGGAATCGTCTCGTCGTTCTGAGCAACTCTCGTGTATAAAGTATTTTCATCCGAGTTACGAATTATTTTGTATAATTTTCTGAAGTTTTAGCAATATTCTAAAATTATTATTAATTCGAAATTAATTAGAAAAATGCTATGCGCACCCAGCACAGGGTACACAGAAGTGTACCCAGGGGATGACAGGTGGGCCAAGGGGGACCCAGTTGACCAGTCAAGGTTTGACTGGTCAACAGGTGGTGGGGCCCTCCTGTCATTGAGACATC
This sequence comes from Triticum aestivum, assembly GCF_018294505.1. Classification (NCBI taxonomy): domain Eukaryota; kingdom Viridiplantae; phylum Streptophyta; class Magnoliopsida; order Poales; family Poaceae; genus Triticum; species Triticum aestivum. The sequence goes on from NC_057800.1 coordinate 449,054,331, forward strand.
TAACTAATTACAGATTAGTTAGGCTAACTAAGTAATTAGTTTACTTAAACCATTTTAGACTATTATTCACTTATTTTATTTTTTTAGAGAAAGGGGCGTGGGGCCCCTGGGTCAGTGGCTGTTAGGGATTCGGTTAGGGGGTTAATGACGTCCATGTCATCGTGGTTAACACCGGCGAGGATTTACAGTGCGCCCGCGACGGCAGCAACGCGGGTACCCGCCGGGCTTGCGCTACAAGCATCGGTTTGATGCGCGAAGGGCACCGATGGGTAGCTGGTGGTTGACCACATCGACCGGGGGTCGCGGGGCGGGCGGAGTTGGCCGGAGTCGACATCCGCGGCGGCGTGGGCGGCTGCCGGAACAGGCGCGATGGGGCGACCCAAGGCGAGCAGCGGGCGCGGGCTATCCGGGCGGGCTGCATCGGCTTGGCGAGGGCCGGCGTGGCTAGAAGCAGCAGAGCACGCGGGACAGAGGCGGAGGTGCGGGCGGCGCGCGGTAGCAGCGGTGGGCGCGGTGGTGTGCACGCACACGGAGAGGGAGGGAAGGAGAGGGGGAGCTCACAAGGGAAGCCGTAGGGGACTAGGTAGCGAGCTTGGGGAGGAAGACGGGGACGCGACGCCGGCGAGGAGGAGAGGTCGAGGCGGCGGCGTTCGGTGGCGACGTCGGCGAGGCAGAGGCCACGGGCGGGCAACGTGCGGGGGAGGAGGTTTGGTGGCAGGGCGGCGTCGGTTGACGGCTCCTGGCGACGGCAGCGAGGGGCTCCGATGAGGTGGGCGTCGGGGGCGCCTGGGTCGGGCGGCGAGCGTTGGGCGCTCCCGATCCAGATCCTGGCGGGGTCGGGGGGAGTGGGGGAGGATGGGGGAAGTGGGGGGAGAACGGTTTAGGGTTTCAGTAGTGGGGGGTGGGCCGGCTAGCTGGGCTAAAGCCCAGTTGGGCCAGGAGGGTTACATTTTGTTTTTATTTCACCTGTTGTTTTGTTTTTACCTTTTATTTATTCTGTCTTTTTTTCTGTTTTCTTTTATTTTAGTTTTATAAAAATTTAAAAGCGACAATTAATTTGGTGTTATTAAATAGGTCACAGCCCCAAATATTTTGGCACTTTAAATAAAGTATTTTGCATTTGCTTATTATCTTAAAAGCATTTTAGATAATTGTTTTATCGCTGTTTTAGTTTATTTAGTGCATTGAAGTATTTTTTAAAGGATGATTTCTTCACCAACATTTATGATGGATTATTTGACTCATTAGGAACAATTTAGTTTTGACTTTTGAAAAGTTTAGTTGTTTTGACTTTAATTCAAACTTTAATTTGGATCGGTTCTGAACTAACGCGAGATTATCAACAATAATCGAGGTGATGTGGCATCACTACCAGAGGGTTACTGTAGCTTGATTACTCGGGCATCATAATTCTCCTCCACTACAAGAAATCTCATCCCGAGATTTAAGAGGGGGACTAAGGGGAAATTCTGGTTACGAAATTCTAACGGTTCTTCTCGATCTTGGTTGCTCTTCTCGAAGAGGTCGGTCCATTACGTTGAAGTCATTATTCCTCTGCTCCAGGTCATCATGATCAAGTCGTCATCCTTTCTTCGGGGGTTCCGTCGTACTTACGAAAAAGGATAATGGGTATCTTCGGAAGAACGGACCTTACAAGGTTGACTATCTAGCAGATAACTCAGGGAATGTGGTAGAAAGTAACTCTCGAATAGATACTTAAGAAAATATCGAGAGTAAAGTAAGAAGGTACCCTAAGAAGTTTCAAACGGATAGGCAATCGTTCGATGTCTGAAACAACATGCGAAAGGGGTCCAAAGCAATGAGATTGAATATTGCGTCTGTTACCAGAATAGATCACTAGGACGGTGGCCCGTGAATTACATACGAGGCCACGCGCAAGGAATAACTTTGGGAATAGGGGGTGTACAGGAGAGTCAGGTTTCGATCCTGTGGAACTGTGGGTTATGGGCCCACCATGTGGTTTTTTTTAATAGGAGCAGTGACATCTTGCACGGTCATAATAGCAAGGCATGTCAGAGAGTACCATGTCAGTTATGTTGGCAACAACATTGGTACCAAGGGCGAGGGACGAAGAGAACCATTTTCCTGCTCGTTGCAACGAGGCGGACCAATAGGCAAAGTTCTTGTCCATCGGTGGTTACCGGAATGTCATCAACAAAAGTAACAGGGTCTTACTGACAGAATTGTGCACGAGGGGTTTACATAAGCAGGGAATTAATACTGCTTAGACCATAATGATCACCATAAAGGTTAAACCAAATAATGGAAAGGAAAATATGATTATCAGGTATTTCAGGGGTATATCCTTCCCAATGATAAGCAGAGCACGATATCCATGATAGGATATAAAGTAGAAAACCCTTTAGGTAAAGGGAGAAAAAATTCATGACATTACCCATACAACGGTGTTCGGATAATTGAGCAAGAAACATTTAGCATTGGGATTCAAATGTTCTTGTTGAAAATCAGAGTACCACAAACGTGCTTCGAGACAGTATTGACATGGTCTTCAAGCAAAGGCCAGGCTTTGGATACAAAGGAACCATCGAAGACAACTTATAGAATAAGTCTTATAGTTTCCTCATGGAAGAATGGATAGACTTGCTGAAAAGGAATCTATAACAATAGGGCCTCCGGCCAGGTGTGCTAGGCACGACAGCACCTTACCGGGCCACATAAAGACCATTGTTATAACTCTTGGAAATATGTTCCAACCATCATATCTGACCGAGATTCAGATCTGATTGGTGTCAGGATAACCCAGACTTGGGATGCCTGAGAAGAAAGGTGCAACACACATTGTCGAGATGACATTGTAAGATTCTCGGGAACTGAACTATGGAAGCAAGTTCCGAAACAAGAGCTCATCATTAATTCAAGGAGAGGTGAGGAGGTGGCTGATTGACTCAGCGACAATTCATCGAGATTTCCAAAGGATGGATTTCCACAATTTTTGTGAACAAGGAATCATATTGGACATGTCAAAATATATAATGAAGTATGTTTGAGGAGAACTTACTCGAGTGAACATTGATCGAAACGTGCACCTAGAAGATGGACTAAGTAGCACGATCAAGGTTAGAGTGGTGATTCAATAACCAATAGACCAAGAATCAAGCTATCGACCATTAACTCCAAGCAATAGGGTTGCTATAGGTTTGAAATTTACACCTTTCAGTCCACCTATCGGTATTCCGGTTAGAATCAACACGGGGATAAAGAAAGAATGGTGAGGGTGATAAGTATCGCAATACCAAGAATTCTTAAGAAGTGGTGAAACTCTCACGACATCCTTGGCATAAAAGATGGTAATACTCCAAGGTAAAGAAGAACAAATGCGGGATAGCAAGGATCTCAAGGTATAACACAAAACACAAACAAGTTTGTGTTGAACGGAAGGCAATTGAGTGGTCGGTGATAACACAAATCATCGAGGGCAAGGATGGTATTTCTCATCAGGAATTCAATTGATATCCTTGAGGAGCTCGGAATGTTGATGATGATCATGACACATTTGTCGAGAGGTTTCATGAAGATGTAATCGATCGGTGATGACATCAAGTTAAAGGAATAATGAAGTGAAAGGTTATTCGAAACAAGGGTACGACACAAACTCGAAATTAAGCTTGCTTTTCAAGGCAAAGGATATGACGAGGAAGATCGACGTAGGGTTATCGCGTCGTCAAAAATTGTGCTCCGGGAAGGACCAAGTAGCACCGTTAAAATTTAGCACAATAATGATATAGCCGATCAGGCTAGGGAATGACTTGAAGATTTATTAAACTTGTAAGTAATGAAAATTACTTAGAGTTGTTGAATCGCAGTGCGAACTTGATTCAATTGTCGGTGTCCTTGAGGGGCCCTAACAACTCAGAGCCCGTTGGAAAAATGGAATCGGCAAGAATATTAGTTGATGAAGAACTCACAAGAAGTTATGTAGTTTCATGGTATTCTCGAGATACCCGAGGGTAATACTCAAAGGAAGATCAGCATAGAAACTGAACTGAGTGTTGACTTGCAATAGCAGATACTTTAATCTTGTCATGATAGACGAGGTAATGGAATGGTTTCCTTTTAGATGTATTGAATAAGGTTAGAATGGTCAAAACCATAGCTGCAAGGGATCCAATTTACTACACCGGAAGAATTATCCAAATGATTAAATATTCTGGCAGGAAGCTTTCATGATAAGTTCCACATCGTGTCCGTGGGCATGAACACAAATGTTCAAGGTCGACTCCACTTCTGCAATGCATAACCTTTCATTCATTTCTCGCCTTTGACGAAGTTGTAGTGTTGAAGTCTTATCTGACATAACAACAGTAGAGTATGACCCGTATTAGTTTTTGGGTCCACACAGATTAGAAAACGCATAGGTTCAACCCATCAGGGCCTCTTAGGAACATATACCACAAACTTCTGGAGTAAATATCACCAGCTCGAAAGCAGAGCATGGTTGGCACAAGGAGAGGATACAATTTACCAAAGGCATTATGTATCGGAGAAAGAACTCACAAGGTGATTAATTATGAAGGACACTGTCAGATAATAATCCAACAATGGATATGGCGATCCACAATGGAGCTGATGTGAGTATCGATACCCATTCAAAGCAAGAAAGAATGCAAATGCATCGGTTTATAGAATATTTGAATAATTCAACGTTCAAATAACAAAGGAATTATGATTTTCAAATCAAGGGATCAGGAGCAAACACTCTGATCAAGGATGGATAAATTGAATAGACTTAGGGGTATAATCGATGGCAATCTGATTGGTCAAGAACCAGCTCATGTTCAAAAGACGTCTGAACCGGTAATATAATTTATAAGGAACAACTGATGATTGCGTGCATTCGCAACATATTGAATCAAGGGACGTAAAATGATAGTGACAAAAGATGCCAATAAGATTACTAGACTTATGGTATTAACCAGAATGCAAGCAAGCAAGAATTTCAAGAGCAACAGGCTACTCAGGGTTTTCGGAAGGTCGAATGGCACTTCAAAGACTTTTGTGAAACACCTGAACAACTAGGGATGAGCGGATACTCGATAAATGCGAGGAATTATCCGTTGGGGTGTTCATGTGGGTAATGAACTGCAAGGCAGTAGGCACGAAGTATTCTCAGAACAATAGAGAGAATTTTTCGGGGTATCTTGTAATAACAAGATCAATGGGATTGAAAGGACAGTGTTTGTAGTTACCCATAATAATATAACATTGGTAGGGAATTTGCAAAGGCGGTGGGCACAAGTGTCTCGAGAGAACATCGGAGATTATCTTCGGAATCTTCTGGTGAAGCAGTCGATCATCTGTAATGAAGGGGCTCTCTGGAAGGAAGTGGAAACGAGATCCTAATGTTAGATTTAGGAAAATTTATTTTAACCTGAAAAGAAGAAAGATCAGAGTCCTAGAGTATAGACAAGGAATAAAAGATCCTAATACCATCCAATGGCGACGTGGGCCCAGGGGCCGCACAGCCAAGTTAGTAAAACAATTTTCATCGACTAGACTCAACTTCGGCAAAGGAGTGTGGAAGGGGGATTCCTATAGGCAGTCGGCTCTGATACCAACTTGTGACGCCCCCGATTCAATCATACACTAATCATACACTCAAACGTGTACGATCAAGATCAGGGACTCACGGGAAGATATCACAACACAACTCTACAAATAAAATAAGTCATACAAGCATCATATTACAAGCCAGGGGCCTCGAGGGCTCGAATACAAGAGCTCGATCATAGACGAGTCAGCGGAAGCAACAATATCTGAGTACAGACATAAGTTAAACAAGTTTGCCTTAAGAAGGCTAGCACAAACTGGGATACAGATCGAAAGAGGCGCAGGCCTCCTGCCTGGGATCCTCCTAAATGTAGCGACCCGACCCGACTGGATCAAGTCTCTATGCTTAAGTGTCATCCCTGGATCGGTATGCTGACACACACAGTACTCGAGGATTTATAATAGAGGTAAATCACATGTGTAAAGTAACGTAAATACTATTACCTCAATCCAAAATAGCGGAAGTAACAAGGTTGTGGATTCCCATCAACACCAACGGCAAAGTTGAGTGTAGAAATCATAACCCTAACGTATCACTTACTCGTCGTAAGAAATCCTGCAACATGAGACGTTGCAGCCACAGAGGGTTAGTACATTGAATGTACTGGCAAATTCACACCATAGAGAATGATGAAATAAAGGCTATCACTACATGCATATTTGGCTGGTGGAAAAGCTCTATGGTTATAAGGTTTTTGCGAAAAGCCAATTTTTCCCTACTGCAAAGGAATAAATTTTATTTAACTATCATGGTGGTTGTTGAACATTGAGAATGGTTGACAGCATTCTCAATCCCAATTAAGTAACATCATTAAACCCAACAAACTTAATTTAAAGTAACATGATGAGATTCACATGATAATCTAGGTACTAGATACTCAAGATGTCCATAACCGGGGACACGACTAATCATGATTAGTTTATACACTCTGCAGAGGTTTGCGCACTTTTCCCCACAAGACTCGATCGCCTCCGTTTGGTTTCTCGCACTACATGGTGTTTGAGAAACGGATGACCAAGACATAGTCTTTCAGAAGCGCTAGCACCTTACGATGGATAGACCGTTACACCTACTTTCCCCTACATCTGCTAGTCTACCCTGTAAGAGTTCGCACGACTTAATCAACTATGCTAGAGCCCATAATAGCTTGTGGCTGCACACGGAAGTTTCTAGTATGAAAAATCTCATGATCCCTTTGAGCCTGTGTGGCGGTCCATAAAAAAACAGGCAATCCTGGTCTACCCAGGTGCCTAGACAGGCAATCCTAGAATACCCAGGTGCCTCAATCCACCCAGATGTGTGTTTAAGTTGCCACCTTAAGTAAACCATTAATTAACAATCTCACATCTGTCATGAATACTCTCAAAACCCAATCCACGTCTACGAGCATAGCATGGCACTATAAGCATAACGTAATAGTAACTCCCAAGGCTTGAATGGAGGGCAATAGGTTCCTACCTCATCAACTACTTCCCAATACCCACATGTTATCAATCCTACTCATGCAATGTTTGAGGGTGAAACTAATGCATAAAAACTGGGTATGAAAGGGGATATGATCAAAGTGTGAACTTGCCTGCAATGTTGATGAAGATGATTCACACTCATAACTCTTGATAGTTCTACTCGTCACACTCCGGTCAATCTATCGTAAGCAAGCAATAGTAACCACACATAAGCAATCACTCAAAAGATCAGGAAGAATGAAGAAGACAATTCAGAAAACGTCAAAACCAAGCAAATAACTCTTGCAACATAAAACAATTTCTAACAGTACCAAAATTATATGAATTTGGCCTTATCAGAAAGTTTAGGTCAAGAGCTTCGATTTGCAAAAAGAATCAACTAAATCGGAGTTACGAAACTCAAGTTATGTTCAAAAGAAGTTTAAATATAAATCTAAACAAAATTCGAAATTTGAAAATTTCAAAAACATGTTTGGGTTGGATTACTGGATAGAGGGGATCATAACGAAGAAGTGGGCGTTGGTTTCGTTGGATTTGGACAAACGAGTAAAAAGTTATGGCTATTTGAAAAATCAGGGCCAAGCTGTTTTACGGAAGAAGAAAAAAATAGATACGGGCTAGGGTCTAATGTATAAATACATAGACTAATTGATAATCTAATTATTTTATCGTATTAGTCTAAAAAAGATAATAAACTACCAAAGTATAAGAAGAAGAAAAAACAAAGAGATACCATTATAAGGCAGAGAAAAGACAACTTTCGAGAGAGGAGACAACTTCCAGAAGTCGCGCCGGAGAGAAGAAATATATTTTTCTTACATAAATCTAGTCAAACCAAAATATTGATTTAACCCGAATTAAATGATTTTTGGAGACTCTATGGGTCTATATTTATTGGTGGAAAAGAGGCTTAGGGGTCAAAGGCTAGGCAATGTGGGACTAAATATAGACGAAAATATACAAAACACAGATGAAAAGAGACGCTCGCATCGCATGGGCGTAAAGGCCTTCGGCCGGCCGCACCCGCACGCTGCGGCTGCGTTTTTTTTTTACAAAATTCGGCCTTAAATAAATAAAAAAAATAAAAAGGCTGACTGGGCCTGGCCCATTTAAGAGAGCAAAAACAATGGGGCGCCAGAAGCTACTATATTGCGCACGTGGGTGACAGTTAGTTTCAAGCGCGCGTGCAGTTTTTTTTAACAGAATGCGATAAACTGAAAAACAAAAAAAGTAAAATTAGAAATTTATATAGGCATAATATATATCAAAATTTTCAAAAAAAAAGATTTCCTACAAGATGAACATTTTCCTAGCATTAAATAAAATTCACACAAATTCAGATAATTCAAAGAGTGCTACTGGTCTAATAAAATCCAATAAAAATCATTTCAAATTTATTTCTCTCCAATTTTCTGTTGTAGGGAATCATGTTGCCCTAATTTCCATATATTTTATTTTTGGAGAAAAATAATTTGAATAAAACTCAAATAACTCCAAATTGAAAATAAATTCAAAAGAACTTTGAATTTAATTCTTTGAAACTCCCAACTCATATTTCATATAATTTGAAGAAGTCATTTTATCTTCTCTCATGAAAATCATTGAGCTGCATGAAGTTTATGAATTGAAATATTTCCAAATGAAATTCAATTATTTTCAAATACCCTTTCATTTAATTTAAATGGAAGAAGTCGTATCATCTTCGCTCAAGGGTTTTGTATTTGAAAATAATTTGAACTCATGGAGATCAGAAAGCAAATATGAAAGTTTGGGAAAGTCCTTTTATTCCCTCTCATTTAACTTCCAAAAAGTTTTGAATTCACTCACTTTCAGACAAACAATCAAACAATCAATCAAATCTATCTATTTATTATAACATTCCAAAATTTAGAATTTTGGGATGTTACAAACCTACCACCCTTAAAATGAATCTCGTCCTCGAGATTCGGAGAGGCTAGAAAGAAATCGGTTAGGTTTGGGGTCTCTTCAAAATTTCATCAATCGTCTCCGGGGTCTAGGGTGCTACCACCCTTAGAAGTATGGTTACGGTTTCATCAAAACTCATATACTTCATCCATATTGTTAACAGTGTCGGTCTTCTCAGATCTTCAGGATAATTCCTTATCTGGGCTCTTTCGGTAGTGGCATAACCTTTTCCTCAATTCTTGTGCCTTTCATCTAGGTAAGGTTCTTCTGTGACTGGTCTTCTTAGCTAATGGGTCTGGCGCCAATACTAAACAACTATCGATATCTCATGGTGGTCAACCATTTATGGTTTCTCCTGCAGGAAATGGGTCTGGTTGATCCTCACCGTATAACCTACGGTTGGCAACAACTGCCGTGTACAAGGGAAAAATACTTATACCATTCTAAGTTTAAACAGGGTTTTGATCGTCGTCTCTTTACTATAGGTAAGTCACTCAGATTTACCGTCCCACATAGCAAGGCAAATAATAAGAGTAAGTCGTTATGGTGATCAATCCATCCCACACCCAAATCATTACCTTGTATACGGTTTAGCGAATCTCGCATTCTAACACTCGGTCATCCTCACAAGCATTGCAGAATTTCTCTTGTCGACGAACTAGGTTCGGATAAATCCATGAATTCTGCAAGCCAAACAATCATCTATCGTTCCTTCACCACTCTCAGGTTTTGCATTACTCCTATAAAATCGTTGGTGGGTAAGGTCGTACTCTCTTCCAGGGTTTTTCCTTCAGCAAGAATGTGCTTGCTTCTTGGCAGGTCCTGGGGCATGTGGGTTATGGCCCATCTCATCACTTGTAGTCCTTGGACTTATCATCGGGCAACTGATCATTATTTCAACTTCCAACTTCCTAGTATTCTTAAATCCATCCAATTGTACTGTCTTACTTCCTTCTATTGGCACCAAACTAAGACATGATTACTCAGACTCATCATGGAGTTTCCATTGATCCATATTCCCGGCATCATACCTCCTTTATATCCAATAGTAATTTATCTCTTCATCCTCGTGGGATATCACTCATACCGAGATAAAAACTTATACTTATGAAGTCCATATTCCACTTCGTGGAACATCATTATCCTTTCCAGGGTCAAGCGTCCTTACAGGGGAATACTGGCCATCTCTGCATGGCACTTCAACTGGGAAACGTGAAATGCATCATGAACTCCTGACAGTCCTTCGGGTGACTCCAACTTGTTGGCCACTTCTCCCATACGCTCCAAGAGTCGGTATGGTCCTACAAATATCGGGGCTAACTTTCCCTTAACTCCAATTCGTTTAACTCCTCGCAGAGGGGGCACATGAAGACATGCTCTGTCTCCAATTTCATAGACTACCTCCTTGCGTTTTTAAGTTTACATAACTCTTCTGCCTGGACTGAGCTACCTTCAGTCTATCTCGAATCAACTTAACATTCTCTTCTGACTCCTTGATCACATTTGGTCCAAACAACTGACGGTCTCCAACTTCATCCCACATACTCTTGGGGTATCACACATATCGAGACAAAACTCGTATTCATTTTGTCCGAAATCCACTCAGTGGAGTATCCTTATCTTTTCCAGGGGTCAAGGGTTCTTACAGGGTACTACCACCCTTAAAATGCACAAATCTTCCATAGACCATATTTCTCATATCCTCAGAATGGCCAAAATTCTTCTTCATAGAGTAACAACTCATAAAATCCATATCAGCACCAACGATGCTAAGTTTATTCATTCTCAATTGATTACAATCTCTCGCTTTTCCATTACATGTCTCAACTCAACACCTCAATATAAAAGAAAATGTTCTCACTTCTACTACTCCATTTCTTTTGTTGCAAACTCAACTATCTAGCACAAGTTTCCTTCTCCTTGGGGCATTCTCTGGCAAAGTGCCCTGCTCCATTACAACTAAAACATATTACTTCTAGCAAGTCTCGAGGTTTTCTTTTTGGCCAATTGTTGAGGTAGTGCCCTGACTCCTTGCACCTGTAACAGGTGATATGACTCAGGTCCTTCCTGGAATCCAATCTGCTTCTCTTCCTGGACCTTTCCATGCCAATCATGGCTTCTATTTCCTGTGGGTCATATTCTACTTCCTCTGTCGGGAATTCTACTAGATCCCCATTCAAACAATTTTGGGAGATGTGTCCTTCTTCTCCACATGAATAGCAAGACTTAGTGAAGGGTTTACTCGAGTCTTCTTTAGGTGTGTCCTCCATCTCTTCCTTCATCACAGCTTCTTCTAAAATTTCCATGAGGGCTCCTTTCTTTACTTCTTTCTTCTGTTGGATGGTTCTTCGTACCATGGGGTAAATGTGACACTGAGCAGGATAGTGGGTAGTCCCTTCACACAAGAAACAAGTAATCTGCCTAGTTGGGCATTCTTCAACTGGGTGACTTCCTTCACAATTAGGGCATTCATCCTTGTGTTCTTTATGGGTGTGTCCTATTTCTCCACAAATCTTGCATGCACAAGGTTTCTTCATATCCTTTCCATAAGGCTTCAACTTCTGGGACACAAACCGAGACTTTGGCAAAGTCAACTTAAATTCTTTCCAAGTGGTTACTCATTGCCATCCATTGATGGTTTGGTACATTCTCCACCAAGTAGCACCACCTCTTTCAAAGCACTAAAGAGCATGCTGGGTCATATCCTTTCCAACTATAGGGTTATTCTCTATGTGATCCTCCATGTTCTGAATCCATTGGTCCGTCTCCAATTGACTCATCGGTCCAGAAAATATAAGCTCATCTTCATTCATCCTTTATTGGGTCCATGGGTTTGGGGTGAGATAAGAGAGATAGAGAGGGATACACACAATACAAACAAAAGTTTTGAAAAGACAGATTTTATTTGTGGCTGTCGGGAAAAACATCAAACAAATGACAGCTCACAAACATCGCATCTAACGTAGGTATATAACAGGGGTTTGGTCTTCTAAAGGTCAATAAATCTTCAACACCTCCAATCTCTTCAAGCCTTGTTCATGTCTCCAATGTCTTCTTCCGATCATGCTTGTCTTTCTCAAGTTCTTTTGCTAGCTCATCTCTGTTGTAGCAAAGTCTCTCGTGACGTCCTTTAATATTTCTGGAGTTGCATTCCAAACTTCCGGGTTTCAACATCCTTGACATGAACCATGATCCTGCTGTCCTTCAGTTCTTAACGAATCTCCGGTATCTCAGGTTTTGCTCCTCCTGCTTGGCTACTTTCAGCTTTTGGTTCATGAGTTCTTCACGGAATGCTTCCTTGTCTAATACGGCTTCATGGAGCTCCACCTTAAACTTCTTGATGTACTACTCCAGATCCTGGCGATACACCGGCTAAGGTTAAAACTTCATCTTACTAATAGGTGCTCCATCAGCCTTCTTCCATCAAATCCATTCTGAAGAAATGCATCCTTAACTCAGCACGGTGACAATAGCATTAGCGGGCGATGACATCACGGATAACCATGTTTCTGCTTGTCATTCCCATGAGCTATCATTCCATAGTTGATATCTCCTGCCTTAGGGTTTTCTTTGACAAAACTTTGAGTTCTCATGCTCCTTGTTTCAATCTTTCTCCGATACACCTTGATCTTGGGTATTGACAACTTCCATAGTCTGCCAAGTTCCATAAGGGTAGCCTTCCTAGGTCATACAAATCTGGGAATTCTTCAGAGCCTTCAAATTCTACTTGTCTTCAATCTTCAACCGTTGTAGTTTCCATTATTCAGATGCACGAAAAATACTCTTCATTCCGAAGTGGTCTTAGTTGTCCAATATCTTGTACTTCTTGAAGTGGTCTCATCAGTCGAATCTTCGTGTGGTCAAAAGGGGAAAGGGGTATGGTCTCACTAAAGGGAATTTTTGAATGAGCTCAGAAGAGAAGAGAGGTAAAAGATCCTTTTGAAAGGGAAAGTTGTAGAGAAAAATCTTTGCTATGGGCTTGCCAGTTCCTAGGGTCACGTCCTACAGTCAACATGTGCTCTGATACCATCTTGTAGCGACCCGACCCGAATGGATCAAGTCTCTATGCTTAAGTGTCATCCCTGGATCGGTATGCTGACACACACAGTACTCGAGGATTTATAACAGAGGTAAATCACATGTTAAAGTAACGTAAATACTATTACCTCAATCCAAAATAGCGGAAGGAACAAGGTTGTGGATTCCCATCAACACCAACGGCAAAGTTGAGTGTAGAAATCATAACCCTAACGTATCACTTACTCGTCGTAAGAAATCCTGCAACATGAGACGTTGCAGCCACAGAGGGTTAGTACATTGAATGTACTGGCAAATTCACACCATAGAGAATGATGAAATAAAGGCTATCACTACATGCATATTTGGCTGGTGGAAAAGCTCTATGGTTATAAGGTTTTTGCGAAAAGCCAATTTTTCCCTACTGCAAAGGAATAAATTTTATTTAACTATCAAGGTGGTTGTTGAACATTGAGAATGGTTGACAGCATCCTCAATCCCAATTAAGTAACATCATTAAACCAAACAAACTTAATTTAAAGTAACATGATGAGATTCACATGATAATCTAGGTACTAGATACTCAAGATGTCCATAACCGGGGACACGACTAACCATGATTAGTTTATACACTCTGCAGAGGTTTGCCCACTTTTCCCCACAAGACTCGATCGCCTCCGTTTGGTTTCTCACACTACATGATGTTTGAGAAGACGGATGACCGAGACATAGTCTTTCAGAAGCACTAGCACCTTACGATGGATAGACCGTTACACCTACTTTCTCCTACATCTGCTAGTCTACCCTGTAAGAGTTCGCACGACTTAATCAACTATGCTAGAGCCCATAATAGCTTGTGGCTGCACACGGAAGTTTCTAGTATGAAAAATCTCATGATCCCTTTGAGCCTGGATGGCGGTCCATAAAAAAACAGGCAATCCTGGTCTACCCAGGTGCCTAGACAGGCACCTGGGACCCAGATGTGTGTTTAAGTTGCCACCTTAAGTAAACCATTAATTAACAATCTCACATCTTTCATGAATACTCTCAAAACCCAATCCACGTCTACGAGCATAGCATGGCACTATAAGCATAACGTAATAGTAACTCCCAAGGTTTGAATGCAGGGCAATAGGTTCCTACCTCATCAACTACTTCCCAATACCCACATGTTATCAATCCTACTCATGCAATGTTTGAGGGTGAAACTAATGCATAAAAACTGGGTATGAAAGGGGATATGATCAAAGCATGAACTTGCCTTCAGTGTTGATGAAGATGATTCGCACTCATAACTCTTGATAGTTCTACTCGTCACACTCCGGTCAATCTATCGTAAGCCAGCAATAGTAACCACACATAAGTAATCACTCAAAAGATCGGGAAGAACGAAGAAGACAATTCAGAAAACATCAAAACCAAGCAAATAACTCTTGCAACATAAACCAATTTCTAACAGTACCAAAATTATATGAATTTGGCCTTATTAGAAAGTTTAGGTCAAGAGCTTCGATTTGCAAAAAGAATCAACTAAATCGGAGTTACGAAACTCAAGTTATGTTCAAAAGAAGTTTGAATATAAATCTGAACAAAATTCGAAATTTGAAAATTTCAAAAACATGTTTGGGTTGGATTACTGGATAGAGGGGATCATAACGAAGAAGTGGGCGTTGGTTTCGTTGGATTTGGACAAACGAGTAAAAAGTTATGGCTATTTGAAAAATCAGGGCCAAGCTGTTTTACGAAAGAAGCAAATATGAAAGTTTGGGAAAGTCCTTTTATTCCCTCTCATTTAACTTTCAAAAAGTTTTGAATTCACTCATTTTCAGACAATCAATCAAATCTATCTATTTATTATAACATTCCAAAATTTAGAATTTTGGGATGTTACACTAAACTACTCCTGGTCGCCGTCAGCGGGCTGCACGTAGTAGTAGGCACATCCCGAGTAGTAGTAGTCGTCATCGACAGTGGCGTCTGGCTCCTGGACTCCAACGTCTGGTCGCAGCAATCGGGTATAGAAAAGGGGGAGCAAAGCAACCGTGAGTACTTATCCAAAGTACTCGCAAGCAAGGAGCTACACTACATATGTATGCATTGGTATCAAATGGAAAAGGGGTATCATATGTGGACTGAACTGCAGAAAGCCGGAGTAAGAGGGGGATAGCTAGTCCTATCGAAGACTACGCTTCTGGTAACCTCCATCTTGCAGAAGAAGAAGAGAGTAGATGATAAGTTCACCAAGTAGCATCGTTTAGCATAATCCTAACCGATGATCCTCGCCTCGTCGCCCTGTGAGAGAGCGATCACCGGTTGTATCTGGCACTTGGAAAGGTGTATTTTATTAAGTATCCGGTTCTAGTTGTCATAAGGTCAAGGTACAACTCCAGGTCGTCCTTTTACCGAGGGACACGGCTATTCGAATAGATCAACTTCCCTACAGGGGTGCACCACATTTCCCAACACACTCGATCGCCTTTGTCCGGACACACTTTTCTGGGTCATGCCCGGCCTCAGAAGATCAACACGTCGTAGCCCTACCTAGGCACAACAGAGAGGTCAGCATGCCGGTCTAAATCATACGGCGCAGGGGTCTGGGCCCATCGCCCATTGCACACCTACACGTTGCGTACGCGGCCGGAGAACAGACCTAGCAACCTCCATTACAAAGGAAGTTGCGTTATGCGGTCCAACCCGGCGCGTGCCGCACAGTCGCTGACGCCACGAAGGCTTCGGCTGATACCACGACATCGAGTGCCCATAACTGTCCCCGCGTAGATGGTTAGTGCGTATAGTCTAGTATCCAGACTCAGATCAAATACCAAGATCTCGTTAAGTGTGTTAAGTATCCGCGAACGCCGACCAGGGCCAGGCCCACCTCTCTCCTAGGTGGTCTCAACCTGCCCTGTCGCTCCGCCACAAAGTAATAGTTGGGGGCCGTCGAGAACGCAGGCCCACCACAATCTGGATGGAGCCACCTGCCCCTTCAGCCCCCATCTCCAAACAGTATCACCGATAATGTAACAATGTAAAGTATATAGTATATGCCCGTGATCACCTCCCGAAGTGATCACGGCCCAGTAGTATAACATGGCAGACGGACAAGAGTGTAGGGCCACTGATGATAATCTATCATCCTATACTAAGCATTTAGGATTGCAGGTAAGGTATCAACAGTTGTAGCAACAATGACAGGCTATGCATCAGAATAGGATTAACGGAAAGTAGTAACATTCTACACTACTCTAATGCAAGCAGTATAGAGGAGAGTAGGCGATATCTGGTGATCAAGGGGGGGCTTGCCTGGTTGCTCTAGCAAGACAGAGTGGTCGTCAACACCGTAGTTGATTACAGTGGTATCGGCAGCGGTCTCGGGGTCTACCGAAAAAAGTAACGGAGCGGGTACACAATAAATAAAAGAGCAATGAAAGCATCACAAAGCATAACATGACAAACGCGGTGCTAGATGTGCCCTAACGCGGTAGGAGGTGATATCGGCGAAGTGTGGAAACATCCGGGAAAGTATCCCCGGTGTTTCGAGTTTTTGAATAGATGAAACGGAGGGGGAAAGTTACGTGTTTGCTATGCTAGGGATGTGTGGCGGACGAATGGGCTACGTATCCGGAATCGTCTCGTCGTTCTGAGCAACTCTCGTGTATAAAGTATTTTCATCCGAGTTACGGATTATTTTGTATAATTTTTTAAAGTTTTAGCAATATTCTGAAATTATTATTAATTCAAAATTAATTAGAAAAATGCTATGCGCACCCAGCACAGGGTACACAGAAGTGTACCCAGGGGATGACAGGTGGGCCAAGGGGGACCCAGTTGACCAGTCAAGGTTTGACTGGTCAACAGGTGGTGGGGCCCTCCTGTCATTGAGACATCTAACTAATTACATATTAGTTAGGCTAACTAAGTAATTAGTTTAGTTAAACCATTTTAGTTTAGTTAATTAATTAACTAATTAATTAATTATTTTTTACACTATTATTCACTTATTTTATTTTTTAGAAAAAGGGGCGTGGGCCCCCTGGGTCAGTGGCTGTTAGGGATTCGATTAGGGGGTTAATGCCGTCCACGTCATCGTGGTTAACACCGGCGAGGATTTACAGTGCACCGGTGACGGCAGCAACGCGGGTACCCGCCGGGCTTGCACTACGGGCGTCGGTTCGATGCGCGAAGGGCACCAATGGGTAGCTGGTGGTTGACCACATCGACCGGGGGTCGCGGGGTGGCCGGACTTGGCTGGAGTCGACATCCGCGGCGGCGTGGGCGGCTGCCGGAACAGGTGCGGTGGGGCGACGCGAGGCGAGCAGCGGGCGCGGGCTATCCGGGCGGGCTGCATCACCTTGGCAAGGGCCGGTGTGGCTAGAAGCAGCAGAGCACGCATGATAGAGGCGGAGGTGCGGGCGGCGCGCGGTAGCAGCGATGGGCGCGGTGGTGTGCATGCGCACGGAGAGGGAGGGAAGGAGAAGGGGAGCTCACGGGGGAAGCCGTAGGGGACTAGGCAGCGAGCTTGGGGAGGAAGACGGGGACGCGACACCAGCGAGGAGGAGAGGTCGAGGCGGCGGCGTTCGGTGGCGACGTCAGCGAGGCAGAGGCCACGGGCGGGCGACGTGCGAGGAAGGAGGTTCGGTGGCGGGGCGGCGTCGGTTGACGGCTCCTGGCGATGGCAGCGAGGGGCTCCGATGAGGTGGGCGTCGGGGGCGCCTGGGTCGGGCGGCAAGCGTTGGGCGCTCCCGATCTAGATCCTAGGGGGATCGGGGGAGTGGGGGAGGATGGGGAAGTGGGGGGAGAACGGTTTAGGGTTTCAGTAGTGGGGGGGGGGGGTTGTGTAGGCCGGGGGTGGGCCGGCCGGCTGGGCTAAAGCCCAGTTGGGCTAGGAGGGTTACATTTTGTTTTTATTTCACCTGTTGTTTTGTTTTTACCTTTTATTTGTTCTGTCTTTTTTTCTATTTTCTATTATTTTAGTTTTATAAAAACTTAAAAGCGACAATTAATTTGGTGTTATTAAATACGGCACAGCCCCAAATATTTTGGCACTTTAAATAAAGTATTTTGCATTTGCTTATTATCTTAAAAGCATTTTAGATAATTGTTTCATCGCTGTTTTAGTTTATTTAGTGCATTTAAGTATTTTATTAAAGGATGATTTCTTCACCAACATTTATTATGGATTATTTGACTCATTAGGAACAATTTAGTTTTGACTTTTGAAAATTTTAATTGTTTTGACTTTAATTCAAACTTGAATTTGGATCGGTTCTGAACTAACGCGAGATTATCAACAATAATCGAGGTGACGTGGCATCATTACCAGAGGGTTACTGTAGCTTGATTACCTGGGCGTCACAACCAAATACCCTTAAATACGCTTATCTTGATGAGAAAAGATATATCCTGTTATTATTAGTGCTAACCTTTTAGAACATGAAGAAGAGAGATTATTGAAAACTCTGAAGAAGCACCGTGCTGCTATTGGGCATACTCTTGATGATCTTAAGGGCATTAGTCCCACTCTATGTCAACATAAAATTAATTTGGAAGAAGATGCTAAACCAGTTTGTGATCATCAACGCCGGCTGAATCCTAAAATGAAAGAAGTGGTAATAAAGGAGATACTAAAGCTCCTTGAGGCAGGTATAATTTGTCCCGTTGCTGATAGTCAGTGGGTAAGCCCTATCCATTGTGTCCCTAAGAAGGGAGGTATTACTGTTGTTCCTAATGATAAAGATGAATTGATTCCTCAAAAAATTATTACAGGTTATAAGATGGTAATTTATTTCCGCAAATTAAATAAGGCTACTAAAAAAGATCATTACCCCTTACCTTTTATCGATCAAATGCTAGAAAGATTATCCAAACAAACACATTTTTGCTTTCTAGATGGTTATTTTGGTTTCTCTCAAATACATGTGTCAGCCAAAGATCAATCAAAGATTACTTTTACATGCCCTTTTGGTACTTTTGCTTATAGACGTATGCCTTTTGGTTTATGTAATGCACCTGCTACCTTTCAAATATGCATGATGGCTATATTCTCTGACTTTTGTGAAAAGATTTGTGAGGTTTTCATGGACGACTTTTCCGTCTATGGATCTTCTTTTGATGACTGCTTGAGCAACCTTGATCGTGTTTCACAGAGATGTGAAGAAACTAATCTTGCCTTGACTTCGGAAATGTGCCACTTTATGGTTAATGAAGGTATTGTCTAGGGGCATAAAGTTTATGAAAGAGGTATTGAAGTTGATAAAGCCAAGGTTGATGCTATTGAAAAGATGCCATGTCCCAAGGACATCAAAGGTATAAGAAGTTTCCTCAGTCATGCCGGTTTTTATAGGAGGTTTATTAAGGACTTCTCAAAAATCTCTCGGCCTCTGACTAATTTATTACAAAAAGATATACCATTTGTCTTTGATGATGATTCTGTAGAACCATTTGAAATACTTAAGAAAGCATTGATCTCTGCGCCTATTGTTCAGCCACCTGATTGTAATTTACCCTTTGAAATTATGTGTGATGCTAGTGATTATGTTGTAGGTGCTGTTTTAGGACAAAGGGTTGATAAGAAACTAAATGTTATTCAATATGCTAGTAAAACTCTAGACAATTCTCAAAGAAACTATGCTACTACTGAAAAGGAATTCTTAGCCGTTGTATTTGCTTGTGATAAGTTTAGACCTTATATTGTTGATTCTAAAGTAATTATTCACACTGATCATGTTGCTATTAAATATCTTATGGAAAAGAAAGATGCTAAACCTAGACTTATTAGATGGGTTCTCTTACTACAAGAATTTGAATTGCATATTGTTGATAGAAAAGGAGCTGAGAACCCCGTTGCAGACAACTTGTCTAGGTTAGAAAATGTGCTTGATGACCCACTACCTATTGATGATAGTTTTCGTGATGAGCAATTTAATTCCATAAATGCTTCTCATACTGCTCCATGGTATGTGAAACTAGGTGGTATAAACTTAGCAACAATGTAATTAGCATAATCAATCATCAATATTATCAGGCAAGAGATCTTTAACAATAGCAATATTAGGTTCAACTTTAACTTGCTCAGGAGGTGTATATGTTTTAATATTGCTTTTACGAACCACAGTTGAAGCTTTAGCAACAATATCATAAAGCTAGACCTGTAGTAGGCATGCCTGTTATTTTTGTTAAAATAGGAGATCATTGTTATCATGGCTTATGTGATATGGGTGCTAGTGCTAGTGCAATACCTTATTCCTTATACCAAGAAGTTATGCATGATATTGCACCTGCTGAGATGGAAGATATTGATGTCATAATTAAACTTGCCAATGGAGATAATAATTCACCAATGGGAATTGTTAGAGATGTTAAAGTCTTGTGTGGGAAAACTAAATATCCTTCTGGTTTTCTTTTTCTTGGTTCCCCACAAGATAGCTTTTGTCCCATTATATTTGGTAGACCCTTCTTCAATACTGTTAATGCTACCATAGATTGTAAAAGAGATGTTGTTACTGTCGGTTTAGATGATATGTCTCATGAATTTAATTTTTCTAAATTTCGTAGACAACACCGTGAAGAAGAATTACCTAGTAAGGATGAAATTATTGGTCTTGCTTCTATTGCCGTACCTCCTAGTGATCCTTTAGAACAATACTTGCTAGACCATGAAAATGATATGTTTATGAATGAAAGAAGGGAATTAGATGAAGTATTCTTTAAACAGGAACCTATTCTGAAAAATAATTTATCTATTGAAATCCTAGGGGATCCTCCTCCACCCAAGGGTGATCCCGTGTTTGAGCTTAAACCGTTACCTAATACCCTTAAATACGCTTATCTTGATGAGAAAAAGATATATCCTGTTATTATTAGTGCTAACCTTTCAGAACATGAAGAAGAGAGATTATTGAAAACTCTGAAGAAGCACCGTGCTGCTATTGGGTATACTCTTGATGATCCTAAGGGCATTAGTCCCACTCTATGTCAACATAAAATTAATTTGGAAAAAGATGCTAAACCAGTTTGTGATCATCAACGCCGGCTGAATCCTAAAATGAAAGAAGTGATAAGAAAGGAGATACTAAAGCTCCTTGAGGCAGGTATAATTTATCTCGTTGCTGATAGTCAGTGGGTAAGCCATGTCCATTGTGTCCCTAAGAAGGGAGGTATTACTGTTGTTCCTAATGATAAAGATGAATTGATTCCTCTAAGAATTATTACAGGTTATAGGATGGTAATTGATTTCCACAAATTAAATAAGGCTACTAAAAAGGATCATTACCCCTTACCTTTTATCCATCAAATGCTAGAAAGATTGTCCAGACATACACATTTTTGCTTTCTAGATGGTTATTCTGGTTTCTCTCAAATACATGTGTCAACCAAAGATCAATCAAAGATTACTTTTACATGCCCTTTTGGTACTTTTTCTTATAGACGTATGCCTTTTGGTTTATGTAATGCACCTGCTACCTTTCAAATATGCATGATGGCTATATTCTCTGACTTTTGTGAAAAGATTTGTGAGGTTTTCATGGACGACTTTTCCGTCTATGGATCTTCTTTTGATGACTGCTTGAGCAACCTTGATCGAGTTTCACAGAGATGTGAAGAAACTAATCTTGCCTTGAATTGGGAAATGTGCGACTTTATGGTTAATGAAGGTATTGTCTTGGGGCATAAAGTTTATGAAAGAGGTATTGAAGTTGATAAAGCCAAGGTTGATGCTATTGAAAAGATGCCATGTCCCAAGGACATCAAAGGTATAAGAAGTTTCCTCGATCGTGCTGGTTTTTATAGGAGGTTTATTAAGGACTTCTCAAAAATCTCTCGGCCTCTGACTAATTTATTACAAAAAGATATACCATTTGTCTTTGATGATGATTCTGTAGAACCATTTGAAATACTTAAGAAAGCATTGATCTCTGCGCCTATTGTTCAGCCACCTGATTGGAATTTACCCTTTGAAATTATGTGTGATGCTAGTGATTATGCTGTAGGTGCTGTTCTAGGACAAAGGGTTGATAAGAAACTAAATGTTATTCAATATGCTAGTAGAACTCTAGACAATGCTCAAAGAAACTATGCTACTACTGAAAAGGAATTCTTAGCCGTTGTATTTGCTTGTGATAAGTTTAGACCTTATATTGTCGATTCTAAAGTAATTATTCACACTGATCATGATGCTATTAAATATCTTGTGGAAAAGAAAGATGCTAAACCTAGACTTATTAGATGGGTTCTCTTACTCCAAGAATTTGAATTGCATATTGTTGATAGAAAAGGGGCTGAGAACCCCGTTGCAGACAACTTGTCTAGGTTAGAAAATTTGCTTGATGACCCACTACCTATTGATGATAGTTTTCCTTATGAGCAATTAAATGTCATAAATGCTTCTCATACTGCTCCATGGTATGTGAAACTAGGTGGTATAAACTTAGCAACAATGTAATTAGCATAATCAATCATCAATATTATCAGACAAGAGATCTTTAACAATAGCAATATTAGGTTCAACTTTAACTTTCTCAGGAGGTGTATATGTTTTATTATTGCTTTTACGAACCACAGTTGAAGCTTTAGCAACAATGTCATAAAGCTAGACCTGTAGTAGGCATGCATGTTATTTCTGTTAAAATAGGAGATCATTATTATCATGGCTTATGTGATATGGGTGCTAGTGCTAGTGCAATACCTTATTCCTTATACCAAGAAGTTATGCATGATATTGCACCTGCTGAGATGGAAGATATTGATGTCACAATTAAACTTGCCAATGGAGATACTATTTCACCAATGGGAATTGTTAGAGATGTTGAAGTCTTGTGTGGGAAAACTAAATATCCTGCTGATTTTCTTGTTCTTGGTTCCCCACTGTGACGCCCCCGATTCAATCGTACACTAATCATACACACAAACGTGTACGATCAAGATCAGGGACTCACGGGAAGATATCACAACACAACTCTACAAATAAAATAAGTCATACAAGCATCATATTACAAGCCAGGGGCCTCGAAGGCTCGAATACAAGAGCTCGATCATAGATGAGTCAGCAGAAGCAACAATATCTGAGTACAGACATAAGTTAAACAAGTTTGCCTTAAGAAGGCTAACACAAACTGGGATACAGATCGAAAGAGGCGCAGGCCTCCTGCCTGGGATCCTCCTAAACTACTCCTGGTCCCCATCTGCGGGCTGCACGTAGTAGTAGGCACCTCTCGAGTAGTAGTAGTCGTCATCAACGGTGGCGTCTGGCTCCTGGACTCGAGCATCTGGTTGCGACAACTAGAAAGAAAGGGAAGGGGGGAAAAGGGGGAGAAAGCAACCGTGAGTACTCATCCAAAGTACTCGCAAGCAAGGAGTTACACTACATATGCATGGGTATCAAATGGAATAAGGGTATCATATGTGGACTGAACTGCAGAATGCCAGAATAAGAGGGGGATAACTAATCCTGTCGAAGACTACGCTTCTGGCCACCTCCATCTTGCAGCATGTAGGAGAGAGTAGATGGTAAGTTCACCAAGTAGCATCAAGTAGCATCGTATAGCATAATCCTAACGATGATCCTCCCCTCGTCGCCCTGTGAGAGAGCGATTACCGGTTGTATCTGGCACTTGGAAGGGTGTGTTTTATTAAGTATCCGGTTCTAGTTGTCATAAGGTCAAGGTACAACTCCAAGTTGTCCTGTTACCGAAGATCACGGCTATTCGAATAGATTAACTTCCCTGCAGGGGTGCACCACATAACCCAACACGCTCGATCCCATTTGGCCGGACACACTTTCCTGGGTCATGCCCGGCCTCGGAAGATCAACACGTCGTAGCCCTACCTAGGCACAACAGAGAGGTCAGCACGCCGGTCTAAATCCTATGGCGCAGGGGTCTGGGCCCATCGCCCATTGCACACCTGCACATTGCGTACGTGGCTGGAAGCAGAACTAGCCCCCTTAATACAAGAGCTGGCTTACGGTCCAATCCGCCGCGCGCTGACGTCATGAAGGCTTCGGCTGATACCACGACGTCGAGTGCCCATAACTGTCCCCGCGTAGATGGTTAGTGCGTATAGGCCAATAGCCAGACTCAGATCAAATACCAAGATCTCGTTAAACGTGTTAAGTATCCGTGAACACCGACCAGGGCCAGGCCCACCTCTCTCCTAGGTGGTCTCAACCTGCCCTGTCGCTCCGCCACAAAGTAACAGTCGGGGGCCGTCGGGAACCCAGGCCCACCTCTACCGGGATGGAACCACCTGCCCCTTCAGCCCCCAACTCCGAACAGTACCACAGGTAATGTAACTGTGTAAAGTATATAGTATATGCCCGTGATCACCTCCCGAAGTGATCACGGCCCAGTAGTATAGCATGGCAGATGGACAAGAGTGTAGGGCCACTGATGGAACACTAGCATCCTATACTAAGCAGTAGGATAGCAGGTAATGGTAACAACAGTAGTAGCAAGGACAGGCTATGCATCAGGATAGGAATAACGGAAAGCAGTAACATGCTACACTACTCTAATGCAAGCAGTATAGAGAAGAGTAGGCGATATCTGGTGATCAAAGGGGGGGCTTGCCTGGTTGCTCTGGCAAGAGAGAGGGGTCGACAACTCCGTAGTCGTACTGGGTAGCAGCGATGTCGGTCTCGGTATCTAGCGAGAGAAGAGGGGGAAGAAACAATAAATATTTGAGAAAATAGATGCATAACGATGCATGACAAGACACGTATCGGTGCTAGAGGTGCCCTAAAGCGGTATGAGGTGATACCGGTGAAGGGGGGAAACATCCGGGAAAGTATCCCCGATGTTTCGCGTTTTCGGGCAGAGGATCCGGAGGGGGAAAGTTGCGAGTTTGATATGTTAGGGGTGCGTGGCGAACGAACGGGCTGCGTATCCGGATTCGTCTTGTCGTTCTGAGCAACTTTCATGTAGAAAGTATTTTCATCCGAGTTACAGATTAAAAGATATGATTTTCTAAAGATTTTATTCATTTCTGGAATTTAATTAATTAATTAATTAATTCGAAAATGAATTAATGACATCAGCATGATGTCATGCTGACATCAGCAGTCAACAGAGTTGACTTGGTCAACCTGACCAGTGGGTCCCACTGGTGAGTGACACATTTTAATTAAACAATTTAATTAATCTAATCAAAATTAATTAGTGGGTGGGCCCCACTATCATACTAATTAATTAGCTAATTAACAGTAGTTAATTAGGTTAACTAATCATTAGGTTAATTAATCTTATTTGGTTAATTTAATCAGAATTAATTAAGTTAATTAATTGGTTAATTAATTAATTATTTTCATTATTTATTTACTTACTTATTTATTTATTTAATTCCCTTTTTTAACGTTCTGGGGCTGGGCCCCCATGTCATTGGCCCACAGGGGCCTTGCGGGTTTCGGGTGCTAATGGCTGCTAATGGGCGTCGGGCACAGGGCATAGCCCGAGCGGGCACATGCCCAGGGGGCCGCGGGGCGGCGGACCCGGCAGGTCGTCAAGGCAGGGGAGGCCGGTGGCCACAGCGAGGCCGGACGCCAACCGGGCGGAGGACGGGGATGGCGACGGTGCACGGGAGCTGGGACAGAACCCGCCCGGTGCGGGGGGTCGCGGGACGACAGGGAAGCAGGGGGGGTTACACGGGCCGGCAGCAGCGGACGGCGCCGGCGTGGGCGCACGGGGCGCAGGGCGTCGACAAGGGGCCACGGGTGGCGCGGGCTTGTGCCCGCGCGACGAGCACGCATCGGGCGTGGCCGGGTGCGGGGAGAGGACGAGAGGGAGCGCGGGGGCGCGGCCATGGGCGGGGCAAGACCAACGCGGGTGCGCGGACGCATGCGCGTGCACGGCCAGGGCGCGTCCAGGGGCGCGGACGCCGACGCAGTGAGCGCGGGGCGAGGGCGCGAGAGAGAGAGAGAAGAGGCCGGGGCGAGGCGGAGCTCACATCGAGGAGCAGGGAACGGGGCAGTGTGCTCGGTGGAGGTCGGGGAGGGCCGTCGTGGAGGGGGACGAGGACGGCGTCGTCGTGGAGGAGCAGGCCGGCGAGGTGGTCCGGCGAAGGGGGTTCCGGGCGGCGGTGGCCTCCTCTGGATCCCGACCCATATCGGGAGAGAGGAGGGGGGCCGACGCGGGGTCGAGGTGATGGGGTGCCCCGGCGACTGGGTTGGGGCGCTGGCGTCGCGAGGTGGGGGGAGCGGGCTCGTCCCCGATCTAGATCGGATCGGGAAGGGGAGAGGAGAGGCGTGGGGAGTGGGGGTGACGGGGTGGATGGGTTAGGGTTTTCCCCCCGGTGGGGGGTTATGGAGGGGAGAGGTTGGACCGGTCGGTGTGGCCGAATGGGCCAGCCTGTTGGGTCAGCTGGCCCGGGGGGTCCTTTTCCTTTTTTTTGTTTTCTCTTTTGTATTTTTCTTTCTTTTATTTATTTTCTTTTCTGTTTTTAAATCATTTTAAATTACCTAGGCATTTTATAAAAATGGGTTTGTTGCACCATAATTACCTTTGTAATTTTTAGTACAAACCAAACATTTTTATTTTAATGTTTGAAAACTTTTATTGTTTGACTTAAATTCAAATTTGAATTTGGATCGGTTCTGAACTAACGCGAGATTATCAACAATAATCGAGGTGACGTGGCATCATTACCAGAGGGTTACTGTAGCTTGATTACCCACGCGTCACGATTCTCCTCCACTACAGGAAATCTCGTCCCGAGATTTAAGAGGTAGTGTAAGGGGGGAAAGTTTGATAATGAATCTAGCGAATCTTTTCGGTCTTGGTTGCTCTTCTCGAAGAGGTCGATCCATTACATTGATTTCTTCATTCCTCTGTTTCAGGTCCTCATGATGAAGTCAGCTCTTTTCTTTGGGAACTCCATCGTATTTACGAATAGGTAACGGGGCAGCTTTACAACAATTGAATGTTATAAGGGGAAGTCATCTGGGCGGGGGTATCCCAAGAATCATCATAAGAGTATCTCTCGAATTGAACAAATGAAATACATCGAGAGCAAAGTAAGAAGGTACCATAAGAAGTTTGAAGCGGATAGACAATCGTCGTTGCCTGAAACAAGGCAACGGTTATAGGTATTGTGTTTAATACCCGAATTGATGATCACACGGAAGGTGGCTCGTGAATTACATACGAAGCCACGCGCGAGGAATAACTTTGGGAACATGGGGTGTACAGGAGAGTCAGGTTTCGATCATGTGGAACTATGGGTTATGGGCCCACCATGTGGGTTAAATGTAGGAAAGGTGGTGACATCTTGCACGATCATGTAAGCAAGGCATGTCAGAGGATAGCCTGTCATTTATGTCGGCAACAACATCGGTACCAAGGGTGAGGGACGAAGAGAACAATTTTCCTGCTTGTCGAAACGAGGCGGACCAATAGGCAAGGTTCTCGCCCATCGGTGGTTACCGGAATATCATCAATAATAGTAACAGGGTCTTACTGACTGAGTTGTACACCATGGTGTTTACATAAGCATGAGAATATTACTGCTTAGATCATATAAATCACCAATAAGGTTAAACAAAACAATGGAAAGGAAAAGGTGATCATCAGATTTAAACAGAACAATGGAAAGGAAAATGTGTTTAAACACATATTTCAGGGATATACCCTTCCCATGGACAAGCAGAGCATGATATCCATGACAGGATATAATGTAGAAAATTCTTTAAGTATGGGGAGAGAAATTTCCTGACATTACCCATACAACTGTGTTTGGATAATTGAGCAGGAAACATTTAGCATTGGGCTTCAAATGCTCTTGTGGAAAATCGGAGTACCATAGACATGCTTCGAGATAGCATTGGCATGGTCTCCAGGTGAAGATCAGACTTTGGATACAAAGGATCCACCGAAAAAAACTTATAGAATAAGTTTTACAATTTCGTCATGGCAGAATGGTTAACCTTGCTAAAAGGGAAGTTATAACAATAGGGCCTACGGCCAGGTGTGCTAGGCATGACATCACCTTACCGGGTCATATAAAAGACCAGTGTTATAACTATTGGGAATACTTTCCAACCATCAGATCTGACCGAGATTCAGATCTGATCAGTGTTAGGAAAACTCAGACTCGGAATGCCTAAGAAAAGGTGCGACACAAATTGACGAGATGACATTGTAAGATTCTCGGGACATGAACTATGGAAGTGAGTTCATACTTAAACCAATAAGAGGAAGAGGGGGTGGCTGATGGACTCAGTGACAACAATTCCTCGAGATTTCCAAAAAGACGGATTCCCACAATTATGAGAACAAGGAGATAACATTTGTCGGATCAAATGATATATTGATGTATGCTTGAGGAAAACATACACAATTAAACTTTGGTTGAAAGGTGCACGCGAGATATGGGCTTAGGTAGCCTGATCAATTGTTAGAATGGTGATTCAATAGCCGATAGGCTAAGAATGAACTATCGATCATTAGCTTCAAAGCAATAGGGTTGCTAGAAGTACAGAATCCAAAGAGCACCGTTCACTTGTTGGTATCCCGGTTGGAATCAACACGGGAACCAAGAAAGAATGGTGATGGTGAGAAGTATCACAATTTCAAGAATTCTTAAGATATGGTGCAATCCCCACAACATTCTTGATATAGAAGACAGTAATACTACAAGGTAGAACATAACCTAAGCTAGATAGCAAGGAAATCAAGGTACAACACAATCATGAACAAGTTTGTGTTGGGGGAAGGCAAGAATGTTGCCGATGATAACACAAATCATCGAGGGGCAAGAATGGTGTTTCCCATCATGAATTCAATTGATATCCTGGAAGGGGTCAAAATGTTGATGATGATCATGACACACTTGTCGAGGGGTTTCATGAGGATATAATCGATCATCGATGACATCAAGCAAAACGAACGGTGAAGCGAAAATTATCAGAACCATGGGTATGAAACAAACTCGAAATCAAGTTTGCTATTCAAGGAGAAATGATATGACAAAGAAGATCGACATAAGATTAGCTCACTGTCGAAATTTGTGCTCCGTGAAGCAGGACCAGGTAGCACAGTTAAAAATTAGCCCAATAATGGTACAGCCGATCAGGCTAGGAATGACTTGAAGGATTATTAAACTCATAAGCAACGAATATTACTTAGAGTTATCGAACCAGAGTGCGGAATCGGTTCACTTACCGGTGTTCTTGAGCGACTAACAACTCATAACCCATGAAAAATTGGAATCGGTGAGAAATAATAGCTGATGGAGACTCATAAGATGCAACACAGTTCTTAGATATACTTGAGATACCAGAGGGTAATACTCGACTATAGATCAAGGTAGAGGTTGGACTGGTGTATTGACTTGCAAAAGACAAGTGCTTTAACTTGTCCGAGAAATGGGATCAAAGAGAAAATATGGTCGAAACCACGATTGCATAGGATCAGTTCACAGATACCAGATGATATTATATCAATGAAATAGTTATTATTACAAGAAGCTTCTATGGTAGGATCTACATCGTGTCCATGGGCATGAACACAAAGTTCAAGGTCGACTCCCACTTCTTCAATGTATAACCTTCCATTCACCTCTCACTTTCGAAGAAGTTGTAGTGTTGAGATTTTATCTAGCAAAACACTAGAAGAGTATGACTCGTGAAAAATTTCGAGTTCACACATATTAAGGAAGGCATAGGTTCAACCCGTCAGGGTATCATGGAAACATATACCACAAGCTTCAATAGTAAATACCACAAGCTCGAAAGCAGAGCATGGTTGGTCAATCAGAGGATAGGATTTACCAATGGAGAAAGAACTTCCAAAGGGATTGAATATGAAGGACGCTATCGGATAAAATCCAACAAAGGATCCGGTGGTCCTCAAAGGATCTGATGTGATCATCGGTACTCAACCAGAGGAAGAAACAATGCAAGGAGATCAGACTATAGAAACAACTGACTAATTCAAAGCTCAAATGCAAAAGAATTATGATTTCCGACCAAGGGATCAGAAGCAAACACTTTGATTAAGGATGGATAAGTTACGTATGCTTAGGGTACAATCGATGGCAATCCGATTGGTCGAGAACCAGCTCATGTTTAAAATGATGTCTGAGCCGGAAGGATAAATCCTGAGGATTGCAAGCATTCACAACCATATTGGATCAAAGACCCAAAATGACAATGACAAGGGATGCCCATAATGATTACGAGACTTATGGGATTAACCATAATGCAAGCAAGCAAGAATTTCAAGGGCAATAAGCTGCTAAGGATTTTCGGAAGATCAAATATTATTTCGAAGACCTTAGTGAAACACATAAACAACTGGGGATGAGCGGATACTCGGTAGGTGCGAGAATTTATCCATAGGGAAATTCAGGCGGCAAAGAACTGCAAGGCGGTAGGCACAGAGTATTCTCGGAACAATACAGAGAATTTCGGGGTATCTTTCAATAACAAGATCAGCTAGGAATAAAAGTAAGGACGACTGGTGTATCTATTTATCCATAGGGATAATTCGGTGGTAGGGAATTGCAAAGGCGGCGGACACAAAGTCTCAAGATAACATTGGAGAGTATCTTCGGAATCTTCTGGTGCAGCATGCGATCATCTGTGATAAGGGGCTCTCCGGGAGAAAGTAGTTACGAGAACCTAGAGTCAGGTTTAGTAAAATCATTTAACCCGAGTAGGGGAGAGTCAGAATCCCAGAGTAAGGATCGAGGAGTAAAAGATTCTAATACTACCCAGATGGCGACGTGGGCCCGTAATGCACACATCCATGTTAGTAAAAGTTTTTGTAATGTCTAGACTCGACTTCAGCCAAGGAGTGTGGAAGGGGAATTCCTACAGGAAGTCAGCTCTGATACCAACTCTTGACGCCCCCGATTCAATCGTACACTAATCATACACGCAAACATGTATGATCAAGATCAGGGACTCATGGGAAGATATCACAACACAACTCTACAAATAAAATAAGTCATACAAGCATCATATTACAAGCCAGGGGCCTCGAAGGCTCGAATACAAGAGCTCGATCATAGACGAGTCAGCGGAAGCAACAATATCTGAGTACAGACATAAGTTAAACAAGTTTGCCTTAAGAAGGCTAACACAAACTGGGATACAGATCGAAAGAGGCGCAGGCCTCCTGCCTGGGATCCTCCTAAACTACTCCTGGTAGCCATCTGTGGGCTGCACGTAGTAGTAGGCACCTCCCGAGTAGTAGTAGTCGTCATCAACGGTGGCGTCTGGCTCCTGGACTCCAGCATCTGGTTGTGACAACCATAAAGAAAGGAAAGGGGGAGAAAGGGGGAGAAAGGAACCGTGAGTACTCATCCAAAGTACTCAAGCAAGGAGCTACACTACATATGCATGGGTATCAAATGGGATAAGGGTATCATATGTGGACTGAACTACAGAATGCCAGAATAAGAGGGGGATAACTAATCCTGTCGAAGACTATGCTTCTAGCCACCTCCATCTTGCAGCATGTAGGAGAGAGTAGATGGTAAGTTCACCAAGTAGCATCAAGTAGCATCGTATAGCATAATCCTAACCGATGATCCTCCCCTCGTCGCCCTGTGAGAGAGCGATTACCGGTTGTATCTGGCACTTGGAAGGGTGTGTTTTATTAAGTGTCCGGTTCTAGTTGTCATAAGGTCAAGGTACAACTCCAAGTCGTCCTGTTATCGAAGATCACGGCTATTCGAATAGATTAACTTCCCTGCAGGGGTGCACCACATAACCCAACACGCTCGATCCCATTTGGCCGGACACACTTTCCTGGGTCATGCCTGGCCTCGAAAGATCAACACGTCACAGCCCTACCTAGGCACAACAGAGAGGTCAGCACGCCGGTCTAAATCCTATAGTGCAGGGGTCTGGGCCCATCGCCCATTGCACACCTGCACGTTGCGTACGCTGCCGGAAGCCGAACTAGCCCCCTTAATGCAAGAGCAGGCTTACGGTCCAATCCGGTGCGCGCCACTCAGTCGCTGACGTCACGAAGGCTTCGGCTGATACCACGACGTCGAGTGCCCATAACTGTCCCCGCGTAGATGGTTAGTGCGTATAGGCCAATAGCCAGACTCAGATCAAATACCAAGATCTCATTAAACGTGTTAAGTATCCGCGTACACCGACCAGGGCCAGGCCCACCTCTCTCCTAGGTGGTCTCAACCTGCCCTGTCGCTCCGCCACAAAGTAACAGTCGGGGGCCGTCGGGAACCCAGACCCACCTCTACCGGGATGGAGCCACCTGCCCCTTCAGCCCCCAACTCCGAACAGTACCACAGGTAATGTAACTGTGTAAAGTATATAGTATATGCCCGTGATCACCTCCCGAAGTGATCACGGCCCAGTAGTAGAGCATGGCAGACGGACAAGAGTGTAGGGCCACTGATGGAACACTAGCATCCTATACTAAGCAGTAGGATAGCAGGTAATGGTAACAACAGTAGTAGCAAGGACAGTCTATGCATCAAGATAGGAATAACGGAAAGCAGTAACATGCTACACTACTCTAATGCAAGCAGTATAGAGAAGAGTAGGCGATATCTGGTGATCAAAGGGGGGGCTTGCCTGGTTGCTCTGGCAAGAGAGAGGGGTCGACAACTCCGTAGTCGTACTGGGTAGCAGCGGCGTCGGTCTCAGTGTCTAGCGAGAGAAGAGGGGGAAGAAACAATAAATATTTGAGCAAATAGATGCATAACGATGCATGACAAGACACGTAGTGGTGCTAGAGGTGCCCTAAAGCGGTATGAGGTGATACCGGTGAAGGGGGGAAACATCCGTGAAAGTATCCCCGGTGTTTCGCGTTTTCAGGCAGAGGAGCCGGAGGGGGAAAGTTGCGAGTTTGATATGTTAGGGGTGCGTGGCGGACGAACGGGCTGCGTATCCGGATTCGTCTTGTCGTTCTGAGGAACTTTCATGTAGAAAGTATTTTCATCCGAGTTACGGATTAAAAGATATGATTTTCTAAAGATTTTATTAATTTCTGGAATTTAATTAATTAATTAATTAATTCGAAAATGAATTAATGACATCAGCATAATGTCATGCTGACATCAGCAGTCAACAAAGTTGACTTGGTCAACCTGACCAGTGGGTCCCACTGGTCAGTGACACATTTTAATTAAACAGTTTAATTAATCTAATCAAAATTAATTAGTGGGTGGGCCCCACTGTCATACTAATTAATTAGCTAATTAACAGTAGTTAATTAGGTTAATTAATCTTATTTGGTTAATTTAATCAGAATTAATTAAGTTAATTAATTGGTTAATTAATTAATTAATTTCATTATTTATTTATTTCATTCCCTTTTTTAACGTTCTGGGCTGGGCCCCATGTCATTGGCCCACAGGGGCCTTGCAGGTTTCGGGTGCTAGTGGCTGCTAACGGGCGTCGGGCGCAGGGCATAGCCCGAGCGGGCACATGCCCAGGGGGCCGCGGGGCGGCGGACCCGGCAGGTCGTCAAGGCAGGGGAGGCCGGTGGCCACGGCGAGGCCGGACACCAACCGGGCGGAGGACGGGGATGGCCACGGTGCACGGGAGCTGGGACAAAACCCGCCCGGTGCGGGGAGGGTCGCGGGACGACAGGGAAGCAGGGGGGTTACGCGGGCCGGCAGCAGCGGACGGCGCCGGCGTGGGCGCATGGGGCGCAGGGCGTCGACAGGGGGCCACGGGCAGCACGGGCTTGTGCTCGCGCGACGACCGCGCATCGGGCGTGGCCGGGTGCGGGGAGAGGACGAGAGGGAGCGCGGGGGCGCGACCATGGGCGGGGCAAGACCAGCGCGGGTGTGCGGACGCGTGCACGCGTCCAGGGGTGTCGGGGCGCGGGCGCCGACGCAGTGAGCGCGGGGCGAGGGAGCGAGGGAAAGAGAAGAGGCCGGGGCGAGGCGGAGCTCAAATCGAGGAGCAGGGAACGCAGCAGTGTGCTCGGTGGAGGTCGGGGAGGGCCGTCGTGGAGGGGGACGAGGACGGCGTCGTCGTGGAGGAGCAGGCCGGCGAGGTGGTCTGGCGAAGGGGGTTCCGGGCGGCGGTGGCCTCCTCTGGATCCCGACCCAGATTGGGAGAGAGGGGGGGGGGCCGACGCGGGGTCGAGGCGATGGGGTGCCCCGGTGACTGGGTTGGGGCGCTGGCGTCGCGAGGTGGGGGGGGAGCGGGCTTGTCCCCGATCCAGATCGGATCGGGAAGGGGAGAGGAGAGGCGTGGGGAGTGGGGGTGACGGGGTGGATGGGTTAGGGTTTTCCCCCCGGTGGGGGGTTATGGAGGGGAGAGGTTGGACTGGTCGGTGTGCCCGAATGGGCCAGCCTATTGGGTCAGCTGGCCCGGGGGTCCTTTTCCTTTTTTTCTCTTTTGTATTTTTCTTTCTTTTATTTATTTTCTTTTCTGTTTTTAAATCATTTTAAATTACCTAGGCATTTTATAAAAATGGGTTTGTTGCACCATAATTACCTTTGTAATTTTTAGTACAAACCAAACATTTTTATTTTAATGTTTGAAAACTTTTATTGTTTGATTTAATTCAAATTTGAATTTGGATCGGTTATGAACTAATGTGAGATTATCAACAATAATCAAGGTGACGTGGCATCATTACCAGAGGGTTACTGTAGCTTGATTACCCGGGCGTCACACCCACAAGATAGATTTTGTCCCATTATATTTGGTAGACCCTTCTTAAATACTGTTAATGCTACCGTAGATTGCAAAAGAGATGTTGTTACTGTCGGTTTAGATGATATGACTCATGAATTTAATTTTTCTAAATTTAGTAGACAGCACCGTGAAGAAGAATTACCTAGTAAGGATGAAATTATTGGACTTGCTTCTATTGCCGTACCTCCTAGTGATCCTTTAGAACAATACTTGCTAGACCATGAAAATGATATGTTTATGAATGAAAGAAGTGAATTAGATGAAGTATTCTTTAAACAGGAACCTATTCTGAAAAATAATTTACCTATTGAAATCCTAGGGGATCCTCCTCCACCCAAGGGTGATCCCGTGTTTGAGCTTAAACCGTTACCCGATACCCTTAAATACGCTTATCTTGATGAGAAAAAGATGTATCCTCTTATTATTAGTGCTAACCTTTCAGAACATGAAGAAGAGAGATTATTGAAAACTATGAAGAAGCATCGTGCTGCTATTGGGTATACTCTTGATGATCTTAAGGGCATTAGTCCCACTTTATGTCAACATAAAATTAATTTGGAAGAAGATGCTAAACCAGTTTGTGATCATTAACGCCGGCTGAATCCTAAAATGAAAGAAGTGGTAAGAAAGGAGATACTAAAGCTCCTTGAGGCAGGTATAATTTATCCCATTGCTGATAGTCAGTGGGTATGCCCTGTTCATTGTGTCCCTAAGAAGGGAGGTATTACTGTTGTTCCTAATGATAAAGATGAATTGATTCCTCAAAGAATTATTACAGGTTATAGGATGGTAATTGATTTCGGCAAATTAAATAAGGCTACTAAAAAGGATCATTACCCCTTACATTTTATCGATCAAATGCTAGAAAGATTGTCCAAACATACACATTTTTGCTTTCTAGATGGTTATTCTGGTTTCTCTCAAATACCTATGTCAGCCAAAGATCAATCAAAGATTACTTTTACATGCCCTTTTGGTACTTTTGCTTATAGACGTATGCCTTTTGGTTTATGTAATGCACCTGCTACCTTTCAAATATGCCTGATGACTATATTCTCTGACTTTTGTGAAAAGATTTGTGAGGTTTTCATGGACGACTTTTCCGTCTATGGATCTTCTTTTGATGACTGCTTGAGCAACCTTGATCGAGTTTCACAGAGATGTGAAGAAACTAATCTTGCCTTGAATTGGGAAAGGTGCGACTTTATGGTTAATGAAGGTATTGTCTTGGGGCATAAAGTTTCTGAAAGAGGTATTGAAGTTGATAAAGCCAAGGTTGATGCTATTGAAAAGATGCCATGTCCCAAGGACATCAAAGGTATAAGAAGTTTCCTCGGTCGTGCTGGTTTTTATAGGAGGTTTATTAAGGACTTCTCAAAAATCTCTCAGCCTCTGACTAATTTATTACAAAAAGATATACCATTTGTCTTTGATGATGATTGTGTAGAAGCATTTGAAATACTTAAGAAAGCATTGATCTCTGCGCGTATTGTTCAGCCACCTTATTGGAATTTACCCTTTGAAATTATGTGTGATGCTAGTGATTATGCTGTAGGTGTTGTTCTAGGACAAAGGGTTGATAAGAAACTAAATGTTATTCAATATGATAGTAAAACTCTAGACAATTCTCAAAGAAACTATGCTACTACTGAAAAGGAATTCTTAGCCGTTGTATTTGCTTGTGGTAAGTTTAGACCTTATATTGTCGATTCTAAAGTAATTATTCACACTGATCATGCTGCTATTAAATATCTTATGGAAAAGAAAGATGCTAAACCTAGACTTACAAGATGGGTTCTCTTACTACAAGAATTTGAATTGCATATTATTGATAGAAAATCAGCTGAGAACCCTGTTGCAGACAACTTGTCTAGGTTAGAAAATGTGCTTGATGACCCACTACCTATTGATGATAGTTTTCTTGATGAGCAATTAAATGTCATAAATGCTTCTCATACTCCTCCATGGTATGTGAAACTAGGTGGTATAAACTTAGCAACAATGTAATTAGCATAATCAACCATCAATATTATCAAACAAGAGATCTTTAACAATAGCAATTTAAGGTTCAACTTTAACTTGCTCAGGTGGTGTATATATTTTAATATTGCTTTTACGAACCACAGTTGAAGCTTTAGCAACAATGTCATAAAGCTAGACCTGTAGTAGGCATGCCTGTTATTTCTGTTAAAATAGGAGATCATTGTTATCATGGCTTATGTGATATGGGTGCTAGTGCTAGTGCAATACCTTATTCCTTATACCAAGAAGTTATGCATGATATTGCACCTGCTGAGATGGAAGATATTGATGTCACAATTAAACTTGCCAATGGAGATACTATTTCACCAATGGGAATTGTTAGAGATGTTGAAGTCTTGTGTGGGAAAACTAAATATCTTGCTGATTTTCTTATTCTTGGTTCCCCACAAGATAGCTTTTGTCCCATTATATTTGGTAGACCCTTCTTAAATACTATTAATGCTACCATAGATTGCAAAAGAGATGTTGTTATTGTCGGTTTAGATGATATGACTCATGAATTTAATTTTTCTAAATTTAGTAGACAACACCGTGAAGAAGAATTACGTAGTAAGGATGAAATTTGGTCTTGCTTCTATTGCCGTACCTCCTAGTGATCCTTTAGAACAATACTTGCTAGACCATGTAAATGATATGTTTATGAATGAAAGAAGGGAATTAGATGAAGTATTCTTTAAATAGGAACCTATTCTGAAAAATAATTTACCTATTGAAATCCTAGGGGATCCTCCTCCACCCAAAGGTGATCCCGTGTTTGAGCTTAAACCGTTACCCAATACCCTTAAATACACTTATCTTGACGAGAAAAATATATATCCTATTATTATTAGTGCTAACCTTTCAGAACATTAATAAGAGAGATTATTGAAAACTCTGAAGAAGCACCGTGCTGCTATTGGGTATACTCTTGATGATCTTAAGGGCATTAGTCCCACTCTATGTCAACATAAAATTAATTTGGAAGAAGATGCTAAACCAGTTTGTGATCATCAACGCCCGCTGAATCCTAAAATGAAAGAAGTGGTAAGAAAGGAGATACTAAAGCTCCTTGAGGCAGGTATAATTTATCCCATTGCTGATAGTCAGTGGGTAAGCCCTGTCCATTGTGTCCCTAAGAAGGGAGGTATTACTGTTGTTGCTAATGATAAAGATGAATTGATTCCTCAAAGAATTATTACAGGTTATAGGATGGTAATTGATTTCTGCAAATTAAATAAGGCTACTAAAAAGGATCATTACCCCTTACCTTTTATCGATCAAATGCTAGAAAGATTGTCCAAACATACACATTTTTGCTTTCTAGATGGTTATTCTGGTTTCTCTCAAATACCTGTGTCAGCCAAAGATCAATCAAAGATTACTTTTACATGCCCTTTTGGTACTTTTGCTTAGAGACGTATGCCTTTTGGTTTATGTAATTCACCTGCTACATTTCAAATATGCATGATGGCTATATTCTCTGACTTTTGTGAAAAGATTTGTGAGGTTTTCGTGGACGACTTTTCCGTCTATGTATCTTCTTTTGATGACTGCTTGAGCAACCTTGATCGAGTTTCGCAGAGATGTGAAGAAACTAATCTTGCCTTGAATTGGGAAATGTGTGACTTTATGGTTAATGAAGGTATTGTCTTGGGGCATAAAGTTTCTGAAAGAGGTATTGAAGTTGATAAAGCCAAGGTTGATGCTATTGAAAAGATGCCATGTCCCAAGGACATCAAAGGTATAAGAAGTTTCCTCGGTCGTGCTGGTTTTTATAGGAGGTTTATTAAGGACTTCTCAAAAATCTCTCGGCCTCTGACTAATTTATTACAAAAAGATATACCATTTGTCTTTGATGATGATTGTGTAGAAGCATTTGAAATACTTAAGAAAGCATTGATCTCTGCGTGTATTGTTCAGCCACCTGATTGGAATTTACCCTTTGAAATTATGTGTGATGCTAGTGATTATGCTGTAGGTGCTGTTCTAGGACAAAGGGTTGATAAGAAACTAAATGTTATTCAATATGCTAGTAAAACTCTAGACAATGCTCAAAGAAACTATGCTACTACTGAAAAGGAATTCTTAGCTGTTGTATTTGCTTGTGGTAAGTTTAGACCTTATATTGTCGATTCTAAAGTAATTATTCACACTGATCATGCTGCTATTAAATATCTTATGGAAAAGAAAGATGCTAAACCTAGACTTATTAGATGGGTTCTCTTACTACAAGAATTTGAATTGCATATTGTTGATAGAAAAGGAGCTGAGAACCCCGTTGCAGACAACTTGTCTAGGTTAGAAAATGTGCTTGATGACCCACTACCTATTGATGATAGTTTTCTTGATGAGCAATTAAATGTCATAAATGCTTCTCATACTCCTCCATGGTATGTGAAACTAGGTGGTATAAACTTAGCAACAATGTAATTAGCATAATCAACCATCAATATTGTCAGACAAGAGATCTTTAACAATAGCAATATTAGGTTCAACTTTAACTTGCTCAGGAGGTGTATATGTTTTAATATTGCTTTTATGAACCACGGTTGAAGCTTTAGCAACAATGTCATAAAGCTAGACCTGTAGTAGGCATGCCTGTTATTTCTGTTAAAATAGGAGATCATTGTTACCATGGCTTATGTGATATGGGTGCTAGTGCTAGTGCAATACCTTATTCCTTATACCAAGAAGTTATGCATGATATTGCACCTGCTGAGATGGAAGATATTGATGTCACAATTAAACTTGCCAATGGAGATACTATTTCACCAATGGGAATTGTTAGAGATGTTGAAGTCTTGTGTGGGAAAACTGAATATCCTGCTGATTTTCTTGTTCTTGGTTCCCCACAAGATAGCTTTTGTCCCATTATATTTGGTAGACCCTTCTTAAATACTGTTAATGCTACCATAGATTGCAAAAGAGATGTTGTTACTGTCGGTTTAGATGATATGACTCATGAATTTAGTTTTTCTAAATTTAGTAGACAACACCGAGAAGAAGAATTACCTAGTAAGGATGAAATTTTTGGTCTTGCTTCTATTGCCGTACCTCCTAGTGATCCTTTAGAACAATACTTGCTAGACCATGAAAATGATATGTTTATGAATGAAAGAAGGGAATTAGATGAAGTATTCTTTAAACAGGAACATATTCTGAAAAATAATTTACCTATTGAAATCCTAGGGGATCCTCCTCCACCCAAGGATGATCCCGTGTTTGAGCTTAAACCGTTACCCGATACCCTTAAATACGCTTATCTTGATGAGAAAAAGATGTATCCTATTATTATTAGTGCTAACCTTTCAGAAAATGAAGAAGAGAGATTATTGAAAACTATGAAGAAGCACCGTGCTGCTATTGGGTATACTCTTGATGATCTTAAGGGCATTAGTCCCACTTTATGTCAACATAAAATTAATTTGGAAGAAGATGCTAAACCAGTTTGTGATCATCAACGTCGGCTGAATCCTAAAATGAAAGAAGTGGTAAGAAAGGAGATACTAAACCTCCTTGAGGCAGGTATAATTTATCCCGTTGCTGATAGTCAGTGGGTAAGCCCTGTCCATTGTGTCCCTAAGAAGGGAGGTATTACTGTTGTTCCTAATGATAAAGATGAATTGATTCCTCAAGAATTATTATAGGTTATAGGATGGTAATTGATTTTTGCAAATTAAATAAGGCTACTAAAAAGGATCATTACCCCTTACCTTTTATCGATCAAATGCTAGAAAGATTGTCCAAACATACACATTTTTGCTTTCTAGATGGTTATTCTGGTTTCTCTCAAATACCTGTGTCAGCCAAAGATCAATCAAAGATTACTTTTACATGCCCTTTTGGTACTTTTGCTTATAGACGTATGCCTTTTGGTTTATGTAATGCACCTGCTACCTTTCAAATATGCATGATGGCTATATTCTCTCACTTTTGTGAAAAGATTTGTGAGGTTTTCATGGACGACTTTTCCGTCTATGGATCTTCTTTTGATGACTGCTTGAGCAACCTTGATCGAGTTTCGCAGAGATGTGAAGAAACTAATCTTGCCTTGAATTGGGAAATGTGTGACTTTATGGTTAATGAAGGTATTGTCTTGGGGCATAAAGTTTCTGAAAGAGGTATTGAAGTTGATAAAGCCAAGGTTGATGCTATTGAAAAGATGCCATGTCCCAAGGACATCAAAGGTATAAGAAGTTTCCTCGGTCGTGCTGGTTTTTATAGGAGGTTTATTAAGGACTTCTCAAAAATCTCTCGGCCTCTGACTAATTTATTACAAAAAGATATACCATTTGTCTTTGATGATGATTGTGTAGAAGCATTTGAAATACTTAAGAAAGCATTGATCTCTGCGCCTATTGTTCAGCCACCTGATTGGAATTTACCCTTTGAAATTATGTGTGATGCTAGTGATTATGTTGTAGGTGTTGTTCTAGGACAAAGGGTTGATAAGAAACTAAATGTTATTCAATATGCTATTAATGCTCTAGACAATGCTCAAAGAAACTATGCTACTACTGAAAAGGAATTCTTAGCCGTTGTATTTGCTTGTGATAAGTTTAGACCTTATATTGTTGATTCTAAAGTAATTATTCACACTGATCATGCTGCTATTAAATATCTTATGGAAAAGAAAGATGCTAAACCTAGACTTATTAGATGGGTTCTCTTACTACAAGAATTTGATTTGCATATTGTTGATAGAAAAGGAGCTAAGAACTCCGTTGCAGACAACTTGTCTAGGTTAGAAATTGTGCTTGATGACCCACTACCTATTGATGATAGTTTTCCTGATGAGCAATTAAATGTCATAAATGCTTCTCATACTGCTCCATGGTATGCTGATTATGCTAATTACATTGTTGCTAAGTTTATACCACCTAGTTTCACATACCAGCAAAAGAAAAAGTTCTTCTATGATTTGAGGCATTAGTTTTGGGATGACCCACATCTTTATAAAGAAGGAGTAGTGGTGTTATTAGACATTGTGTACCTGAGCATGAACAGGAACAGATCCTACGCAAGTGTCACTCCGAAGCTTATGGAGGACACCATGCTGGAGATAGAAGTGCACATAAGGTACTGCAATCTGGTTTTTATTGGCCTACTCTCTTCAAGGATGCCCGTAAGTTTGTCTTATCTTGTGATGAATGTCAAAGAATTGGTAATATTAGTAGACGTCAAGAAATTCCCATGAATTATTCACTTGTTATTGAACCATTTGATGTTTGGGGCTTTGACTATATGGGACCTTTTCCTTCCTCTAATGGTTATACACATATTTTAGTTGCTGTTGATTATGTTACTAAGTGGGTAGAAGCTATTCCAACTAGTAGTGCTGATCATAACACTTCTATTAAAATGCTTAAAGAAGTTATTTTTCCAAGATTTGGAGTCCCTAGATATTTAATGACTGATGGTGGTTCACATTTTATTCGTGGTGCCTTCCGTAAAATGCTTGCTAAATATGATGGTAATCATAGAATTGCATCTCCTTATCACCCTCAGTCTAGTGGTCAAGTAGAATTGAGTAATAGAGAGCTCAAATTAATTTTGCAAAAGACTGTTAATAGGCCTAGAAAGAATTGGTCCAAGAAACTTGATGATGCATTTTGGGCCTATAGAACTACATATAAAAATCCTATGGGTATGTCTCCGTATAAAATGGTCTATGGAAAAGCATGTCACTTGCCTCTCGAACTAGAACACAAGGCTTATTAGGCTATTAAAGAACTTAATTATGATTTTAAACTTGCCGGTGAGAAGTGGTTATTTGATATTAGCTCACTTGATGAATGGAGAACCCAAGCCTACGAAAATGCC
This sequence comes from Triticum aestivum, assembly GCF_018294505.1. Taxonomy (NCBI): domain Eukaryota; kingdom Viridiplantae; phylum Streptophyta; class Magnoliopsida; order Poales; family Poaceae; genus Triticum; species Triticum aestivum. The sequence goes on from NC_057800.1 coordinate 449,096,800, forward strand.
AAGTTGTTTAAAGAAAAAGTTAAAAGATGGCATGACAAAAGGATACAAAAGTGTGAGTTTAATGTAGGTGATTATGTATTGCTATACAACTCTCGTTTAAGATTTTTTGCAGGAAAACTTCTCTCTAAATGGGAAGGCCCTTACGTTATCGAGGAGGTCTACTGTTCCGATGCCATAAAAGTCAACAACTTCGAAGGCACAAATCCGAAGGTGGTGAACGGTCAAAGAATCAAACACTATATCTCAGGTAATCCCATAAATGTTGAAACCAATGTTATCAAAACCGTAACCCCGGAGGAATACATAAAGGACACTTTCCGGAATGTTTCAGACTCCAAAAAGGAATAGGTATGTGGTATGGTAAGTAAACCGACTCCAAAACAGTTTTTAAGGCAATATTTCTCCATTTTGGAATATTTAGAAAAATAGAAAAATAAGTAGCAGTCTGGGAAGGACACGAGGGTGGAGGGTGCGCCCTACCCTACTAGGCGCGCCCCCTACCTCGTGGGCACCTCGTGTGCTCTCCGGACTCTGTTTTCGTACACGACACGTATTTTGGTCGGTAAAAATTCATTATATAATCTCTCGGGGGTTTTGACTCCCGTATCACGCAAAAATCTCATGTCTTTGTTTCAAGCTGTTTTCTGTCAGGGTTGTCAAGGCCAGGCACTATGTCGTCTCCCTCCTCCTCCAACCATGAGTGCAATGATGCTTGGCTAATGAAGATATAGCTTAAGAGAGAAGAACCTATGGAGATCAACAAGGATGAAGGGATCAAGAAGGCCATGGAGGACCAAGTTCCAGCAATAGAAGACACCCTTCAACTAGATCACAATCTTCTTACCCCAACAGAAATCGAAACTTTCAAGAGGATTGAGTTGGCTCGTATTCAAAATAAGTATCTCACACGTGAAAATATTTTGTTGAAGGAGCATCATCGCACTCAAGGGCATTGTTCGCAAGTTAGAAGACCTCCTACGCTCGATGTGCGAGTATCCATCATCAACAACCCCACCTTCTTCACCAGCAAAGGAGACATAATCACATGGGTATGGGCACTCCACTTGGCAACTGCCAAGCTTGGGGGAGTGCCCCGGTATCGTATCACCATCACTTTATCTTTACCGTTTTTCTTAGTTCGATCGTTTTGGTAATATCTTGATCTAGTAGAATAAAAGTTCTTAGTATGATCTAGTCGTGAGTTTTGCTTTATTATCCTTCTATGTAATCGAGTCCGTGAGCTATATAATAAAGATTAGTGTTGAGTCAAGGGCTTGATTATTTTACCATGATCCTAAAGGAATAAAAGAAAAGAGAAAGAAATAAAAAAGAAACAAAGAGACCATACGAGTCTTATGGAGAGTAATGAGCTCACATAGAAAGAGTATGATGAATAAAAGTTGTTGAGAGTTGACAAACACAGTTTTGGTCATCATTGCAATTAATATGAAGTAATAAAGAAAGAGAGGTCTTCACATATAAATATACTATCTTGGACATCTTTTATGATTGTGAGCACTCATTAAAATATGACATGCTAAAGAGTTGACATTGGACAAGGAAGACAATGTAATGGGTTATGTTTTCTTACATCTGAGATAAAGTATATTGTCTTGGATCTTCCAACATGATGAGCTTGCCTTTCCCCCTCATGCTAGCCAAATTCATTGCACCAAGTAGAGATACTACTTGTGCTTCCAAACACCCTTAAACCAGTCTTGCCATAAGAGTCCACCATATCTACCTATGGATTGAGTAAGATCCATAAAGTAAGTTGTCATTGGTGCAAGCAATAAAAATTGCTCTCTAAATATGTATGATTGATTGGTGTCGAGGAAATAAGCTTTATACGAGCGTGTGATATGGAAGTAATAAAAGCGATAGAATGCATAATAAAGGTCCATATCACAAGCGGCAATATAAAGTGACGTTCTTTCGCATTAAGATTTTGTGCATCAACCCATAAAAGTGCATGACAACCTCTGCTTCCCTCTGCGAAGGGCCTATCTTTTACTTTTATCTCCTACATTGCATAAGAGTCATGGTGATCTTCACCCTTCCTTTTTACATTTTATCTTTTGGCAAGCACAATATGTTGGACAGATCCTGGTATATATGGCTAATTGGATGTGAGTTTTCATGAACTATTACTGTTGACATTACCCTTGAGGTAAAACGTTGGGAGGCAAAACTATAAGCCCCTATCTTTCTCTGTGTCCGACTAAAATTCCATACCCATAAGTATTGCGTGAGTGTCAGCAATTGTGAAAGATTATATGATAGTTGAGTATGTGGACTTGCTGAAAAGCTCTTATACATTGACTATTTCCTATGTTATGATAAATTGCAATTGCTTCAATGACCGAGATTTTAGTTTGTTAGTTTTCAATGAAGTTTGTGATTCATACTTGATATTGTGATTGAAGTATTACTCTAGCATCAGATATTATATGACAAAGAATTATGTAAGTTACTGTTCTAAGAATAATCATGATGCCCTCATGTCCGTATTTTATTTTTATCGACACCTCTATCTCTAAACATGTGGACATATTTTTCGATTTCGGCTTTTCGCTTGAGGACAAGCGAGGTCTAAGCTTGGGGGAGTTGATACGTCCATTTTGCATCATGCTTTTATATCGATATTTATTGCATTATGGGTTGTTATTACACATTATGTCACAATACTTATGCCTATTCTCTCTTATTTTACAAGGTTTACATAAAGAGGGAGAATGCCGGCAGCTGGGATTCTGGGCTGGAAAAGGAGCAAATATTAGAGACCTATTCTGCACAACTCCAAAAGTCCTAAAACTTCACGGATGATGTTTTCCAAATATATAAAAAATACTGAGCGCAAGAACTTCACCAAGGGGGCCACACCCTGCCCACGAGGGTGGGGCGCGCCCTACCCCCCTGGGCACGCCCCCTACCTCGTGGGCCCCCTGGTGGCCCTCCGGTGGCCATCTTCTGCTATATGGAGTCTTTTGATGGGAAAAAATCATAAGCCATCTTCTCGAACGAAACTCCGCTGCCACGAGGCGGAATCTTGGCGGAATCAATCTAGGGCTCTGGTGGAGCTGTCCTGCCGGGGAAACTTCCCTCGCGGAGGGGGAAATCATCACCATCGTCATCACCAATGCTCCTCTCATCGGGAGAGGGCAATCTCCATCAACATCTTCATCAGCACCATCTCATCTCAAAACCCTAGTTCATCTCTTGTATCCAATTCTTGTCTCCAAGTCCGGGATTGGTGCTAGTAGGTTGCTAGTAGTGTTAATTACTCATTGTAGTTGATGCTACTTGGTTTAATTGGTGGAAGATCATATGTTCAGATCTTATATGCATATTAATACCCCTCTGATTATGAACGTGTTTATGCTTTGTGAGTAGTTACTTTTGTTCCCGAGGACATGGGAGAAGTCTTGCTATTAGTAGTCATGTGAATTTGGTATTCGTTCGATATTTTCATGAGATGTATGTTGTCTATCCTCTAGTGGTGTTATGTGAACGTCGACTACATGACACTTCACCATTATTTGGGCCTAGAGGAAGGCATTGGGAAGTAATAAGTAGATGATGGGTTGCTAGAGTGATAGAAGCTTAAACCCTAGTTTATGCGTCGCTTCGTAAGGGGCTGATTTGGATCCATATGTTTCATGCTATGGTTAGGTTTACCTTAATACTTTTGTTGTATTTGCGGATGGTTGCAATAGAGGTTAATCATAAGTGGGATGTTTGTCCAAGTAAGGACAGCACTCAAGCACCGGTCCACCCACATACCAAATTATCAAAGTACCGAACGCGAATCATATGAACGTGATGAAAACTAGCTTGACGATATTCCCATGTGTCCTCGGGAGCGCTTTACATCATATAAGAGTTTGTCCAGGCTTGTCCTTTGCTACAAAAGGATTGGGCCACCTTGCTGCACCTTATTTACTTCTGTTACTTGTTGCTCGTTACAAATTATCTTATCACAAAACTATCTGTTACCACTTATTTCAGTACTTGCAGAGAATACCTTGCTGGAAACCGCTCATGATTTCCTTCTGCTCCTCGTCGGGTTCCACACTCTTACTTACCGAAAGGACTACGATAGATACCCTATACTTGTGGATCATCAAGACTCTTTTCTGGCGCCGTTGCCGGGGAGTGAAGCGCCTTTGGTAGGTGGAATTTGGTAAGGAAAAATTTATATAGTGTGCTGAAATTTACTGTCACTTGTTACCATGGAAGGTGATCCTCTGAGGGGCTTGTTCGGGGTATCTTCACCCCGACCAGTAGAGCAAAGAGTTGCTCCTCAACCTACTGAACCTACTAAAAATGAAAATGGACCCGAAGGTCTGTGGTAAACTACGCACACATCATCGGAGAGGCTATGGTGTTGATGTAGAAGCCCTTCGTGATCGAATCCCCCTCCGGTAGATCGCCGGAAAAGGTTCCCGGATGGGATCTCACGGGTATAGAAGGTTGCAGCGGTGGAAAAGTGGTTTCATGGCTCCCTGGATGTTTTCAGGGTATGAGAGTATATATAGGCAAAAGAAGTAGGTCGGTGGAGCTGCAAGCTAGGGGCCCACAAGGGTGGGGGGCGCCTGGCCCCCCTGGGCGCGCCCTCCTACCTCGTGGCTGCCTCGCTGCTTCCTTGACGTCCACTCCAAGTCTCCTGGATTGCATTTGTTCCAAAAAAGATACTCGTGAAGGTTTCATTCCGTTTGGATTCCGTTTGATATTCCTTTTCTGTGAAACACTGAAATCGGCAAAAAACAGCAATTTGCACTAGGCTTTCGGTTAATAGGTTAGTCCCAAAAATAATATAAAAGTGTATAATAAAGCCCATAAACATCCAAAATAGATAATATAATAGTATGGAACAATCAAAAATTATAGATACGTTGGAGACGTATCAGACACTTCCTGAACCAACTCCTAAGCCAACGTAACAGTGGCAACGAAAAAGTAACTTATCTGATTACTTAATGTTTTGCCTAATCATCCTCTCAAGAAAAATGAAATACTTGATATCTTTTATAATGGACTAACCGATGGTTCCAGAGACCACCTAGATAGTTGTGCTGGTTGTGTTTTCATGGAAATAGTTGTTGATCAAGCTGAATTGCTATTGAATAATATGTTGAGTAATGAAAATGATTGGACACTTCCTGAACAAATTCCTAAGCCAACTCCGAAGAAAAGGGGTATTCTGTTTCTCAGTCTGAAGATATGCAAGAGGCAAAGAAATCTATGAAAGAAAGGGGTATTAAAGCTGAAGATGTTAAGAATTTACCACCTATTGAAGAAAGACATGGTCTTGATAACCCGACACAGGTAGTAAAGGTAAATTCTCTCTATAGATTTGATGTAGGTGATATTCCTCGTTATAAGTCTGCTAGCCAATGCTTGGATGAGTTTGGTAATTTTATTGTTAAAAAAGAAAACTTCAATGCTTATGTTGGTAGATAATTGAAACGTAATGCTTATATGATTGAACATTTGAGTGATTATATGTTTAGAGTTAAGCGTGAACTTAAACTTATTAGTAAACAGGCCTCTATGGTTACCACTCAAGTAGAACAAGTGCTTAAAGCTCAAAATGATTTGCTCAGTGAATTAAATAATAAGAAAAATGGTACTGTTGTTAGAGTTATGACTAGAGGGGGTAAAATGACTCAGGAACCTTTATATCCTGAGGGCCTCCCTAAGAGAGTTGAGCAAGATTCTCAGAGAACTAATGTTGATGCACCTAGTCCTTCTAAAAAGAAGAAAAAGAAAAATGATAGGACTTTGCATGCTTCTAGTGAACCTATTGTTGACACACCTGAGAATCCCAATGATATTTCTATTTCTGATTCTGAAACACAATCTAGTAATGAACATGAACCTAGCGATAATGTTAATGATGATCTTCATGTTGATGCTCAACCTAGCAATAACAATGATGTAGAGATTGAACCTGCTATTTTTTTTACGGAAAGACTGTAAGGGAACCCCCTACAGTATAATTGGTGCAACAAACCCAAATTGCAAGTACCATGCCTTGAACCTGGGTGGGTGGGAAGGCATCAGCCCCTTCCCACCACTAGGCTATGCCTTAGTCTGTAGATTGAACCTGTTGTTGATCTTGATAACCCACAATCAAAGAATCAATGTTATGATGAGAGAGACTTTGTTGCTAGGAAGCATAGTAAAGAAAGAGAACCATGGGTTCAAAAACCCATGCCTTTTCCTCCTAAACCATCCAAGAAAAAGGATGATGAGGATTTTGAGCGCTTTGCTGAAATGATTAGACCTATCTTTTTGCGTATGCGTTTGACTGCTATGCTTAAAATGAATTCTTATGCTAAGTATATGAAAGAAATTGTTACAAATAAAAGAAAGATACTGGAAGCTGAAATTTCCACCATGCTTGCCAATTATACTTTTAAAGGTGGAGTACCTAAGAAACTAGGAGATCCAGGAGTACCACCTATACCATGCTTATTAAAAGAAACTATGTTAAAACTGCTTTATGTGATCTTGGAGTCAGAGTTAGTGTTATGCCTCTCTCTTTATATCGTAGACTTGATTTGAATAAGTTGAAACCTACTGAAATATATTTGCAAATGGCCGATAAATCAACTGCTATACCTGTCGGTATTTGTGAGGATGTGCCTGTTGTGGTTGCAAATGTTACTATTTTGACAGACTTTGATATTCTTGATATTCCCGAGGACGATAGCATGTCTATTATTCTTGGTAGACCCTTTTTGAATACCGCAGGGACTGTTATTGATTGCAACAAAGGCAATGTCACTTTTCATGTTAATGGTAATGAGCATATGGTACACTTCCCGAGAAAACAACCTCAAGTCCACAGTATCAATTCTATTGGAAAAACTTCAACAATTACTATTGGAGGTTTTGCATTCCCTCTTCCTACTGTCAAGAGGAAATATGATATTCTTATTGTTGGGGACATACATATCCCCGTTGAGGTAACCTAGTGTTATTCAAAAATTCTCCGGTTTCATGTTATCCAAAAAGAGTTTGTTAACAAGACTTGATCAACCTTGTTAGTGGATTCCTTTTTATGAGCATGAGATTGATGAAGTTAGAAAGCACAACACTCTGTACCCTCCTTTTACTTTCTGTTATTTAGATTAAATAAAGCAAAAATAGTATTTTCTGTCTATTTTCTGAATTATCCTTGCAATAAAAAATACCTCGAAAATAAAAGTTCTCCAAATGTCCTGAAAATGAAATATGATTTTTTGTAGAATATTTAAGAATATCTAGCACTCAGAACACACCAGGGGGACCCACCATCTGTTCATGAGGGTCCAGGGTGCGCCCACCCCCTGGGCACGCCCCCTGCCTCGTGGGCCCCACGCGAACCCCTCCACTTATTCCAGCACCCTCACTTCGTCTTCCTCCAGAAAAAAATCCTCCCATAGCTCAAACATGTGTTCTAGCTCATCTTGCTACCATATTTGATCTCCTTGCTCAAAGCTCCATTTACAAAACTGTTTGGGGAGATTGTTCTTCGGTATGTGACTCCTCCAATGGTTCAATTAGTTTTAGCTCTAGTGCTTTATTAATTGCAAATTTTTGCTGCTAAGGTGACCCTGTTCTTGAGCTTGCATGTCAAATTTATATGGTCCCAAGTAGTTTTAATGCATGATATTGCCTCTAAGCACTTGTAGGAGTAATTGCTATCAATTTTGTTGAGTTTGGTTCACTTTTATTTTGAGTCACTAAAAATTTCAGAAATTTTTCAAAGGAAGAAAAATGTTTAGGAAAATGTACCAAGGTGGTTCCTCAAGGAAGCAAGGACCGAGGCTCGTGATACGTGAGACGGATGATGAACCACCGAGGGAAGCTCAAGTGCGGGCTTGTGAATGGCCGTCAGAGGAGTTTATGGTCCAAGCAGGCATCAAGGAAGAATTTGAAGCGTATGTGCGTAATGTTGATCTTGAGGGCTTCATGTCAGATAAGTGCCCGCAATACCACTATGTTGGGGAATGCAGTAATTTCAAAAAAATTCCTACGCACACGCAAGATCATGGTGATGCATAGCAACGAGAGGGAAGAGTATTGTCTACGTACCCTCGTAGACCGTAAGCGGAAGCGTTATGACAACGTGGTTGATGTAGTCGTGCGTCTTCACGATCGACCGATCTAGTACCGAAGATACGACACCTCTGCGATCTGCACATGTTCGGCTCGGTGAAGTCCCGCGAACTCAAGATCCAGTAGATCTTCGAGGGAGAGCTTCGTCAGCACGACGACGTGAATGACGGTGATGATGTTGCTATTGGAACAGGGCTTCGCCTAAGCATCACTACGATATTACCGAGGTGGATTATGGTTGAGGGGGACACCGCACACGACTAAAGATCAATGATCAACTTGTGTGTCCATGGGGTGCCCCCCTCCCCCGTATATAAAGGAGTGGAGGAGGGGGAGGGGGCCGGCCTCTAAGCGCGCCCCAAGGGAGTCCTACTCCCACCGGGAGTAGGATTCCCCCCTTCCCTTTGTTGGTTCTAGGAGAGAAGGAAGAGGAGGAAGAAGGAAGGAACAGGGGGGCGGCCCCCTCCCAATTCGGATTGGGATTGGGGGGCGCCCCCTCCTTTGCTTCTTTTCCCTCTCTTCCACTAAGGCCCAATAAGGCCCATATACCTCCCGGGGGGTTCCGGTAACCTCCCGGTGCTCCAGTATACTCCCGATTTCACCCGGAACCATTCTGATGTCCAGACATAGGCTTCCAATATATCGATCTTTACGTCTCGACCATTTAGAGACTCCTCGTCATGTCCGTGATCAAATCTGAGACTCCAAACTACCTTCAGTACATCAAAACACATAAACTCATAATACCGATCGTCACCGAACATTAAGCGTGCGGACCCTACGGGTTTGAGAACAATGTAGACATGACCGAGACATGTCTCCGGTCAATAACCAATAGCGGAACCTGGATGCTCATATTGGTTCCTACATATTCTACGCCGATCTTTATCGCTCAAACCGCATAACGATATACGCTGTTCCCTTTGTCATCGATATGTTACTTGTCCGAGATTCGATCGTCGATATCTCAATACGTAGTTCAATCTCGTTACCGGCAAGTCTCTTTACTCGTTCCGTGATTCTACATACCGTAACTAACTCATTAGCTACATTGCTTGCAAGGCTTATAGTGATGTACATTACCGAGAGGGCCCAAAGATACCTCTCCGACAATCGGAGTGACAAATCCTAATCTTGATCCATGCCAACTCAACAAACACCATCGAAGACACCTGTAGAGCACCTTTATAATCACCCAGTTATGTTGTAATGTTTGGTAGCACACAAAGTGTTCCTCCGGTATTCGGGAGTTGCATGATCTCATAGTCATAGGAACATGTATAGTTATGGAGAGAGCAATAGCAACAAACTAAACGATCATCATGCTAAGCTAACGGATGGGTCAAGTCAATCACATCATTCTCTAATGGTGTGATTCTGTTAATCAAATGACAACTCATGTCTATGGTTAGGAAACATAACCATCATTGATTCAACGAGCTAGTCAAGTAGAGGCAAACTAGTGACACTCTGTTTGTCTATGTATTCACACATGTACTAAGTTTCCGGTTAATACAATTCTAGCATGAATAATAAACATTTATCATGATATAAGGAAATATAAATAACAACTTTATTATTGCCTCTAGGGCATATTTCCTTCAGTCTCCCACTTGCACTAGAGTCAATAATCTAGATTACATTGTAATGATTCTAACACCCATGGAGTCTTGGTGCTAATCATGTTTTGCTCGTGAGAGAGGCTTAGTCAACAGGTCTGCAACATTCAGATCTGCATGTATCTTGCAAATCTCTATGTCTCCCTCCTGACTTGATCGCAGATGGAATTGAAGCATCTCTTGATGTGCTTGGTTCTCTTGTCAAATTTGGATTCCTTTGCCAAGGGAATTGCACCAGTATTGTCACAAAAGATTTTCATTGGACCCGATGCACTAGGTATGACACCTATATCAGATATGAACTCCTTCATCCAGACTTCTTCATTTTCTGCTTCCGAAGCAGCTATGTATTCTGCTTCACACGTAGATCCCGCCACGATGCTCTGCTTGGAACTGCACCAACTGAAAGCTCCACCATTTAATAAAAACACATATCCGGTTTGTGACTTAGAGTCATCTGGATCTGTGTCAAAGCTTGCATCGATGTAACCATTTACGACGAGCTCTTTGTCACCTCCATATACAAGAAACATATCCTTAGTCCTTTTCAGGTATTTCAGGATGTTCTTGGCCGCTGTCCAGTGATCCACTCCTGGATTACTTTGCTACCTCCCTGCTAAACTTATAGCAAGGCACACATCAGGTCTGGTACACAGTATTGCATACATGATAGAGCCCGTGGTTGAAGCATAGGGAACACCTTTCATTTTCTCTCTATCTTCTGCAGTGGTCGGGCATTGAGTCTGACTCAACTTCACACCTTGTAATACAAGCAAGAACCCTTTCTTAGCCTGATCCATTTTGAACTTCTTCAAAACTTTATCAAGGTATGTGCTTTGTGAAAGTCCAATCAACCGTCTTGATCTATCTCTATAGATCTTGATGCCCAATATATAAGCAGCTTCACCGAGGTCTTTCATTGAAAAATTCTTATTCGAGTATCCTTTTATGCTATTCAGAAATTCAGTATCATTTCCGATCAACAATATGTCATCTACATATAATACCAGAAATGCCAGGAGCTCCCACTCACTTTCTTGTAAATACAGGCTTCTCCAAAAGTCTGTACAAAACTATATGCTCTGATCACACTATCAAAGCGTATATTCCAACTCCGAGAGGCTTGCACCAGTCCATAAATGGATCGTTGGAGCTTGCACACTTTGTTAGCACCTTTTAGATCGACAGAACCTTCTGGTTGCATCATATATAACTCTTCTTTAAGGTATCCATTAGGGAATGCAGTTTTGACATGCATTTGCCAAATTTCATAATCATAAAATGCGGCAATTGCTAACATGATTCGGATGGACTTAAGCATCGCTACGGGTGAGAAGGTCTCATTGTAGTCAACTCCTTGAACTTGTCGAAAACCTTTTACAACAAGTCGAGCTTTGTAGATAGTAACATTACCGTCAGCGTCAGTCTTCTTCTTGAAGATCCATTTATTCTCTATGGCCTGCCGATCATCGGGCAAGTCAACCAAAGTCCATACTTTGTTCTCATACATGGATCCCATCTCAGATTTCATGGCCTCAAGCCATTTTGCGAAATCTGGGCTCATCATTGCTTCCTCATAGTCCATAGGTTCATCATGGTCAAGTAACATGACTTCCAGAACAGGATTACCGTACCACTCTGGTGCGGATCTTACTCTGGTTGACCTACAAGGTTCGGTAGTAACTTGATCTGAAGTTTCATGATCATCATCATTAGCTTCCTCACTTACTGGTGTAGGAATCACTAGAACTGATTTCAGTAATGAACTACTTTCCAATAAGGGAGAAGGTACAATTACCTTGTCAAGTTCTACTTTCCTCCCACTCACTTATTTCAAGAGAAACTCCTTCTCTAGAAAGGATCCATTCTTAGCAACGAATATCTTACCTCTGGATCTGTGATAGAAGGTGTACCCAACAGTCTCCTTTTGGTATCCTATGAAGATACATTTCTCCGATTTGGGTTCGAGCTTATCAGGTTGAAGCTTTTTCACATAAGCATCGCAGCCCCAAACTTTAAGAAACAACAACTTGGGTTTCTTGCTAAACCACAGTTCATAAGGTGTCGTCTCATTGGATTTAGATGGTGCCCTATTTAATGTGAATGCAGTCGTCTCTAAATCATAACCCCAAAATGATAGCGATAAATCGGTGAGAGACATCATAGATCGCACCATATCTAATAAAGTGCGGTTACGATGTTCGGGCACACCATTACGTTGTGGTGTTCCCGGTGGCGTGAGTTGTGAAACTATTCCACATTATTTCAAATGAAGTCCAAACTCATAACTCAAATACTCACCTCCATGATCAGATCATAGAAACTTGATTTTCTTGTTACGATGATTTTCCACTTCACTCTGAAATTCTTTGAACTTTTCAAATGTTTCAGACTTATGTTTCATCAAGTAGATATACCCATATCTGCTCAAATCATCTGTGAAGGTCAGAAAATAAAGATATTTGCTGCGAGCTTCAATGTTCATTGTACCACATACATCAGTATGTATGATTTCCAATAACTCTGTTGCTTGCTCCATTGTTTTGGAGAACAGAGTTTTAGTCATCTTGCCCATGAGGCATGGTTCGCAAGTACCAAGTGATTCATAATCAAGTGATTCCAGAAGTCCATCAGAATGGAGTTTCTTCATGCGCTTTACACCAATATGACCTAAACGACAGTGCCACAAATAAGTTGCATTATCATCATCAACTCTGCATCTTTTGGCTTCAATACTATGAACATGTGTATCACTACCATCAAGATTTAGTAAAAATAGACCACTCATCAAGGGTGCATGACCATAAAAGATATTACTCATATAAATAGAACAACCATTATTATCTAATTTAAATGAATAACCTTCTCGCATTAAACAAGATCCAGATATAATGTTCATGCTCAACGCTGGCACCAAATAACAATTATTCAGGTCTAAAACTAATCTCGATGGTAGATGTAGAGGTAGTGTGCCGATGGCGATCACATCGACTTTGGAATCATTTCCCACGCGCATCGTCACCTCGTCCTTAGCCAATCTTCGCTTAATCCGTAGCCCCTGTTTTGAGTTGCAAATGTTAGCAACTAAACCAGTATCAAATACCCAGGCACTACTGCGAGCATTAGTAAGGTACACATCAATAACATGTATATCAAATATACCTTTCACTTTGCTATCCTTCTTCTCCGCCAAATACTTGGGGCCGTTCCGCTTCCAGTGACTAGTTCCTTTGCAGTAGAAGCACTCAGTCTCAGGCTTAGGTCCAGACTTAGGTTTCTTCACTTGACCAGTAACTGGCTTGCTGTTCTTTTTGAAGTTCCCTTTCTTCCCTTTACCCTTTTTCTTGTAAGTGGTGGTCTTGTTTACCATCAACACTTGATGCTCCTTCTTGATTTCTACCTCCGCAGCCTTTAGCATTGTGAAGAGCTGAGGAATCGTCTTATCCATGACTTGCATATTATAGTTCATCACTAAGCTCTTGTAGCTTGGTGGCAGTGATTGAAGAACTCTGTCAATGACACTATCATCAGGAAGATTAACTCCCAGTTGAGTCAAGTGGTTGTGGTACCCAGACATTCTGAGTATATGTTCACTGACAGAACTATTCTCCTCCATCTTGCAGCTTTAGAGCTTATTGGAGACTTCATATCTCTCAATCCGGGCATTTGCTTGAAATATTAACTTCAACTCCTGGAACATCTCATACGCTCCATGACGTTCAAAACATCGTTGAAGTCCCAGTTCTAAGCCGTAAACCTTGGAACATGAACTGTCGAGTAGTCATCAGCTTTGCTCTGCCAGGTGTGTTCATAACATCTGGCGTTGCTCCTGCTATGGGTTTGTCACCTAGCGGTGCTTCCAGGACGTAATTCTTCTGTGCAGCAATGAGGATAATCCTCAAGTTATGGACCCAGTATGTGTAGTTGCTACCATCATCTTTCAACTTAGCTTTCTCTAGGAACGCATTAAAATTCAACGGAACAACAACACGGGCCATCTATCTACAACAACATAGACATGCAAAATACTATCAGGTACTAAGTTCATGATAAATTAAAGTTCAATGAATCAAATTACTTAAGAACTCCCACTTAGATAGACATCTCTCTAATCATCTAAGTGATCACTTGATCCATATCCACTAAACCATGTTCGATCATCACGTGAGATGGAGTAGTTTTCAATGGTGAACATCTCTATCTTGATCATATCTACTACATGATTCACGCTCGACCTTTCGGTCTCCAGTGTTCCGAGGCCGTATCTGCATATGCTAGGCTCGTAAAGTTTAACCCGAGTATTCCGCGTGTGCAAAACTGGCTTGCACCCGTTGTATGTGAACATAGAGCTTATCACACCCGATCATCACGTGCTGTCTCAGCACGATGAACTGTAGCAATGATGCATACTCAGGGAGAACACTTATACCTTGAAATTTAGTGAGAGATCATCTTATAATGCTACCATCGAACTAAGCAAAATAAGATGCATAAAGGATAAACATCACATGCAGTCAATATAAGTGATATGATATGGCCATCATCATATTGTGCCTTTGATCTCCATCTCCAAAGCACCGTCATGATCACCATCGTCACCGGCTTGACATCTTGATCTCCATCAAAGCATCGTTGTCATCTCACCAACTCTCGCTTCTATGACTATCGCTACCACTTAGTGATAAAGTAAAGCAACTACATGGTGATTGCATTTCATACAATAAAGCGACAACCATATGGCTCCTGCCAGTTGCCGATAACTGTGTTACAAAACATGATCATCTCATAAAATAAAATTTAGCATCATGTCTTAACCATATCACATCACAACATGCCCTGCAAAAACAAGTTAGACGTCCTCTACGTTGTTGTTGCAAGTTTTACGTGGCTGCTACGGGCTAAGAAAGAACCTACGCATCAAAAACCACAACGCGGTATAGTGATTGCTTTTTGATATTTAGAAAGAACCCTGTTCATTGAATCCGATTCAACTAAAGCTGGAGAAACAGACACCCACTAGCCACCTATGTGCGAAGCACGTCGGTAGAACCAGTCTCGCGTAAGCGTATGCGTAATGTCGGTCTGGGCCGCTTCATCCAACAATGTCGCTGAATCAAGAATCAACTAGTGACGGCAAGCAATATATATATACCACGCCCACAACTCCTTTGTGTTCTACTCGTGCATATAACATCTACGCATAAACCTAGCTCTGATACCACTGTTGGGGAACGCAGTAATTTCAAAAAAATCCTACGCACACGCAAGATCGTGGTGATCATAGCAACGAGAGGGGAGAGTATTGTCTATGTACCCTCGTAGACCGTAAGAGGAAGCATTATGACAATGCGGTTGATGTAGTCGTACGTCTTCACGATCGACCGATCTAGTACCAAAGATACCACCTCCGCGATCTGCACAAGTTCGGCTTGGTGATGTCCCACGAACTCATGATCCAGTAGAGCTTCGAGAGACAGCTTCGTCAGCATGACGGCGTGATGACAGTGATGATGTTGCTACCGAAACAGGGCTTCGCCTAAGCACCGCTATGATATTACCGAGGTGGATTATGGTGGAGGGGGGCACCGCACACGGCTAAAGATCAATGATCAACTTGTGTGTCCATGGGGTGCTCCCCTCCCCCGTATATAAAGGAGTGGAGGAGGGGAAGGGGGTCGACCTCTCTAGGCGCGCCCCAAGGGAGTCGTACTCCCACCGGGAGTAGGATTACCCCCCCCCCTCCCTTGGTTGGTTCTAGGAGAGAAGGGGCGAGGAGGAAGAAGGAAGGAAAGGGGGTCGGCCCCCTCCCAATTCGGATTGGGCTTGGGGGGCGCGCCCCCTCCTTTGCATCTTTTCCCTCTCTTCCACTAAGGCCCAATAAGGCCCATATACCACCCGGGGGGTTCCGGTAACCTCCCGGTGCTCCGGTATACTCCCAATTTCACCCGAAACCATTCCGATGTCCAAACATAGGCTTCCAATATATCGATCTTTAAGTCTCAGCCATTTTAAGACTCCTCGTCATGTCCGTGATCAAATCCGGGACTCTGAACTACCTTCGGTACATCAAAACATATAAACTCGTAATACCGATCGTCACCGAATGTTAAGCGTGCGGACCCTACGGTTTCGAGAACTATGTAGACATGACCGAGACATGTCTTTGGTCAATAACCAATAGCGGAACCTGGATGCTCATATTGGTTCCTACATATTCTACGAAAATCTTTATCGGTCAAACCGCATAACGATATATGTTGTTCCCTTTGTCATCTGTATGTTCCTTGTCCGAGATTCGATCGTCGGTATCTCAATACCTAGTTCAATCTCGTTACCGGCAAGTCTCTTTACTCGTTCCGTAAAGCTACATCCCGTAACTAACTCATTACCTACATTACTTGCAAGGCTTATAGTGATGTACATTACCGAGAGGGCCCAGAGATACCTCTCTAACAATCGGAGTGACAAATCCTAATCTTGATCCATGCCAACTCAACAAACACCATCGGAGACACCTATAGAGCACCTTTATAATCACCCAGTTACATTGTGACGTTTGGTAGCACACAAAGTGTTCCTCCAGTATTCGGGAGTTGCATGATCTCATAGTCATAGGAACATGCATAGTTATGGAGAAAGCAATAGCAACAAACTAAATGAACACCGTGCTAAGCTAACGAATGGGTCAAGTCAATCACATCATTCTATAATGATGTGATCCCGTTAATCAAATGGCAACTCATGTCTATGGTTAGGAAACATAACCATCATTGATTTAACGAGCTAGTCAAATAGAGGCAAACTAGTGACACTTTGTTTGTCTATGTATTCACACCTGTACTAAGTTTCCGGTTAATACAATTCTAGCATGAATAATAAACATTTATCATGATATAATGAAATATAAATAACAACTTTATTATTGCCTCTAGGGCATATTTCCTTCACACTACCTAACTGATTCCTTTGTGAGAAGGTTTAAATTTACATCCTCGCGCAACTCTCACACTGTTTTATTTGATCTATATGATAAATCATATACCATGGACCTAGAAGATTTTAACACTGCTTGTAAACTCCCGCACTGGGGCAATGTTAGTGAACCTCGCAAACCTGAATATAAAGACTTTCTTGCTAGTATCACTATGGGGGAATCTAGAGAAATCACACAAGCTACCATAGGGAGCATTCATTTTCCTTTCATACATTATTTTGCTCTCTTTATAGGTAGATGTATTAATGGTAAAGATGAGGCTTGTCACATGTGCGTTCCAGATCTTAGTGTCCTCAAAAGTGCAGTATTAGGTGATAAACAATATAACATGGGGGCCATTGTTACATGAAGGTTGCATCACAACAGTGTAAGTGGAGATTTGTTTGGTGGAATTTATGCAACTCGTGTAGCTAATTATCTTGATGTACCATACATGAAAATGATATGGAGTTACCTCCTGCTTATCTAGATTATAATGCTATGGTTCGCCATCAGTTTGTTGAGAGGAATGAGCAATTCCTCCAATATCAACTAATCTTTGACAGACGTCGTGCTGTCCATATTGCTCTCCTAGCTCCTACTTTCTTTGACTTTTAGGCAAAAAGGAGATATGTTATAACTAGGGAGGAGGCAAACGAGTATGAAAGGAGGACGAAGGCAGAGCGCCTCCAAGCTGCAGCTCATCAAGAAGTAGCCGCTGCATCTCAGTATGACCCCAGTTACAACTTTGGATATCTGCTAGGCCAGTGGTGGCCATAGACCAACTTAGGCCAAAAGCCTAAGCTTGGGGGAGTATGTATTTCTCACTTACATTCATGTTCACACACTCATTCTAGTTGTCGGTGCTCATACTTTTTCATTGTACTATCCATGCTAGTTTATTTTCTTTTTGTAAGACTTCTTCTTGTGTGTTTGAATAACCTTAAGAAAAACCAAAAAAATTAGTTGTAGCTTTTAGCTAGTTTACTTTCCATGCCTGTAGTAGTAGTAACTAAAAGAAAACCCAAAAATATTTCTCGTTCTTCTTTTGCTTGTTGGGAGCTTTCCTGTGTAAATAGTTTTATTTCTTTTCTTTTCTTTGGGGGTCGACAGGAGAAGACCATGATGAAAATGTTGAATGGCTCTCATATGCATTATTGTTGATTTAACCAAGAGCCCATATTACCTTGTCTTCACCCTTGTACTGAATGCTTGCAGATTCCAGCTTAGTCCAATGCACGTGCACTATTATTATTATCCACACCGTTCGGTCATGCAAGTGAAAGAATCAACACCTGGGGGCCCACACCCTGTCCACGAGGGTGGAGGGCGCGCCCCCTGCCTCGTGGGGCCCCTGAGGCTCTACCGATGCCAACTCCAACTCAATATATTCATGTTCGGGGAGAAAAAAATCAGAGAGAAGGATTCATCGCATTTTACAATACGGAGCCGCTGCCAAGCCCTAATATCTCTCAAGAGGGCTGATCTGGAGTCCGTTCGGGGCTCCGGAGAGGGGAATCCGTCGCCGTCGTCATCATCAACCATCCTCCATCACCAATTTCATGATGCTCACCGCCGTGCGTGAGTAATTCCATCGTAGGCTTGCTGGACGGTGATGGGTTGGATGAGATTTATCATGTAATCGAGTTAGTTTTGTTAGGGCTTGATCCCTAGTATCCATTATGTTCTGAGATTGATGTTGCTATGACTTTGCTATGCTTAATGCTTGTCACTAGGGCCCGAGTGCCATGATTTCAGATATGAACCTATGATGTTTTCATGAATATATGTGAGTTCTTGATCCTATCTTGCAAGTCAATAGTCACCTACAATGTGTTATGATCTGGTAACCCCGAAGTGACAATAATCGGGACCACTCTCGGTGACGACCATAGTTTGAGGAGTTAATGTATTCACTAAGTGTTAATGCTTTGGTCTGGTACTTTATTAAAAGGAGGCCTTAATATCCCTTAGTTTCCAATAGGACCTCGTTGCCACGGGAGGGTAGGACAAAAGATGCCATGCAAGTTCTTTTCCATAAGCATGTATTCCTATATTCGGAATACATGCCCACATTACATTGATGAACTGGAGCTAGTTTTGTGTCACCCAATGTTATAACTGTTGCATGAGGAATCGCATCCAACATAATTATCCATCATTGATCCATTGCCTACGAGCTTTTCACATATTGATCTTTGCTTAGTTACTTTTCCGTTGCCACTGTTACAATTACTACAAAACTGCTACTGCTACTTTTGCCACCGTTACCGTTACTTACATACTACTTTGCTACTAAATACTTTTCTGCAGATATTAAGTCTTTCACGTGCGGTTGAATTGACAAAACTCAACTGTTAATACTTGAGAATATTCTTTGGCTCCCCTTGTGTCGAATCAATAAATTTGGGTTGAATACTCTACCCTCGAAAACTATTGTGATCCCCTATACTTGTGGGTTATCAGTATCTAGTGACCATTCAAATGAAACTCATTGTGTCCGCTATACCAATCTGAGGCATTGGCGGAGGGGTCTGACCGTTTTTCTCACACACGGTCTAACCATTTTGATTTCATGAGTCAGTCATATTATTTAGTAATGAAACGAACATTACATGCATGATTTGGCTAATAAGCAGGAGAAACTTACCACGAGGAGCTCGTATAGGGCCCAATGAGACGCATCATTCCGGTTCCTCTCCTCCTCCAACATCCTAGCCGTTCTCTGCTCCAGCTCGGTCTCCCTCTCCTTGGCCTTCCTGTTTGCCTCCGCCAGAAGCTCCTGGGCCCTAGCCTCGATGGCGAGGTCCACTGGCCGTGGTCGAGGCGGTATGTCAGGGAGAGACCTCGTGTGGCGCTTCTTGATCTCCGGGAGACTACTAGGACAACATATCAGTCCATCCCCAATGGCTACTGAGCCATGTTTCCTCCCATCACCAGATAGCATCACAAACTCTGTATCAAAAGGACTTTGGCTTAGGTTGAAGTCATCCCCTTTCGTCGCCTTCCCCCAGTCTTTGTACCTCACAAGCTTGTTGTGGGAGGAGATGTTGGTGAAGCTCTCTGGATGATCGTGGTCATCCTCAAAGAATGCCTTGGCCTTCTTTAATGGGGCCATGGCATAGAGGTCTTACAGCGGTGGCACTTCCTTATTGTTGTGTTTCTCCTAAAAGAGAGGAACAACATATTAGTTAAGGACTGAAGCTAGCATGAAGAATGAAATTGCATGAATCGTTAAGGGCTGAAACCACATACCCAGTGATCCCCGTACTCAAATAGGTTGGAGCTCCCTTGATGGTGTGGCACACCTCGCATTTGGGAACGCTTATCCCTGGCCTTGTTGTGTTCGGCTAGCCATTGGGGAGAGCAGCACTCATCCACCAATGCCTCCCAATAGTTCATCATATCCGCACACCATCTCGAGGGCACCTAAGTTTGGCAAAGAGAAATTTCGGTGCTACGTCTATGAATGAAATCAAGGAAACTAAGTACAAGGCCTTAAGAATAGGTAATTACCTTCATGTACTTCTCCTTACTCAGATACTTGCGGTGGCACTTCTTTTTGGCCCTCCTAATGTTAGCCGAGGCGTAGTAGTCTCGAACAGCCTGCACCCTAGCCTCGTGTCGTAAGTTCTGAAGTAGGCGCTTGCACTCGGCTTCGAGAACCCTAGCCGCCTCCGCCTCGTGTTCCTCAGCAACCCTGTAGAAGGTCTGCAATCGAACACGACAACATTGATTAGTACAATCACTAGGTAATGTTGATTTTTAATTCTGTAAAGTAGAAATTACCCAAAACCGCCGCCTCACAATGTCGACCACCATCTCGCACACGACACCGTCGACCCTCTCCTCTGACGGGGCCAGGGCAACAACGTATAGCTCCCAGCTCATTGCTAGCTGTGGAGCCTGACCCTCACCGGGCAACATGACCCACCCCGGGAAGTGCTGCCAGCAAATCACACCAAGGACCTGGTTGGGCCTATAGACACCATCGGGGTGTATCCAACCCCTACAGTATGACAAGGCCAACACATTAGATATTAATTTGAAGAAACATGAAGGACAAAGGTTAAAACAAAGTGAATGCACTTACTTCTCCCCGTTAGGCTGAATCAACCACCTTTGATCGCGGGTCGCTGGCATAGTCGAGTGCTTCGTACCACCATGCTGCTAGACCTTCTTGCCCTGCTCAACCAGGTCGCCATCGCTAAAACTATCGTCAGACCAGGTCTCCTCGCCATCAGCATGGCCACTAGTCTCCGGAGTCACCTAGGACGAAGATTCTGGGACCGGAGTCTCGTGGGATGAAGACTCTGGGGCCTGAGTCTCCCGGGATGATGGCTCGGTGACACGAGGCTCGCCAGCTCGAGACTCATGGACCGGAGTCCGAGACGGGTCCAAGTCTGATGGCTCCACCTGAGACGGAGCACTCCGGTGGTCCAGAGAATCAACTGCGGGTGGCGGCGAGGAAGGCACAATAGCCTTCCTACCTCTCCTGCCTCCATGTCCACCTCTAGATCCCCTCTTCATCTTCCACCGACCTCTCCCGACCGAAGAAGAAGGGCCCACTGGTGTCGCCATGCTGTCTACGAGCGCTCTCCGAAGCTGCTGGGGTGGAATATATCCACCCCTCCTAGCACGCGCCAAGGAAGAAGGAGGCTCGGAGCGCTCTTGACCCGCGCCCACCATCTGTCAACACCTGCAATGACAAAGAGTAAATGAAATTAGTACAACATAAACATAATAGAAAATTTGGTGGGTGAAAACAACACCAAAACCCCTTTTCTGATATTTCAAGCTTTTGGAATATTTAGATAGGAAATATTCTCTATAAATTCCAAGAAAATTCTAGCATGTAAAAAAGGCCATATTTGGTTATCTTGCCAAGTATCATCTCTTGGAGAACAAAATGACATCACCAAAACCCCTCAAACTAATTAACCTAACTAACATAGATACTAACCTAGAATCTAACCTAACTAACCTAGTCTAAAGATAAATAACCTAACTAACCTAGATAATCAAACTAACCTAACTAAAACCTTCTACTTATTCTAAAGATAACTAACCTAACCTAACTAACCTAGAAACTAACCTAACCTAGTCTAAAGATAACTAACCTAACCTAACTAACCTAGAAATTAACCTAGCTAGCTAAAGTAAACTAAATTAACCTAAAATAAACTCCTTTCCCCCTTGATCTTTCTTTTTATTCTTCTTCATTCTTTTCCTTCTTCCTCTTGTCTTCTTTTTCTTGTTCATTTTCCTTATTTCTTAATATAAAAAACTAACCTACGATCTACTAACCTAAAAAAGGTTAACCTACAATATACAACCTACTAACCTAATTAAAGAAACTAAATCTACTAACATAATTAAAGCAACTAAATCTACTAACATAATTAAAGCAACTAAATCTACTAACCTAAAGCAACTAAATCAACTAACCTAAATCAACTAACCTAAAGCAACTAAATCAACTAACCTAAAGCAACTAAATGTACTAACCTAAAGCAACTAAATCAACTAATTAACCTAAAGCAACTAAATCTACTAACCTAAAGCAACTAAATCAACTAACCTAAAGCAACTAAATGTACTAACCTAAAGCAACTAAATAAACTAACCTAAATCAACTAACCTAAAGCAACTAAATCAACTAAAATAGCAAGAAAAAAAGGGCAGAACCTCACCAGGGGCGGAGCGGCGGCGGGCGGCTGGACGGAGAGGCGCCGGGCGGCAAAGAGGCGCTGGGGCGGCGGGCGGCCTGAGCGCCGGGCGACGGGGAGCCGAGGCGAAGGGCTGCCTTGGGGGTCGGGTGCGGTAGGGGTCGGCGGCGGCGGAGGCGGTGGGGGTCGGTGGCGGGGGCGGCTCGGGCACGGGGACGGCACGGTGAGGGGAGAGACAGAGGGGAGAGAAAGAGGATGGCACGGGCACTGACCCCTTTTTATAGGTCAAATCTCTTTTCCGTTTGCTATCAGACGGCAAAGAGCCTAGGTAGTGTGGTGGGGCTGGGGGAACGGCCGTTAGGTGGGCCACTTTCTTTGTCGTCTGCTAGCGGACGACAAAAAAGCCTTGTCGTCCGCTACCGGACGGCAAAGAAAGTGGTCGTTAAGTTCTTCTCGTTAGTGGGCCACCCACCCCCTTTGTCGTTGGCTAGCTGACGGCAAAGTGTGTAAGCTGTCAGCTAGCGGATGGCAAAGAGCAGGCTGACGACAAACATGTTCTTTGCCGTTAGCTCATTCTTTGCCATCAGTTTTCTGTGAGCTTATGGCAAAGACATTCTTTTCCATAAGCTAGCCGATGGCAAAGAGCTGGCTGACGGCAAAGATACGGATTCTAGTAGTGTATGGGTATATCTACTTGATGAAACACAAGTCTAGAACATTTGAAAAGTTCAAAGAATTTTAGAGTGAAGTGGAGAATCATCGTAACAAGAAAATAAAGTTTCTACGAACTGATCGTGGAGGCGACTATTTGAGTTACGAGTTTGGCCTTCATTTAAAACAATGTGGAATAGTTTCACAACGCACGCCACCTAGAACACCACAGCGTAATGGTGTGTCCGAACATCGTAACTGTACTTTATTAGATATGGTGCAATATATGATGTCTCTTACCGATTTACCACTATCATTTTGGGGTTATGCATTAGAGACAGCTGCATTCACGTTAAATAGGGCACCGTCTAAATCCGTTGAGACGACACCGTATGAAATATGGTTTGGCAAGAAACCTAAGCTATCATTTCTTAAAATTTGGGGTTGCGATGCTTATGTGAAAAAGCTTCAGCCTGATAAGCTCAAACCCAAATCGGAGAAGTGTGTCTTCATAGGATACCCAAAAGAAACTGTTGGGTACACCTTCTATCACAGATCCGAAGGCAAGATCTTTGTTGCTAAGAATGGATCCTTTCTAGAGAAGGAGTTTCTCTCGAAAGAAGTGAGTGGGAGGAAAGTAGAACTTGATGAGGTAACTGTACCTTCTCTCCAAGTACAAAGTAGTTCATCACAGAAAACCGTTCCCATGATTCCTACACCAACTAGAGAGGAAGCTAATGATAATGATCATGAAACTTCAGATCAGGTTACTACTGAACCTTGTAGGTCAACCATAGCACTTTTCGCACCAGAGTGATGCAGTAAACCTGTTCTGGAAGTCATGTTACTAGACAATGACAAACCTACGAACTATGAGGAAGCGATGATGAGCCCAGATTCTGATAAATGGCTTGAGGCCATGAAATCTGAGATAGGATCCATGTTTGAGAACAAAGTGTGGACTTTGGTTGACTTGCCTGATGATCAGCAAGCCATAGAGAATAAATGGATCTTCAAGAAGAAGACTAACGTTGATGGTAATGTTACTGTCTATAAAGCTCGACTTATCACGAAAGGTTTTTGACAAGTTCAAGGAGTTGACTAGGATGAGACTTTATCACCCATAGCGATGCTTAAATCTGTCTGAATCATGTTAGCAATTGCTGCATTTTATGATTAGGAAATCTGGCAAATGGACGTCAAAACTGCATTCCTTAATGGATTTCTCAAAGTAGTGTTGTATATGATGCAACCAGAAGGTTTTGTCGATCCTAAAGGTGCTAACAAAGTGTGCAAGCCCCAGCGATCCATTTATGGACTAGCGCAAGTATCTCAGAGTTGGAATGTATGCTTTGATGAGGTAATCAAAGCATATGTTTTTATACAGACTTTTGGAGAAGCATGTATTTACAAGAAAGTGAGTGGGAGCTCTGTGGCATTTCTAATATTATCTGTGGATGACATATTGTTGATTGGAAATGATATAGAATTTTTGGATAGCATAAAAATGGTACTTGAATAAGATTTTTTCAATGAAAGACCTTGGTGAATCTACCTATATATTGGGCATCAAGATCTATAGGGATAGATCGAGACTCTTAAGAGGACTTTCACAAAGCACATACCTTGACAAGAGTTTGAAGAAGTTCAAAATGGATCAGTCAAAGAAGGAGTTATTGCTTTTATTGTAAGGTGTGAAGTTGAGTGAGACTCAAAGCCCGACCACGGCATAAGATAGAGAGAGAATGAAAGTCATTCCCTATGCCTCAGCAATAGGTTCTATAAAGTATGCCATGCTGTGCACCAGACCTATTGTATACCTTGCCATGAGTTTGGCAAGGGGGTAGAATAGTGATCCAGAAGTAGATCACTAATAGCGGTTAAAATTATCCTTAGAGGACTAAGGAAATATTTCTCGGTTATGGAGGTGACAAAGAATCAGTCGTAAAGAGTTACATCGATACAAGCTTTGACACCGATCTGGATGACACTAAGTCTCGATATGGATACATATTGAAAGTGGGAGCAATAAGCTAGAGTAGCTCCAAGCAGAGCTTTGTAAACATAGAAATTTGCAAAATACATACGGATCTGAATGTGGCAGACCCATTGACTAAAACTTCTCTCACAAGCAAAACATGATCACACCTTAGTACACTTTGGATGCTAATCGCATAGCGATGTGAACTAGATTATTGACTCTAGTAAACCCTTTGAGTGTTGGTCACATGGTGATGTGAACTATGGGTGTTAACCACATAAAGATGTGAACTGTTGGTGTTAAATCACATGGCAATGTGAACTAGATTATTGACTCTAGTGAAAGTGGGAGACTGAAGGAAATATGCCCTAGATGAAATAATAAAGTTGTTATTTTATATTTCCTTATATCATGATAAATGTTTATTATTCATGCTAGAGTTGTATTAACCAGAAACTTGATACATGTCTGAACACATAGACAAAACATAGTTTATCAAAGATGGTTAAGTTTCCTAACCATAGACATGTGTTGTCATTTGATAAACGGGATCACATCATTAGGAGAATGATGTGATGGACAAGACCCATCCGTTAGCTTAGCATGTTGATCATTTAGTTTTATTGCTATAGCTTTCTTCATGTCATATACATATTCCTTTGACTATGAGATTATGCAACTCCCGGATACCGGAGTAATACCTTGTGTTTTATCAAACGTCATAACGTAACTAGGTGATTATAAAGATTCTCTACAGGTATCTTTGAAGGTGTTTGTTGGGTTCTCATAGATCGAGATTAGGATTTGTCGCTCCGAGTATCGGAGAGGTATCTCTGGGGCCTCTCGGTAATGCACATCATAATAAGCCTTGCAAGCAATGTGACTAATGAGTTAGTTACGGGATGATGTATTACGGAACGAGTAAAGAGACTTGCCGGTAACGAGATTGAACTAGGTATGAAGATAGCAATGATCGAATCTCGGGCAAGTAACATACCGATGACAAAGGGAATAACGTATGTTGTCATTACGGTACGACTGATAACGATATTCGTAGCATATGTGGGAATCAATATGAGCATCTAGGTTCAGCTGTTGGTTATTGACCGAAGAGGTGTCTCGGTCATGTCTACATAGTTCTCGAACCCGTAGGGTCTGCACGCTTAACGTTCGATGACGATCTTGTATTATATTAGTTATGTGATTTGGTGACCGGATGTTGTTTGGAGTCCCGGATGAGATCACGGACATGACGAGGAGTCCCTAAATGGTCAAGAGGTAAAGATTCATATATAGGATGATAGTATTTGGACATCGGAAGTGTTCCGGGGGTACCGGGTACGTATCGGGTCACCGAAAGGGGTTCCGGGCTACCCCCGGCAAACTATATGGGCCTATTGGGCCAAGAGGGGAAACGCAGAAGCTAGCATGGGCTGCTGCGCCCCCCTTGCTAGCCGAATAGGAAGGGGAAGGGAAAGGGGGAAGAGAGCAGGAAGGGGAGGCAATTCGACCTCCCCCTTCCTTCCCTCCTCTCTCCCCTTTTCTTCCCTCTCCGGAAAAGATGGTAAGGGGGCCAAATTGGACAAGGGCCCCAAGTAGGATTCCTCCTACTTGGGGCGCCCCATGGTTGTCCCCCTCTCCCTCCCACCTATATATATGTGGGGAGGGGCGCCTAGAATACACAACAACCATTCTT
Organism: Triticum aestivum; assembly: GCF_018294505.1. Lineage (NCBI taxonomy): Eukaryota > Viridiplantae > Streptophyta > Magnoliopsida > Poales > Poaceae > Triticum > Triticum aestivum. Next base: position 449,123,498 of record NC_057800.1, read on the forward strand.
AGCCATGTGCGGCGCCCCCTCCACAGTTTACGCCTCTAGTCATATTCACGTAGTGCTTAGGCGAAGCCCTGCACGGATCACTTCACCATCACCGTCACCACGCCGTCGTGCTGACGAAACTCTCCCTCAACACTTTGCTGGATCAAGAGTTCGAGGGATGTCATCGAGTTGAACATGTGCAGAACTCGGAGGTGTCGTACGTTCGGTGCTTGGTCGGTCGGAACGAGAAGAAGTTCAACTACGTCATCCGTGTTGTCAAACACTTCCGCTTTCGGTCTATGAGGGTACATCGACACACTCTTCCCCTCTCGTTGCTATGCATCTCCTAGATAGATCTTGCATGAGCGTAGATTTTTTTTTGAAATTGCATGCTACGTTCCCCAACATATACCCCCCCAATAAAGTCCATAGATTCATCAAAATAAGCACACAACGCAAAGAAAACATAATTTGTCAAAAATAGAACAGTCTATAGCAATCTGAAAACTTCATATACTTCTGTAACTCCAAACATTTTAAAAAAGGATAACATGGGAAATTTGTATATCAATCTTTTGTAAAAAAATCGAAATTTTTCGTCTTCTGTGAATTTCCAAAAATCATTTTACTGGATGCAAAAGTTTCTATTTTTCAACAAGATCAAATCAACTATCACCCAACATGATCCCAAAGGCTTTGCTTGGTGCAAACACTAATTGAAACATAAAAACACAATCAAAACAGAGGCATAATTGTGCAAACACTTAAGAACAGAAACAAAAAGGAAAAAATAAATTTTATTCATTGGGTTGCCTCCCAACAAGCGCTATTGTTTTATGCCCCTAGCTAGGCATAATGCATAGATTCAAGTATTGTTATCTTTAGTTTTAGATCCATATGATACCCTCATGATTGATTCATAAGGTAGCTTAATTCTTATTTTAGGGAAGTGTTCCATACCCTTTCTTAGTCGAAATTAGAATTTAATATTGCCTTCTTTCATATCAATCACGGCACCTATAGTGCATAAAAACAATCTACCAAGTATAATTGGACAAGATGGATTGTAATCAATATCAATAAAATCTATGGGCATATAATTCCTATTTTCAAGAATAAGAACATCATTAATTCTTCCCAAAGGATTTTTAATAGTAGAATCCGCCAAGTGCAAATTAAGAGAACATTCTTCAATATCGGCAAGACCAAGCACATCACATAAAGATTTCAAGATTGTGGAAACACTAGCACCCAAGTCACATAAAGCAAAACACTCATAAGTTATAATCTTGAGTTTAATAGTAGGTTCCCATTCATCATGTAATTTTCTAGGAATGGAAACTTCTAACTCCAACTTTTCTTCAAAATCTTTCATCATGGCATCAACAATATGTTTAGTAAAAGCTTTATCTTGTTCATAGGCATGAGGTGAATTTATCAAGGGTTGCGACGAAGAAATACATTCAATCAAAGAGCAACTATCATAATTACAGTCTTTGTAATCCAAAAGAGTGGGTACATCACTAGTTAAAGTTTTGACCTCTCCAAACCCACTTTATTCAAAACTTTCATCAAGTTTTTCACCCTCCGAATTATCGGGACGCCTTATAGCTAAAGTTGACTCTTCTCCAGTCCCTGTATCGTCAATTTTAATTTTACTAAACAAGGAATCAATAGAGGAAACACCAATTACTTTAAGATCTTCATCTTTTTTATGAAAGCAATCACTAGAAAACGCTCTTTCTAAAAATTCACTTTTAGCTCTAAGCATAGTGGTTCTTTTCTTACTTTCATCCATAGAAACATATAAAGCTTTAATTGATTCATCAACCTTGGGTACAAAAAAATTCATCTTCAGATTTTCTACATCATGAGAAATTCTATCAATGCTTCTAGACATATCATCAATCTTATTCAGTTTTTGTTCTATCCTAGCATTGAAAGCCTTTTGAGCATTGATAAATTCTTTAATATTATTCTCAAGATCAGAGGTGTTCCTATTATTATTGTAATAAGAACTACCATAGGAATTTCCATAATTATTAGAGGAATTTCTAGAAAAAGGCCTAGGATTAAAATTACCTCTATAAGCATTATTTTTGAAATTGTTTCGCGAGATAAAATTCACATCTACGACATCACTATTTTGCTCAATCAAAGTAGACAAAGGCACATCATTAAGATCAATAGGTGTATTTTTATTAGCAACCAATTTCATAAGAGCATCAACCTTTTCACTCAATGTGCTAATTTCTTCAACCAAATTAACCTTTTTACAAGTAGGTGCTCTTTTGGTATGCCATTGTGAATAATTTGCCATGATGTTATCTAGCAATTTAGTAGCTTCGCCCAAAGTAATTTCCATAAAAGTACCACCCGCGGTGGAATCTAAAAGATTTCTAGAAACAAAGTTCAATCCCGCATAAATTTTTTGTATCATCATCCAAAGATTTAAACCATGAGTAGGAAAATTTCTTAGCATCAATTTCAATCTTTCCCAAGATTGTGCAACATGTTCATGCTCAGGTTGCTTAAAATTTATAATTTGGGTTCTAATAGAAATAATTTTCATGGGCGGAAAATACTTAGTAATGAAAGCATCTTTGCACTTATCCCAAGAATCGATACTATTGCTAGGCAAAGAAGAAAACCAAATTTTTCCACAATCCTTCAAAGAGAAAGAAAATAATTTCAACTTCACAATATCATTTTCCACATCTTTTATCTTTTGCATATCGCACAATTCTACAAATGTGTTTACATGGGGCACGACATCCTCATTAATTAGGTGTACTGGAAAATTGATCTTTCATGACAAGATTCAACAAAGCGGCGTTAATATCACAAGATTCCGCACTAGTGGCGGGAGGAGCAATCAGAGTGCTAATAAAATAATTGTTATTGGTATTGGAAAAGTCAGACAACTTGGTGTTTTCTTGAGTCACCATGACTACACAAACAAGATTGCACACAAAAAACAGATTTGACGAGAAAAACGGCGAATGAAAAAGAGGGCGAATAAAATGGCAAATTTTTGGGAAGTGGGGGAGATGAAAATGATAGGCAAATGGCAAATAATGTAAATTGCAAGGAGATGGGGTTTGTGATTAGGAACCTGATAGATGTTGATGATGTCTCCCCGGCAATGGCGCCAGATCTTTGATCCTCCCTTTTTGATGTCTTGAATCTGCGTCAGCATTTTCTCCAAAGAGTAAGGGATGATGCAGTACAGCTAAGGTAGGTTCTACCTCTTGAGCACTGGGTTGGTTTTCCCTTGAAGAGGAAAGGGTGATGCAGTAAAGTAGCGTAAGTATTTCCCTCAGTTTTTGAGAATCAAGGTATCAATCCAGTAGGAGACCACGCGCGAGTCACCTCGTACCTACACACACAAATAAGAACCTCACAACCAACACGATAAAGGGGTTGTCAATCCCTTCACGACCACTTGCAAGAGTGAGATCTGATAGAGATGATAATAATAAGATAAATATTTTTGGTATTTTTATGATATAGATTGAAAGTAAAAATTGCAAAATAAAGTAGATGGGAAACTTATATGATGGAGAATAGACCCGGGGGCCATAGGTTTCACTAGTGGCTTCTCTCAAGATAGCATAAGTATTACGATGGGTGAACAAATTACAGTCGAGCAATTGATAGAAAAGCGAATAATTATGAGAATGTCTAGGGATCATCATGTATATAGGCATCACGTCTGTGAAAACTAGACCAAAACGATTCTGCATCTACTACTATTACTCCACACATCGACCGCTATCCAGCATGCATCTAGAGTATTATGTTCATGAGAATAGAGTAACGCCTTAAGCAAGATGACATGATGTAGAGGGATAAACTCATGCAATATGATGTAAACCCCATATTTTTATCCTCGATGGCACCAATACAATACGTGTAGGTTCCCTTTCTGTCACTAGGATCGAGCAGCGTGGAACCCAAAGCTAAGTACTTCTCCCATTGCAAGAAAGATCAATCTAGTAGGCCAAAACAAACTGATAATTCGAAGAGACTTGCAAAGATAAACAAATCATACATAAAAGAATTCAGAGAAGATTCAAATATTGTTCATAGATAGACTTGATCATAAACCCACAATTCATAGGATCTCGACAAACACACCACAAAAGAAGGTTACATCGAATAGATCTCCAAGAGAATCGAGGAGAACTTTGTATTGAGATCCAAAGAGTGAGAAGAAGCCATATAGCTACTAGCTATGGACCCGAAGGTCTGAAGTAAACTACTCACACGTCATCGGAGGGGCCATGGAGTTGATGTAGAGGCCCCCCATGATCAATGCCCCCTCCGACGGAGCTCCGGAAAAGACCCCAAGATGGGGTCTCTTGGGTACAGAAGGTTGCGGCGGTGGAAATAGGGTTTCGTGGTGCTCCTAGACGTTTGCCGGGTATATGGATATATACAGGAGGAAGAAGTAGGTCGGTGGAGCAACGAGGGGCCCACGAGGGTGGAGGGCGCGCCCCCTGCCTCATGGCCTCCTCGATTGTTTCTTGACGTCCACTCCAAGTCTCCTGGATCACGTTTGTTCCAAACATAACGCTCCCGAAGGTTTCATTCCGTTTGGACTCCGTTTGATATTCCTTTTCGACGAAACTCTAAAATAGGGAAAAAAACAACAATTTGGGCTGGGCCTCCGGTTAATAGGTTAGTCCCGAAAATAATATAAAAGTGTAAAGATAAGTCCATTAACATCCAAAATAGATAATATAATAGCATGGAGAAATCAAAAATTATAGATACGTTGGAGACGTATCAAGCATCCCCAAGCTTAATTCATTCTCGTCCTCGAGTAGGTAAATGATAAAAACAGAATTTTTGATGTGGAATGCTTCCTAACATATTTCTCAATGTATTTTTTTTCTTTATTGTGGCATGAATGTTCAGATCCGAAAGATTCAAGATAAAAGTTTAATATTGACATAGAAATAATAATACTTCAAGCATACTAACTAAGCAATTATGTCTTCTCAAAATAACATGGCCAAAGAAAGTTATCCCTACAAAATCATATAGTCTGGCTATGCTCTATCTTCATCACGCAAAGTATTAAATCATGCACAACCCCGATGAAAAGCCAAGAAATTGTTTCATACTTTTGATGTTCTCAAACTTTTGCAATCTTCACGCAATATGGTGGAATAGAATGGTGGTTGTGGAGAAGACAAAAAAGGAGAAGATAGTCTCACATCAACTAGGCGTATCAACGGGCTATGGAGATGCCCATTAATAGATATCAATGTGAGTGAGTAGGGATTGCCATGCAATGGATGCACTAGAGCTATAAGTGTATGAAAGCTCAACAAAAAAACTAAGTGGGTGTGCATCCAACTTTCTTGCTCATGAAGACCTAGGGCAATTTCAGGAAGCCTATCATTGGAATATACAAGCCAAGTTCTATAATGTAAAATTCCCACTAGTTTATGAAAGTGACAACATAGGAGACTCTCTATCATGAAGATCATGGTGCTACTTTGAAGCACAAGTGTGGAAAAAGGATAGTAACATTGCCCCTTCTCTCTTTTCTCTCATTTTTTATTTGGGCCTTCTCTTTTTTTGGCCTCTTTTCTTTTTTCTTTTTTTCGTCCAGAGTCTCATCCTGACTTGTGGGGAATCATAGTCTCCATCATCCTTTCCTCACTGGGACAATGCTTTAATAATGATGATCATCACACTTCTTTTTACTTACAACTCAAGAATTACAACTCAATACTTAGAACAAAATATGACTGTATGTGAATGCCTCCAGCGGTGTACCGGGATATGCAATGAATCAAGAGTGACATATATGAAAGAATTATGAACGGTGGCTTTGCCACAAATACGATGTCAACTACATGATCATGCAAAGCAATATGACAATGATGAAGCGTGTCATAACAAGGGAACGGTGGAAAGTTGCATGTCAATATATCTCGGAATGGCTATGGAAATGCCATAATAGGTAGGTATGGTGGCTGTTTTGAGGAAGGTATATGGTGGATTTATGGTACCGGCGAGAGTTGCACGGTACTAGAGAGGCTAGCAATGGTGGAAGGGTGAGGGTGCGTATAACCCATGGACTCAACATTAGTCATAAAGAACTCACATACTTATTGCAAAAATCTATTAGTTATCGAAACAAAGTACTATGTGCATGCTCCTAGGTGGATAGATTGGTAGGAAAATACCATCGCTCGTCCCCACCCGCCACTCATAAGGAAGGCAATCAATAAATAAATCCTGTTCCGACTTCATGACATAACGGTTCACCATACGTGCATGCTACGGGAATCACAAACTTCAACACAAATATTTCTCAAATTCACAACTACTCAACTAGCATGACTCTAATATCACCATCTCCATATCTCAAAACAATCATCAAGTATCAAACTTCTCTTAGTATTCAATGCACTTTATATGAAAGTTTTTATTATGCCTAAAAGAAAATTGCCATGTTGTTCTAAAGGACTCTCAAAATAATATAAAGTTAAGCATGAGAGATCAATTATTTCTATAAAATAAAACCACCACCATGCTCTAAAAGATATAAGTGAATCACTAGAGCAAAAATTATATAGCTCAAAAGATATAAGTGAAGCACATAGAGTATTCTAATAAATTCCAATTCATGTGCATCTCTCTCAAAAGGTCTGTACAGCAAGGACGATTATGGTAAACTAAAAATCAAAGAATCAAATCATACAAGACTCTCCAAGCAAAACACATATCATGTGGCAAATAAAAATATAGCTCCAAGTAAAGTTACCGATGAATGAAGACAAAAGAGGGGATGCCTTCCGGGGCATCCCCAAGCTTAGGCTTTTTGGTGTCCTTGTATTTTACCTTGGGGTGTCATGGGCATCCCCAAGCTTAGGCTCTTGCCACTACTTGTTCCATAATCCATCAAATCTTTACCCAAAAATTGAAAACTTCACAACACAAAACTTAACAAGAAAATCTCGTGAGCTCCGTTAGCGAAAGAAAACAAAACACCACTTCAAGGTACTGTAATGAACTCATTATTTATTTATATTGATGTTAAACCTACTTTATTCCAACTTATCTATGGTTTATAAACTCTTTTTTAGCCATAGATTCATCAAAATAAGCAAACAACACACGAAAAACAGAATCTGTCAAAAACAGAACAGTCTGTAGTAATCTGTAACTAACGCAAACTTCTGGAACCCCAAAAATTCTAAAATAAATTTCTGGAAGTGATGAATTTATATATTAATCATCTTCAAAAATAATTAACTAAATATCACTCTCCAATAAAAAAATGGAAGCAATTCTCATGAGCGCTAAAGTTTCTGTTTTTTACAGCAAGATCAAAAGGACTTTTCCCAAGTCTTCCCAACGGTTCTACTTGGCACAAACACTAATTAAACAGAAAAAAACACAACCAAAACAGAGGCTAGATAAATTTTTCATTACTAAACAGGAGAAAATGTAAGGAATAAAAATAAAATTGGGTTGCCTCCCAACAAGCGCTATCATTTAACGCCCCTAGCTAGGCATAAAAGCGAAGATAGATCTAGGTATTGCCATCTTTGGTAGGTAATTCATAAGTGGCTCTCATAATAGATTCATATGGTAATTTAACTTTTTTCTAGGGAAGTGTTCCATGTCTTTCCTTAACGGAAATTGGAATTTAATATTCCCTTCCTTCATATCAATAATTGCACCAATCGTTCTAAGGAAAGGTCTACCAAGAATAATAGGACATGAAGGATTGCAATCTATATCAAGAACAATGAAATCTATGGGCATATAATTCCTATTTGCAACAATAAGAACATCATTAATCTTTCCCATAAGTTTCTTAATAGTGGAATCCACAAGGTGCAAGTTTAAAGAACAATCATCAAATTCACGGAAACCTAGCAAATCACACAAAGTTTTTGGGATCGTCAAGACACTAGCACCCAAATCACACAAAGCATAGCATTCATGATGTTTAACTTTAATTTTAATTGTAGGTTCCCACTCATCATAAAGTTTTCTAGGGATAGAAACTTCCAACTCAAGTTTTTCTTCATAAGATTGCATTAAAGCATCAACGATATGTTTAGTAAAATCTTTATTTTGACTATAAGCATGAGGAGAATTTAGCATGGAATGCAACAAGGGAATACAATCTATCAAAGAGAAATTATCATAATTAAATTCCTTGAAATCCATGATAGTGGGTTCATTGCTATTTAAAGTTTTGACCTCTTCAATCCCCCTTTTAACAATTTTTGCATCAAGATCTAAAAACTCCGAATCATTGGGACGCCTTCTAACTAAAGCTGACTCATCTCCAGTCCCGTCATTATCAAGATTCGTATTGCAAAACAATGATTTAATAGGGGACTCATCAATTACTTTTAGATCTTCATCCTTATTATCATGAAAACTAGAAGAACACGCTTTCACAAAGCAATCTTTCTTAGCACGCATCCTAGCAGTTCTTTCTTTGCACTAATCAATGGAAATTATCATGGCTTTGAGAGACTCATTGATATCATGCTTAGGAGGAATAGATCTAAGTTTCAAAGAATCAACATCAAGAGAAATTCTATCCACGTTCCTAGCCAACTCATCAATCTTAAGCAATTTGTCTTCAATCAAAGCATTGAAACTCTTTTGCGAACTAATAATTCTTTAATATTAGATTCAAAATCAGAGGGCATCTTATTATAATTTCCATAAGAATTGTTGTAGTAATTACCATAATTATTAGAGGAATTACTAGGAAACGGCCTAGGATTAAAATTACCTCTATACGCGCTGTTACCAAAATTGTTCCAACCAACAAAATTCACATCCATAGATTCATTATTATTCTCAATCAAAGTAGACAAAGTCATGTCATTAGGATCAGTAGGAGCACTCTTATTAGCAAAAAAATTCATAAGTTCATCCATCTTTCCACTCAAAACATTAATCTCTTCAATTGCATGAACTTTTTACTAGTAGATCTTTCAGTGTGCCATTGAGAATAATTAACCATAATATTATTGTGGAGTTTGGTAGCTTCTCCTAAAGTTATTTCCATAAAAGTGCCTCCCGCGAACGAATCTAAAAGATTTCTAGAAGCAAAGTTCAATCTGGCATAAAATTTTTGTATAATCATCCAAAGATTCAAACCATGTGTAGGGCAATTACATATCATTAATTTCATCCTCTCCCAAGCTTGTGCAACATGTTCATGATCAAGTTGCTTAAAATTCATAATATCGGTTCTAAGAGAGATGATCTTAGCGGGAGTAAAATACTTAGAGATAAAAGCATCTTTGCACTTATTCCATGAATCAATACTATTTTTAGGCAAAGACGAAAACCAAGCTTTAGCACGATCGCTAAGCGAAAATGGAAATAGCTTAAGTTTAACAATATCATTATCCACATCTTTCTTCTTTTGCATATCACACAAATCAACAAAGTTGTTTAGATGGGTGGCGGCATCTTCACTAGGAAGGCCAGAAAACGGATCTTTCATTACAAGATTCAGCAAATCAGTATTAATTTCACAAGATTCATCATCGGTAAGAGGAGCAATCGGAGTGCTAATAAAATCATTATTGTTGGTATTGGCAAATCACACAATTTAGTATTATCTTGAGCCATTGTGACAAGCAAGCAATCCAACACACAAGCAAACAAGCAAAGAAGCAAAAGAGGCAAATTGAAAAAGAGAAGGGGGCGGAAAAAAGAGGGCGAATAAAACGGCAAGGGTGAAGTGGGGGAGAGGAAAACGAGAGGCAAATGGCAAATAATGTAATGCGAAGGATAAGAGTTGTGATGGGTACTTGGTATGTCTTGACTTGGCGTAGATCTCCCAGGCAACGGCGCCAGAAATCCTTCTTGCTACCTCTTGAGCACTGTGTTGGTTTTCCCTTCAAGAGGAAAGGGTGATGCAGTAAAGTAGCGTAAGTATTTCCCTCAGTTTTTGAGAATCAAGGTATCAATCCAGTAGGAGACCACGCGTGAGTCACCTCATACCTACACACACAAATAAGAACCTCACAACCAACGCGATAAAGGGGTTGTCAATCCCTTCACGGCCACTTGCAAGAGTGAGATCTGATAGAGATGATAATAATAAGATAAATATTTTTGGTATTTTCATGATATAGATTGAAAGTAAAAATTGCAAAATAAAGTAGATGGGAAACTTATATGATGGAGAATAGACCCGGGGGCCATAGGTTTCACTAGTGGCTTCTCTCAAGATAGCATAAGTATTACGATGGGTGAACAAATTACAGTCGAGCAATTGATAGAAAAGCGAATAATTATGAGAATGTCTAGGGATCATCATGTATATAGGCATCACATCCGTGAAAAGTAGACCAAAACGATTCTGCATCTACTACTATTACTCCACACATCGACCGCTATCCAGCATGCATCTAGAGTATTATGTTCATGAGAACAGAGTAATGCCTTAAGCAAGATGACATGATGTAAAGGGATAAACTCATGCAATATGATGTAAACCCCATCTTTTTATCCTCGATGGCAACAATACAATACGTGTAGGTTCCCTTTCTGTCACTAGGATCGAGCAGCGCGGAACCCAAAGCTAAGTACTTCTCCCATTGCAAGAAAGATCAATCTAGTAGGCCAAAACAAACTGATAAGTCGAAGAGACTTGCAAAGATAAACAAATCATCATAAAAGAATTCAGAGAAGATTCAAATATTGTTCATAGATAGACTTGATCATAAACCCACAATTCATAGGATCTCGACAAACACACCACAAAAGAAGGTTACATCGAATAGATCTCCAAGAGAATCAAGGAGAACTTTGTATTGAGATCCAAAGAGTGAGAAGAAGCCATATAGCTACTAGCCATGGACCCGAAGGTCTGAAGTAAACTACTCACACGTCATCGGAGGGGCCATGGAGTTGATGTAGAGGCCCCCCGTGATCATTGCCCCCTTCGACGGAACTCCGGAAAAGACCCCAAGATGGGGTCTCTTGGGTACAGAAGGTTGCGGCGGTGGAAATAGGGTTTCGTGGTGCTCCTGGACGTTTGCGGGGTATATGGATATATATAGGAGGAAGAAGTAGGTCGGTGGAGCAACAAGGGGCCCACGAGGGTGGAGGGCGCGCCCAGGGGGTGGGCGCGCCCCCCTGCCTCGTGGCCTCCTCGATTGTTTCTTGACGTCCACTCCAAGTCTCCTGCATCACGTTTGTTCCAAAAATAACGCTCCCGAAGGTTTCATTCCGTTTGGACTCCGTTTGATATTCCTTTTCGACGAAACTGTAAAATAGGCAAAAAAACAGCAATTTGGGATGGGTCTCCGGTTAATAGGTTAGTCCCAAAAATAATATAAAAGTGTAAAAATAATCCGATTAACATCCAAAATAGATAATATAGCATGGAGCAATCAAAAATCATAGATAAGTTGGAGACATATCAGTAGGCAGATCCCTCAGTTATGAAACCAAGGTTATTGAACCAGTAGGAGATGTTGGGGAACGTAGTAACTTCAAAAAAAATTCATACGCGCAAACAGGATCATGGTGATGCATAGCAACGAGAGGAAAGAGTGTTGTCTACGTGCCCTCGTAGATCGAAAGTGGAAGCTTTAGCACAACACGGTTGATGTAGTCGTACGTCTTCACGATCCTACCGATCCAAGTATCGGACGTACGGCACCTCCGAGTTCAGCACACGTTCAGCTCGATGACGTCCTGCGAACTCCAATCCAGCAGAGCTTCCAGGGAGAGTTCCATCAGCACGACGACGTGGTGATGGTGATGATGTTGCTACCGACGCAGGGCTTTGCCTAAGCACCGCTACGATATGATGGAGGGGGCACCGCACACGGCTAAGAGATCAAGAGATCAATTGTTGTGTCTAGAGGTGCCCCCTGCCCCCATATATAAAGGACCAGGGGGAGGCGCCCGGCCAGGGGAGGGCGCGCCAGGGAGGAGTCCTACTCCCACCGAGAGTAGGACTCCCTCTTTTCCTTGTTGGAGTAGGAGGGGGAAAGGAAGGAAGGAGAGAGAGGAAGGAAAGGGGGGCGCCGCACCCCCCCCCTCCTTGTCCAATTCGGACTAGAGGGGGAGGGGGCGTGCGGCCTGCCCTAGCTACCCCTCCTCTTCTCCACTAAAGCCCATCTTGGCCCATTAAACTTCCCGGGGGGATCCGGTAACCCCCCGGTACTCCGGTATATGTCTAAAACTCCCCGAAACCATTTCGGTGTCCGAACATAGTCGTCCAATATATCGATCTTTATGTCTCGACCATTTCGAGACTCCTCATCATGTCCATGATCACATCCGGGATTCCGAACTACCTTCGGTACATCAAAACACAAAAACTCATAATACAATCGTCACCGAAACTTTAAGTGTGCGGACCCTACGGGTTCGAGAACTATGTAGACATGACCGAGACATGTCTCTGGTCAATAACCAATAGCGGAACCTGGATGCTCATATTGGCTCCTACATATTCTATGAAGATCTTTATCGGTCAAACCGCATAACAACATATGTTGTTCCCTTTGTCATCGGTATGTTACTTGCCCGAGATTTGATCGTCGGTATCTCAATACCTAGTTCAATCTCATTACCGGCAAGTCTCTTTACTCGTTCCGTAATGCATCATCCTGCAACTAACTCATTAGTCACATTGCTTGCAAGGCTTATATTGATGTGCATTACCGAGAGGGCCTAGAGATACCTTTCCGACAATCGGGGTGACAAATCCTAATCTCGATCTATGGCAACTTAACAAACACCATTAGAGACACCTGTAGAAAACCTTTATAATCACCCAGTTACATTGTGACATTTGGTAGAACACAAAGTGTTCCTCCTCTAAATGGGAGTTGCATAATCTCATAGTCATAGGAACATGTATAAGTCATGAAGAAAGCAATAGCAACATAATAAACGATCAAGTGCTAAGCTAACGGAATGGGTCAAGTCAATCACATCATTCTCCTAATGATGTGATCTCGTTAATCAAATGACAACTCATGTCTATGGCTAGGAAACATAACCATCTTTGATGAACGAGCTAGTCAAGTAGAGGCATACTAGTGACACTATGTTTGTCTATGTATTCACACATGTATCATGTTTCCGGTTAATACAATTCTAGCATGAATAATAAACATTTACCATGATATAAGGAAATAAATAATAACTTTATTATTGCCTCTAGGGCATAATTTCCTTCAGTCTCCCACTTGCACTAGAGTCAATAATCTAGATTACACAGTAATGATTCTAACACCCATGGAGTCTTGGTGTTGATCATCTTTTGCTCGTGAGAGAGGCTTAGCCAACGGGTCTGCAACATTCAGATCCGTATGTATCTTGCAAATCTCTATGTCTCCCACCTGGACTTGATCCCGGATGGAGTTGAAGCGTCTCTTGATGTGCTTGGTTCTCTTGTGAAATCTGGATTCCTTTGACAAGGCAATTGCACCAATATTGTCACAAAAGATTTTCATTGGTCCCGATGCACTTGGTGTGACACCTAGATCGGATATGAACTCCTTCATCCAGACTCCTTCATTTGCTGCTTCCGAAGCAGCAATGTACTCCGCTTCACACGTAGATCCTGCCACAATGCTTTGTTTAGAACTGCTCCAACTGACAGCTCCACCGTTTAAAATAAACACATATCTGGTTTGCGATTTAGAATCGTCCGGATCAGTGTCAAAGCTTGCATCAACGTAACCATTTACGATGAGCTCTTTGTCACCTCCATAAATGAGAAACATATCCTTAGTCCTTTTCAGGTATTTCAGGATGTTCTTGACCGTTGTCCAGTGATCCACTCCTGGATTATGTTGGTACCTCCCTGCTAAACTAATAGCAAGGCACACATCAGGTCTGGTACACAGCATTGCATACATGATAGAGCCTATGGCTGAAGCATAGGGAACATCTTTCATTTTTTTCTCTATCTTCTGCAGTGGTCGGGCATTGAGTCTTACTCAATTTCACACCTTGTAACACAGGCAAGAACCCTTTCTTTGCTTGATACATTTTGAACTTCTTCAAAACTTTGTCAAGGTATGTGCTTTGTGAAAGTCCAATTAAGCGTCTTGATCTATCTCTATAGATCTTGATGCCCAATATGTAAGCAGCTTCACCGAGGTCCTTCATTGGAAAACTCTTATTCAAGTATCCTTTTATGCTATCCAGAAATTCTATATTATTTCCAATCAACAATATGTCATCCACATATAAGATTAGAAATGGTACATAGCTCCCACTCACTTTGTTGTAAATACAGGCTTCTCCAAAAGTTTGTATAAAACCATATGCTTTGATCACATTGTCAAAGCGTTTATTCCAACTCCGAGAGGCTTGCACCAGTCCATAAATGGATCGTTGGAGCTTGCACACTTTGTTAGCACCCTTTGGATCGATAAAACCTTCAGGTTGCATCATATACAACTCTTCTTCCAGAAATCCATTCAGGAATGCAGTCTTTATATCCATTTGCCAAATTTCATAATCATAAAATGCGGCAATTGCTAACATGATTTGGACGGACTTAAGCATCACTACGGGTGAGAAGGTCTCATCATAGTCAACTCCTTGAAGTTGTCGAAAACCTTTTGCAACAAGTCGAGCTTTGTAGACAGTAACATTACCGTCAGCATCTGTCTTCTTCTTCAAGATCCATTTATTCTCGATGGCTTGCCAATCATCGGGCAAGTCAACCAAAGTCCACACTTTGTTCTCATACGTGGATCCCATCTCAGATTTCATGGCCTCAAGCCATTTAGCGGAATCTGGGCTCATCATCGCTTCCTCCTAGTTCGTAGGTTCGTCATGGTCTAGTAACATGACCTCCAGAATAGGATTACCGTACCACTCTGGTGCGGATCTCACTCTGGTTGACCTACGAGGTTCGGTAGTAACTTGATCTGATGTTTCATGGTCATCATCATTAACTTCCTCACTAATCGGTGTAGGTGTCACAGGAACCGGTTTCTGTGATGAACTACTTTACAATAAGGGAGCGGGTACAGTTACCTCATCAAGTTCTACTTTCCTCCCACTCACTTCTTTCAAGAGAAACTCCTTCTCTAGAAAGGATCCAAATTTAGCGACAAAAGTCTTGCCTTCAGATCTGTGATAGAAGGTGTACCCAATAGTTTCCTTTGGGTATCCTATGAAGACACATTTCTCCGATTTGGGTTCGAGCTTATCAGGTTGAAGTTTTTTCACATAAGCATCGCAGCCCCAAACTTTAAGAAACGACAACTTTGGTTTCTTGCCAAACCACAGTTCATAAGGCGTCGTCTCAACGGATTTTGATGGTGCCCTATTTAACGTGAATGCAGCCGTCTCTAAAGAATAACCCCAAAATGATAGCGGTAAATCAGTAAGATACATCATAGATCGCACCATATCTAGTAAAGTATGATTATGACATTCGGACACACCATTACGCTGTGGTGTTCTGGGTGGCGTGAGCCGCATTGTTTCAAATGTAGACCAAACTCGTAACTCAAATATTCTCCTCCATGATCAGATCGTAGAAACTTTATTTTCTTGTGACGATGATTTTCCACTTCACTCTAAAATTCTTTGAACTTTTCAAATGTTTCAGACTTATGTTTCATTAAGTATATATACCCATATCTGCTTAAATCATCTGTGAAGGTCAGAAAATAATGATACCCGCCGCGAGCTTCAATATTCATCGGACCACATACATCAGTATGTATGATCTCCAACAAATCTGTTGCTCGGCATTTTAGTCATCTTGCCCATGAGGCATGGTTCGCAAGTACCAAGTGATTCATAATCAAGTGATTCCAAAAGTCCATCAGTATGGAGTTTCTTCATGCGCTTTATACCAATATGACCTAAACGGCAGTGCCACAAATAAGTTGCACTATCATTATCAACTCTGCATCTTTTGGCTTCAATATTATGAATATGTGCATCACTACTATCGAGATTTAATATAAATAGACCACTCTTCAAGGGTGCATGACCATAAAAGATATTACTCATATAAATAGAACGACCATTATTCTCTTATTTAAATGAATAATCGTCTCGCATCAAACAAGATCCAGATATAATGTTCATGCTCAACACTGGCACCAAATAACAATTATTTAGGTCTAAAACTAATCCCGAAGGTAGATGTAGAGGTAGCGTGCCGACCGCGATCACATCGACTTTGGAACCATTTCCCACGTGCATCGTCACCTCATCCTTAGCCAATCTTCGCTTAATCTGTAGCCCCTGTTTCGAGTTGCAAATATTAGCAATAGAACCAGTATCAAATACCCAAGTGCTGCTGCGAGCATTAGTAAGGTACACATCAATAACATGTATATCACATATACCTTTGTTCACCTTGCCATCCTTCTTATCTGCCAAATACTTGGGGCAGTTCCGCTTCCATTGACCAGTCCGCTTGTAGTAGAACCACTCAGTCTCAGGCTTAGGCCCAGACTTGGGTTTCTTCTCTTGAGCAGCAACTTTTTTGTTGTTCTTCTTGAAGTTCCCCTTCTTCTTCCCTTTGCCCTTTTTCTTGAAACTAGTGGTCTTCTTGACCATCAACACTTGATGCTCCTTCTTGATTTCTACCTCCGCAGCCTATAGCATTGCGAAGAGCTCGGCAATTGTCTTATCCATCCCTTGCATATTATAGTTCATCACGAAGCTCTTGTAGCTTGGTGGTAGTGATTGAAGAATTCTGTCAATGACACTATCATCTGGAAGATTAACTCCCAGTTGAATCAAGTGATTGTTATACCCAGACATTTTGAGTATATGTTCACTGACAGAACTATTCTCCTCCGTCTTGCCGCTGTAGAACTTATTGAAGACTTCATATCTCTCAATCCGGGCATTTGCTTGAAATATTAACTTCAACTCCTGGAACATCTCATATGCTCCATGAGGTTCAAAACGTCGTTGAAGTCCCGGTTCTAAGCCGTAAAGCATGGCACACTAAACTATCGAGTAGTCATCAGCTTTGCTCTGCCAGACGTTCATAACATCTGGTGTTGCTCCTGCAGCAGGTTTGGCACCTAGTCGTGCTTCCAGGATGCAATTCTTCTGTGCAGCAATGAGGATAATCCTCAAGTTACAGACCCAGTCCGTGTAACTGCTATCATCATCTTTCAACTTTGCTTTCTCAAGGAACACATTAAAATTCAATGGAACAATAGCACGGGCCATCTATCTACAACAACATAGACATGCAAAATACTATCAGGTACTATGTTCATGATAAATTAAAGTTCAGTTAATCAAATTATTTAAAGAACTCCCACTTAGATATACATCCCTCTAATCTTCTAAGTGATCACGTGATCCATATCAACTAAACCATGTCCGATCATCACGTGAGATGGAGTAGTTTCAGTGGTGAACATCACTATGTTGATCATATCTACTATATGATTCACGCTCGACCTTTCGGTCTCAGTGTTCTGAGGCCATATCTGCATATGCTAGGCTCGTCAAGTTTAACCTGAGTATTCCGCGTGGCAACTATTTTGCACCCGTTGTATTTGAACGTAGAGCTTATCACACCCAATCATCACGTGGTGTCTCAGCACGAAGAACTTTCGCAACGGTGCATACTCAGGGAGAACACTTATACCTTGAAATTTAGTGAGAGATCATATTATAATGCTACCGTCGATCTAAGTAAAATAAGATGCATAAAAGATAAACATCACATGCAATCCATATAAGTGATATGATACGGCCATCATCATCTTGTGCTTGTGATCTCCATCTCCGAAGCACCGTCATGATCACCATCGGCACCGGCGCGACACCTTGATCTCCATCGTAGCATCGTTGTCGTCTCACCAACTATTGCTTCTACGACTATCGCTACCACTTAGTGATAAAGTAAAGCAATTACAGGGCGATTGCATTGCATACAATAAAGCGACAACCATATGGCACCTGCCAGTTGCCGATAACTCGGTTACAAAACATGATCATCTCATACAATAAAATTTAGCATCATGCCTTGACCATATCACATCACAACATGCCCTGCAAAACAAGTTAGACGTCCTCTACTTTGTTGTTGCATGTTTTACGTGGCTGCTACGGCCTAAGCAAGAACCGTTCTTACCTACGCATCAAAACCACAACAATAGTTCGTCAAGTTAGTGATGTTTTAACCTTCTCAAGGACCGGGCATAGCCACACTCGGTTCAACTAAAGTTGGAGAAACTAACACCCGCCAGCCACCTGTGTGCAAAGCACGTCGGTAGAACCAGTCTCGCGTAAGCGTACACATAATGTCGGTCCGGGCCGCTTCATCCAACAATATCGCCGAACCAAAGTATGACATGCTGGTAAGCAGTATGACTTGTATCGCCCACAACTCACTTGTGTTCTACTCGTGCATATAACATCTACGCATAAAACCAAGCTCGGATGCCACTGTTGGGGAACGCAGTAATTTTTTAAAAAATCCTACGCGCAAACAGGATCATGGTGATGCATAGCAACGAGAGGGGAGAGTGTTGTCTACGTACCCTCATAGACCGAAAGCGGAAGCATTAGCACAACGCGGGTGATGTAGTCGTACGTCTTCACGATCCGACCGATCCAAGTACCGAACGTACGGCACCTCCGAGTTTAGTACACGTTCAGCTCGATGACGTCCCGCGAACTCCGATCCAGTAGAGCTTCACGGGAGAGTTCCATCAGCACGACGGCGTGGTGACGGTGATGATGTTGCTACCATCGCAGGGCTTTGCCTAAGCACCGCTACGATATGATGGAGGTGAAATATGGTGGAGGGGGCACCGCACACGGCTAAGAGATCAAAAGATCAATTGTTGTGTCTAGAGGTGCCCCCCTGCCCCCGTATATAAAGGACCAGGGGGAGGAGGCGGCCGGCCAGGGGAGGGCGTGCCAGGGAGGAGTCCTACTCCCACCGGGAGTAGGACTCCCTTTTTCGCTAGTTGGAGTAGGAGGGGGAAAGGAAGGGAAGGAGAGAGAGAGAGGAAGGAAAGGGGGCACCCCCCCCCCTCCTTGTCCAATTCGGACTAGAGGGGAAGGGGGCGCGCGGCCTGCCCTAGCCACCCCTCCTCTTCTCCACTAAAGCCCATCTTGGCCCATTAAACTCCCCGGGGGGTTCCTGTAACCCCCCGGTACTTTGGTATATGTCCGAAACTCCCCGAAACCATTCCTGTGTCCGAACATAGTCGTCCAATGTATCAATCTTTATGTCTCGACCATTTCAAGACTCCTTGTCATGTCCATGGTCACATCCGGGACTCTGAACTACCTTCGGTACATCAAAACACAAAAACTCATAATACAATTGTCACCGAAACTTTAAGCGTGCGGACCCTATGGGTTTGAGAACTTGTAGACATGACTGAGACATGTCTCTGGTCAATAACCAATAGCGGAACCTGGATGCTCATATTGGCTCCTACATATTCTACGAAGATCTTTATCGGTCAAACCGCATAACAACATACGTTGTTCCCTTTGTCATCGGTATGTTACTTGCCCGAGATTCGATCGTCGGTATCTCAATACCTAGTTCAATCTCGTTACCGGCAAGTCTCTTTACTCGTTCTGTAATACATCATACCGCAACTAACTTATTAGTTACAATGCTTGCAAGGCTTATAGTGATGTGCATTACCGAGTGGGCCCAAAGATACCTCTCCGACAATCGGAGTGACAAATCCTAATCTCGAAATACGCCAACCCAACAAGTACCTTCGGAGGCACCTGTAGAGCACCTTTATAATCACCCAGTTACGTTGTGACGTTTGGTAGCACACAAAGTGTTCCTCCGGTAAACGGGAGTTGCATAATCTCATAGTCATAGGAACATGTATAAGTCATGAAGAAAGCAATAACAACATACTAAACGATCAAGTGCTAAGCTAACGGAATGGGTCAAGTCAATCACAT
Source organism: Triticum aestivum (assembly GCF_018294505.1). Classification (NCBI taxonomy): domain Eukaryota; kingdom Viridiplantae; phylum Streptophyta; class Magnoliopsida; order Poales; family Poaceae; genus Triticum; species Triticum aestivum. The sequence continues at coordinate 449,143,406 of NC_057800.1, forward strand.
CATTCTCCTAATGATGTGATCTCGTTAATCAAATGACAACTCATGTCTATGGCTAGGAAACATAACCATCTTTGATTAACAAGCTAGTCAAGTAGAGGCATACTGGTGACACTCTGTTTGTCTATGTATTCACACATGTATCATGTTTCCAGTTAATACAATTCTAGCATGAATAATAAACATTTATCATGATATAAGGAAATAAATTATAACTTTATTATTGCCTCTAGGGCATATTTCCTTCAGGAGAACCTAGCAACACTATGTAAATAGTACCTGCACACAAAGAACAAATACTTGCAACCCGATAAGAAAGAGGGGTTGTCAATCCCTCTCTGGTAAAAGATTGGTAAAGTGATAGATTGGTAGATGCAAGTAAAATAGAGGAAAATAAAATCCAGTGAGGTATTTTTGGGTTTTTGATAATATAGATCTGAAAATAAAAGGTGTAAATAAATAAAAAGGCAAATAGCAATATGAAAATATATAATGAGGAAATAGACCCGGGGCCGTAGGTTTCACTAGTGGCTTCTCTCGAGAAAATAGCATACGGTGGGTAAACAAATTACTATTGGGCAATTGATAGAACCTCAAATAATTATGATGATATCCAGGCAATGATCATTATATAGGCATCCAGTCCAAGATTAGTTGACCGACTCTTGCCTGCATCTACTACTATTACTTCACACATCAACTGCTATCCAGCATGCATCTAGTGTATTAAGTTCATGGAGAAACGGAGTAATGCATTAAGAACGATGACATGATGTAGACGAGATCTATTCATGTAGGAATATCCCCCATCTTGTTATCTTAATAGCAACGATACACACGTGTCTTGCTGCCCCTTCTGTCGCTGGGAAAGAACACCGTACCATCGAACCCATCATAAAGCACCTCTTCCCATGGCAAGAAAAATCAATCTAGTCGGCCTAACTAAACCAAAGATTCGAAGAATAAATACGAGGCTATAAGTAATTACGCATATAAGAGATCAGATAAACTCAAATAACTTTCATGGATATAAAGATCTGATCATAAACTCAAAGTTCATCGGATCCCAACAAACACACCACAAAAAGAATTACATCAAATAGATCTCCAAGAGACCATTCTATTGAGAATCAAAAAGAGAGAAGAAGCCATCTAGCTACTGCCTACGGACCCGTAGGTCTACAATGAACTACTCACGCATCATCAGAGAGGCACCAATGAGGATGATGAACCCCTCCGTGATGGTGTCTAGATTGGATCTGATGGTTCTGGAACTTTGGCGGCTGGAAATGTGTTTCGTCGACTCCCCTAGGGTTTTTGGATTTTTGAGGTATTTATAGAGCAAAGAGGTGGTGCGGGAGGCGGCCAAGGTGGGCACAACCCACGAGGGCGCGCATGGGCCCCCAGGCGCGCCCCGGCGGGTTGTGCTCCCCTCAGAGCCCCCCTCTGGCACTTCTTTGGCCCAACAGGTGTCTTCTGGTCCAGAAAAATTCTCCAAAAAGATTCGCTGTGTTTGGACTCCGTTTGCTATTAACATTCTACGAAGTAAAAAACAAGCAAAAACAGCAACTGACACTAGGCACTATGTCAATAGGTTAGTCCCAAAAAATGATACAAAGTTGCTATAAAATGATTGTAAAACATCCAAGAATGAAAATATAATAGCATGGAACAATAAAAAATTATAGATACGCTGGAGACGTATCAGGGTCCCAATCTAGTAGTCTTGGCTAGATGATAACAAGGACACAGAGGACACGATGTTTATCCAGATTTGGCCCCTTTCGAAGAGGTAAAACCCTACATCCTGCTTTGTTGTATTGATTATGGAGGGGTATAAAGTACAGGTGATGTACCACGAGGTCGGATGTGAATAAATCTAAAGATGTCTAGAATGTGTCCTATCGACTAGCCTAGCTTCAGTTTATATAATGTAGCTAGGACCTAAGATTTAGAAGAGTCCTCGTTTTGTGCATCAATTCTTGTGGAATCTCCCTTGTATATGTCCTGCCCGAAGTGGCCCAATAATGAACCGCCACGGGGGTCCTCAGCCCGGCCCTCCCGACCGTAAGATGACATAGTGAGTACCCCCTAGTCCAGGACACCATCACAATGCTCACATTAAAAGAGATGCAAAGTGATAATCATACATAAAGGACATACCTACGATATGAATGACTCAGTGAGACATGTATATGCAGTTATTATGTAACAAATGGGCTTCAAAAATGGGTCTAAAATAAAGCCATCATTTGTACTGGTTTCGCCACCTCCTCCCATACGTTCTAATCTTTTCTCGAGCCAGTAGTAAATTCCCTGATCGAACATACAAAGAAATCCCGATTTTTACTCATGTTTTCTCTTTTAGCTAGCACATGTTTCAGATTGAGCGTATTGTCATGTACTATGATCATTGTTGGGAAGAAAAATAAAGGGCGGGGAAGGATAAGAACCCAGGTTGTATGGGTAGCTAACCTTCCCAATAACAAACCCAACTATCTCTAGTTATTGTCAAATGGACCAAAACAATGAATTTACTTCGTTAAGCAACCATCTCACCTAAATTGATGTTCTTGAAAATATAAGGAAATACACAATTTTGACCTTTGTTCTCTACTATATCTTGCACAAAAAGTGACATCATCATAAAAAAAAGTTTGCACATAAGAACTTTTTGACCTATCAAACTTTGTGACAAAGCTACTATCGAACATGAGTACCTAGTTAATTCACCATTCCGCTTTCAAAAATTGTACTAGAGTTACTAAGTTGCTCATGCTAAAATTACCAAACTAGGCATACCATAGTTACCAGGCTGCTCATATTGAAGTTACCCATCTATCGATATTAGATTTACAAGGTTTGTCATGATAAAGTTACCAGGCCCCCATGCTAAAGGTACCAGGCCCCCATGATATAGTTACCACCACATTGAATACATAGTTGCCATGTCAGTCATGCTAAAGTTATGAACATAGTGATCATGTAGCTATCACACCATCCATATTGTTGTTACCAAACTGCTCAGGCTAAGTTACCAAGCTAATCATGTTGAATGAACTTATCAGGCTTTTTATGCTAAACTTATCACAGTGCTCATGCTATAGTTACTAGGCTGCTCATGTCATAGTTACCAGGCCGCTCATGTCATACTTATCAGGTATCTCCACTAGATGCTCCGGCACTAATGTAGTTGGTGACACCTCCACCGAAGACGCAATTAAAGAGGTGGCGAGGTCGGTGATGAGAGTCGACCAGATGTCTTGGGATACAATCCAACCATGTCGTTGTAGTACTCTGGTGCGAGATGGCGCCCATGTGCAGAGACTATATGTAGATGTTACAATTGCCAACATGGCAATTATGTAGTTGCCAAGGCAGTCATGCTAAAGTTACTGTCTTACCCATGCTACAGTTACGAGGATGGCCATACTAAAGTTACCAGGGCTCTCTCGTGCTAAATTTACTAGGCTACTCATGATATAGTTACCAGGCTGCCCATATTAAAATTGCCAAACTTCCCATGCTACAACTATTAGGTCGCTCATGGCATAGTTACTAGGCTTCTCGAGTAGCCACTCCATTACTAACATCATCTATAGTCTCCAAACATGATGCCAATGATGGACTAGAGAAATCCAACAAAAATACAAGAGGAGATAATTTTTGTTGACATAGAAGTAAAAAAAAGGTTGAAATATCAGGTTCATGTATAATTAACAACAAACTAAAGGTGTCAGAGTTTTGGTTATTGGGTTGAGTAACAATCCAATAAACCTAGGTAAAAATCATCTTCCAAGCATTTTCTTTCTCTCGCTCACCAAGGCTAACCACAATACTAACAGAGCAGAGTCATCTAACAAGAACGTGGATGGACGGAAAATGGGAAAAGCAAAACCGATTCAACCACCCGAGGTACAATGCAAACAATGCACACAAAAAATCCAAGAAAAGACTTTGAAAAGGGGCCAAAAGGTTAATTTTTCGTTACTAGACACTGGTTCCTTCATGGTGAGTTGGTTGGTGTGCCATGTTGAGAACTTCGGAGGTGAGGGTTCAAAATTTGGAACACCCATCTTTTTTGCGACATGTATTGCACACCCACGTGCGATTGTTTTTCACATCATGTATTGTATACGTATACATTAAATTATTTTTCATGGTGCAAGCCAACCTGTGGTTGGATGGTTAGAGGGACTGTGGTATCCCCAGCCCACCAGGGTTCAAGTCTTGGTGCTCTCATTTATTTATGGATTTATTTCAGGATTTCCGGCAATGCTCATAGGGGTAGGGTGAGTGTATGCGCGTGTATATAAGCGCTCGCATCTGTACTGATGTTCAAAAAAATTATTTTTCACGGCACATATTGTTTAGGTGATCGCGTTCGTCGATGGCAATCAAACAGCTGGCAGATTGTTCGACGCTACCCCTAAAAGCCGAATGTTCGCCAGTTAATACAGTCCATTTTTTCACTAAAAAATAGGATGTTGTAAGTCCAGCGGGACCTACTATTCAGCGTCCTATTCATCGGAGCCGGCAAAGCAACTGAAGCGGACGAGGGGGAACTCTGTTCTTCTGGGACAAACAAACAAAGGGGAAGGGGTAGCTATCCTTCGAACTTGCTTTGTGTTGGGTTCTTGTACTAGAGAGTTCAATTCCCGGCGGTGCAATTGCCATGGACAAGCAGTTCATCCTCCGCGTGCCCCCATCCGTGGCGGAGTAGGTCGAGCGTCTTATTTTTCTCAAATATGCACGAGTGTGTGTATCATTCATTAAAGAAGAAGAGGGGGTGGTGAGCCCCTAACCACCAGTACAACATTTAGCTTAGCTTATTTACAAGCGGATTTCATCCGCCCTACCCGGTACTCACAGAAGGCAAAGCTACTCATGCCCTATCCACTCTACCCTATCTGGCTCTTGCCCTAGGACCTCGCCATTAATCAGGCCTACCTTTGTCCAGATAGCACCCTCCGACTGAATCTTCTACAGCACACCTGACAGAGATGGTGTGTGTCCCTCAAACACAATGTCATTCCTGTGCTTCCACAACATCCACATCACCAACAAGCACAGAGCTCGATTAGACTTCCGATGCTCCATAGTCTCCTCCTGTCTCATGCACCATTCGCCCAGATCCTCGTCTGGCAGTGGGAGATACTCTATCCTTCCAGCCAAAGAGGTGCACCACTGCCAAACCTGCCTTGCAAAACGCAGACGATGAGAAGATGTTGCATAGTCTCATCTTATTGGATGTAGAAAGGGCAAGTGGCTTGGTGTGGTAGCCCTCGGCGTGCAAGCCTATCTGAGGTCCAACACCGGTTCCTGAGAGCCAGCCAGGTGAAGAAACGACATCTTAATGGGGCCTTTACTTCCAAGTGAACGGCGCCATCGGAGATTGCTCTCGTCCCAAGAATTTTGCCACATATGCCAGAGTAGACACCGTTTGCTTCCCAGGACCATTGCACCTTGTCCTCCAATCCGGCCGCTAACTCGAAATCTGCAAGTCTCATCCATAACCTCAAGTACTCCTCCAGCTCTGGACCTGTGAGGTTGGGGCCAACATCTCCATCCCAAGTACCATTTCCGAGCGCATTTGAGACCATCCTCGTCGCCCTGACATGACCAGGCACTCTGCTGAACAGCGCCGGTTCTATCTCTTGTACTGTCGCTCCATCCACCTAGCGATCTTCCTAGAACCGAGTTGTACTTCCATCTCCTACAGTCGTACGCATTGTCGCCTTGGCCAAGGCCATCGCTTCATGGGGGACGGTGATGGAGAACTCAGCCCACGGTCGCTCCATGTCATTCCTTTGGAGCCAAGGCCATCGGGCTTGCAAGGTTGTGTTCAGCCATCTCAAGTCCGGAATCCCCAGGCCACCATCCCACTTCGGCGTACACACCTTATCCCAAGCCACCGAGCAATTGCCCCCATTTGCCTCACTCTTGCCGCACCACAGAATCCCCTACAAATCTTTACCAACGCCGAGATGGTTTTAGCTGGGAGACTCAAGGCGAGCATGGAATGAACTGGTATAGCACATAGCACTGACTAGATCAATATTAGCCGCCCACTCTTCGGTAATAGGTCCGCTTTCCAATGCGGCAAACAGTCCCGAACCTTGTCCACCATGCCTTACAACCGCGCCGTAGACTATTTTTTGAGTGTTAAGCGTAGACCCAAGTAGGTGCACGGAAAAGTGGCCGTTGAGCAACCCATGATTGTCTTCACCAAATCTACATCCTCGGGCGAACATCGAATTGGCCAGATAGCACTTTTTTCATATTGACCACCAAGCCCGAGGCTTGTGCAAATACCTACAAGAGTGCCTCGCATGTCGTAGCTTCCAATGTCGTGGGCTTGAAAAAGACCACCACATCGTCGGCAAACATCGAAACTCTTTGCCTCAGCCCATTCCTCGCTAGATGCCCGAGTAAACCTCTGTCGGTTTCATGTTCAAAGAGTGCTCGTAGGGGCTCCATACAGAGTATAAATAGCATAGGCGACAACGGGTCGCCCTGACGAAAACCCTGGCAAGGGAGGATCGGTTTGCCAGGCGTGCCATTAACCAAGATCCGCGTAGAAGATGTTGCCAACAACCCACATATCCAAGTGATCCATCTATGACCGAAACCCAATCTCCTCAAGACCTCCAGAATGAAAGGCCATTGTATTGTGTCAAATGCCTTAATTATATCAAGCTTTAGCATAACCATGGGGTTCCTCAGCGCATGAAGCTTGCGAGTTGTGCATTGGACCAGCATGAAATTATCATGCAAAGATCGGCCTCTCACGAATGCACTTTGATGCAGCCCCACCATCGTCGGTAACTCTTCTGCCAGCCTTGAAGCTAGAATTTTGTCAAAAATCTTGATTGGTCCACAAACAAGGCTAACCGGCCTGAAGTCTCTAACATCCACGGCACTCGCTTTCTTCGGCAGCAAGGTAATCAAGGCCTTGTTAATTGCTGCCATGCCTCTCATATCTCCTACATAGAATTGGTTGAGTGCCCTCATAAAATCGTCCTTGATGACATGCCAGCACGTGGCATAGAATCTACCGGTGAACCCATCGGGACCAGGCGCCTTGTCCATTAGCATTTCCTTGATTACCCTAGAGACCTCCTCCTCAACAAAAGGCACCTCCAGCCGTGCCAGGTCAAGACAGGGCAGATTCAGCCTATCCAAATGGAGTGTAGCTACACGGGCTCTAGCCGAGCCGAACAGCTCACCGTAGAACTCATTGAGAACTCTGGCAACCTCCTCCTGGCCCGTGTGCATTATTCCATTGTGGTATATCTTCATGATTATGTTCTTGCGATGCCTATAGGTCGCATGTCGCTGGAAGAATCTTGTGTTTGCATCCCCTTCTCTCAGCTGAAGAAGTCTCTATCTCTGACGCGCAATGGTTCTTTCCAACGAACATAGACCTAGAAGCTTCCTCTTGAGTAGCTTGCGTAGGTCATGCTCCAAGTCCTCTAAGTGCCTAGACTCTGCGTCCACATCCAAAGGAGCAATGACCTCCATGGCAATGGCAATTTGAAGGCGTGTGTTACCGATCCACCGATCGCTCCAGGATTGCAAAGCTTTCGCTGTGGCGTGAAGTTTGTTGTCCAACACTACAAACAGGTTACCATCCCTGGTCACCGAACCCCAAGCTTCCATCACCGTCTCAAAGAAGCCCTCCATCTTGGGCCAGAAGCTCTCAAACTTAAATCGCTTGCCAAGGTGCAACTCCGCGTCTGGATCCACCAGGAGTGGGCAATGGTTAGAAAATGCTGAGCCCATGGCCGTGAGGAAGCTCCTCGGGTAAATATCCTCCCACATGTTTGTAACAAAGACATGGTCTATTTTCTCAAGGGTGGGGTCCCTTTGCTCATTGCTCCACGTGTAACGTCTACCATTTAGGTACGTCTCCTTCAATTCCAGCCTATTTAGCATGGACCGAAAGCGCGCCATCATCCTACGGTTTGCATTCGGTCTGTTTTTGTCATCCGCTGAGACCAGGAGATTGAAATCCCCCAATAAGGCCCATGGCCCTACATGCAAATCTCGGATGTCCGAGATCTTGGTGAGAAATTCCACTTTGTCCGCATACTTTGAGGGCCATACACCCCCGGTAAGCCACCAATGTGACATCCCATCCTGTGATACTAGCGCAGTTAGCGTGGTTGCCATTATGTACCGATTGGACAGTGAGACCACCGAGCTGTCCCAAGCGATTAAGATTCCACCACGCGTGCCAGTCGCCGGGGCATAGTAAAAATTCTCAAATTTATTGCCAAGGCATTGCCTAACCACATCGTTCGAGACCTCCTCCATCTTAGTTTCTTGGAGGCATACAATGCTTACATTGACCGCTACTATAACTTGGTACACCGCACTTCTCCTAGCCGGCGAGTTGAGCCCTCTCACATTCCACACAAGGATTTTGGGTGGGTGTGAAGTCATTTGGAAGACCCACAAGACCCACAAGACCCACCACCGGCCTCTCTGGCCCTACCTTGCCTCAGTCCGCACCTCCTCCTCATATTGCAAGGGAAGGACAGAGGCGTCTCACCCAAACAAGACCAAAATGGCCTGCACGTGACAGTCCAGGAGCGGTTTGTCGAAGAGCTTGACATATGCCTGAAGTGCCTCATCGTCGATCTGGTTTCCTTTGTTAGCCACACACAGTTTCCTTATAAGTACCGCCTGTTGCTTCGTGGCTTTGGAGCCATGCCCTCCTTTGGCCATCCTCACGCTCCTACGCGGAGACGAAACCAACGGGCTCTTCTGTAGTGGCCTACGCTGCTGCTTTGGCACCTCCCGCGCACTTGGTTAAGCTAGCAACAGCGAAAGGGCCCGGTGCAGCTCGTTGCGCAGCTGCGAGACCTATTCCTGGGGCGAGGGTCAAACGGGTGACCCCACATGCAGCTGCCACTGGGGTGTTTCCACGACTTCAGGCTTCGGAGATCCACTTTCCTTTTCCTACGAAAGACTCACCGCAAACCACTAGTTGGGCGACGTGCATGGCTGCGTCACATCCCCATGCAAGGCGGGCCCCGGCAAATCCCCACGCGAGTTCTGATTGGGCCGCACGCTCCCATCCAGACTGGCACCGCCAGCCTCGGCCTGCGCAAGAATCCCAACCTGCCCCCGGATAGGGGAGCAAGTCTCCACGCCCGATCCTGTCTGATTCTTGCCTCCACCAATCCCGAGCGACTGAGACGGCATATGGTCCCCCTCTGTGGGAACCGATTGTGGGGCCTCAACCAACCCACTATCCTGTTGCGAACGTGAGCCGAATGGGATCTGGTTCACCAAACGCGGCGAATCTGCCTGGCACGACCGCGATTCATCCACCTGTCTCGATCATATTTCCACCTGGCCCGCGTGCTATCTGCCCTGCGCCCTGTCCATTCTGCCTTCCGCTACATCCAAACCACGACAAGAAGCTGCCAACTGGCCCACCACACTTTCCGTACCATGCCTCACGACAGCCGAGGCACCAGTCGCATCACTAGCCATCGCATGTTGATCGGTCCCAGTTTGAACGGACCGTTGGTCCACACCGGGGTTGGGGGACGGCGCCGACGCTGATGAGGAACCCACCGAGCGCCTCGGCGAGCGCGGCGGCGGCAGACGGACCTCCCCACCTCCAAAGCGCGAGCCGCCACCAGAATGGCCTCCAGACGGCAGGGACGGCGGCGGAGGCGGCGGTGGCGGTGGCAACCCCGCATGCGGCCCAAGCCGTACCGGCGCCGCAGCAAGCTTGATGTCGACCGGGTACTAGAGCGCGTCGTCTCCACCATCCACCTACACCGCGCAACTGTTGCGCCTGTTCGGTTCCTCCACCACAAGAATCTGCCACAAGGGAATGCACGCCGGATCATCTGTGTGCAGCCACACCAAGAACCCAGACATGTCGCTGCGCGCCTCCGTGGCCGACCCGATCTTGACAACGATCCTCAGCCCCAGCAAGAGCGCCTCCGCAGTACGCCTAGTCCACGCATTGGCCGGAACCCCACGCAGCACCAGCGGCACAAGGAAGGGCATGGAAATGGCTGTAGCATGCGAGTGACGCGACCAGGGCGCGAACACCAGGTCGAACTGCCTGTTGCCCGCACGACCACGATGGAGTAGCCTTCTCCTAATCTCCGGTGATCGACAGATGATAGGGAAATCCTCCGGGAAGTACTCTCTGATGGACATGTCGCCTGGCTCAAGCTCACACTCACGCGCAATGACACCGGCTACCGAGGCCAGATCAGTCGCGTCGCGATCACCCACAACGGTCACCACCACCGCCCTGACGAGCTCGACCTCAAGCGCATGCAGGTCAGGTCCTGAAGCCAAGAAAACTACATCCACCTGATCCACCACCGACTTAGACGAGGCCCGCAGCGATTCCACCGGCGCAAAGGGCACCGAGAAGCCAGGGTCGGCCACGCCAGCCACCGACCCGGCACTCACCACCTGTGTAATGCCCTCGATGCGGCTATATCTCCCACATGTCGAAGCACAACTTAGAGGCATAACCGCATTGAAAGCAATGTCGCAAGTGAGGTAATCTTCACACAATCCATGTAATACATAAGGGAAAGAGATACATAGTTGGCTTACAATCGCCAGTTCACACAATTACATGAATAAAGCATTACATCATCCAGATACAATCAAGGTCCGACTATAGAACCAAAATAAAAGAAGACTAGCCCAACAGCTACACAGATCCCCGATCGACCCCAACTGGGCTCCACTACTGATCAACTAGAACGAAACAACACAAAGGACAAGATCTTCATCGAGCTCCTCCTTGAGCTTGGTTGCGTCACCTGCTTGGTAACATTGGCACCTGCAAACTGGTTTTGGAAGTATCTGTGAGTCACGGGGACTCAGCAATCTCACACCCTCGTGATCAAGACTATTTAAGCTTATATATAGGGTAAAAGGTATGAGGTGGGGCTGCAGCAAGCGACTAGCATATTTGGTGGCTAACATACGCAAATGAGAGCGAGAAGAGAAGACAAAAGCATGGTCGAACAACTATGATCAAGAAGTGATCCTAGAACAACCTACGATCAAACATTACTCCAACACCGTGTTCACTTCCTGGACTCCGCCGGAAAGGGACCATCACGGCTACACACGCGGTTGATGCATTTTAATTAAGATAAGTTTCAGGTTCTCTACAACCGGACATTAACAAATTCCCATCTGCCCATAACCGCGGGCACGGCTTTAGAAAGTTCAAATCCCTGCAGGGGTGTCCCAACTTAGCCCATCACAAGCTCTCACGGTCAACGAAGGATATTCCTTCTCCCAAGACACTCCGATCAGACTCGGCATCCCGGTTACAAAACATCTCGACAATGGTAAAACAAGTCCAGCAAAGCCGCCCGAATGTGCCGACAAATCCCGATAGGAGCTGCACATATCTCGTTCTCAGGGCACACTCACATAGGTCAAGCTACTAGTAAAACCAACCCTCGAGTTGCCCCGAGGTGGCCCCACAGGTTGCCCGTTTTGGACCAATACTCAGAGGAGCACTGGCCCGGGGGGGGGGTAAACTAAGATGACCCTCGGGAGCGCGACTCCCAAGGGAAAAGTAGGTGGTGGTGAGGCAAAAGGTAAAACCAAGGTTGGGCCTTGCTGGAGGAGTTTTATTCAAAGCGAACTGTCAAGGGCTTCCCATTATAACCCAACTGTGTAAGGAACGCAAAATCCGGGAACATAATACCGATATGACGGAAACTAGGGTGGAAAGAGTGGAACAAAACACCAGGCATAAGGCCGAGCCTTGCACCCTTTACCAAGTATATAGATGCATTAATTAAAATAAGAGATATTGTGATATCCCAACAAAATAACCATGTTCCAACAAGGAACAAACTCCATCTTCACCTACAACTAGGAACGCTATAAGAAGGGTTGAGCAAAGCGGTAACATAGCCAAACAACGGTTTGCTGGGACAAGGTGGGTTAGAGGCTTGACATGGCAAATATGGGAGGCATGATAAAGCATGTGGTAGGTATCGCGGTATAGGCATAGCAAAAGAGCGAGCATCTAGCAAGCAAAGATAGAAGTGATTTCGAGGGTATGGTCATCTTGCATGAAATCCCTCAAGGAAGAAGAACGAGTCCATGAAGAAGACAAACGGACATAGTCGAACGGGTCCTCACAAACGCGACGTTATCGGAACCAACCCGAAGAAGCAACACCGGAAAGAAGCACACAACATAGTAAACAACCAAGACATGAACATGGCATGATATGCGGGATGCGGTATGTGATGCATATGCATGATTTGGAAAGGAATGATTGAACCTGGCCTCAACATGGAAATCCAAGAGTGCCACTGGAAAGGGGAGTTGATTTCGGTCGAGATATAAAGATCACCGGAATCGGATGCAAGGTTTGGAAATGGTAAGCAAAACAAATATGGCACCGGTCTGTGATAATCAGCACGAGAACATCTAAATGCATCAAGAATAACATGCTACAGCACTCCAACATGACAACAAAATAAATGGCAGGGATCCACTCATGATGCTTGACAAAAGATGAACACTGAGCTACGGCTAATTCACTCCATAACAGGTTCAAACAAGCATGGCAACGTGCAAAAGATAACAGGTTTCAGACTTAGTGAAATTAACAGCATGTCAGAAATTTATCATCAGGAAGCAATGTTTAGATCACGATAACTACATGCTACAGGAACATATCATGGCAAAGCAAGGCATATCATGAAGCTACTCGAAGCATATAACAAAAGTCCCTTAGTGACCATGAGCCAAAAGAGATCAGAAAATACAATTACAAGCATGTGAGCATAGCAAAAACATAAACAGATTCAGACTTAGTGAAAAACTAGAGCATGGCAAAACAGATAACGAGTAGGCATGTTTACGAGCTCGATGCACTCACTACGAGACATTGCATGACAAACTAAGCATACATCCAGCAAATAGACATGGCATAGAAGCTAGACATGGCAAGAACAACATCATAGCATGCACGGATCAACTACAACAAGCTCGGCAAAATTGCTAAACATGTTAACAATCTGCCAGGAACATTTTATAGAAAAAGTAGAGCTCGATTGACTCAATCTAGGGTGCTCCATAATTGCAAACAAAGACATGGATGGATAGAGCACAACATTATCTACAAAACATCCTTACTGATCATGCTCAAAAGAGGCATGGATCACTAGGAAACAACATGAACATATGGCATAAAAATAATGACAGGGCAAGGACTTGGTGAAATTCTAAGTCCCTGAAATCAGCATCATTGAGTAAGCTACTTTGCATGCTTGTGCTAGTCACCACAAAGATCACAAAAATACATGGCATACACCCATGTAAAGATGGCATGGCATTCTGCAAAACACATGTAGAGCTCAGGATCATAGCATGCACACATTAATCATGGCAAAAATGACAAAAGTGCATTTGCTGAAACAGATCTGAAACTATCATCACATAGCCCTCTTTCAACAGCATTTCTTGCATAAAGATGAGCTCAAATGAAAATTATGCAATGATATGAAATGATGTACTCGTCGAGACGAACATTTTGATATGCTACACGCACGAATCGGAGCCACGATGAGATAGTTATGATGCGATGAAAAAACCTGAAAATACTGAGGACTTGGAGAAAAAATACCCTCGCGAAAAAATATATCGGGCCGGAGGAGGTGGAGCTGGGCCTGGAGACTGGGCCGGCTTGGTGCTGTGCTGGGCCAAGGAGCTGGGGTGCGGCTGCAGGCCCACGCGGAGGATGGGCCGGGTCGTCGTCGTCTCCCTCGATCCCGATCGGATCGGGAAGGCAGGGGCGGCGATGGCGGTTCCCGCCGGTGAGGCACGGCGGCGAAGGAGGGCGCGATGGCGCGCGAAGAACAAGGCGGGGCCGAACGGCGAAGCAAGAGCGGAGAGGACGAGGCGGTTGGTGGCGGTGCTCTGCGCTGCGGTGCGAGCAAGGCTGCGGGGATGATGGCGCAGGACGGCGCGCTCCGGTCGCCGGAGTTGGTTGCCGGCGACGGCGCAAAGGCGGCGGGCGGCGAGACGCAAGCGCTGGTGGCGGGCGACGTGCGGTCCGGGCGGCGCGTGGTCGGGCTCGCGCGGGCCCGTGATGGGCTCCGCGGGCCGCGACGAAGTGGGGCGGCACGGGCGCTGAGGTGGCGGGCGCTGATTGGCTGCGGCGGCGGGGAAGGTGATGTGGCGGACTCCAATTGGTTCGACGACGTGGTTGGCTGGGTGGACGTGTCTGCCGGCGAGCGGACATGTCCGGTGGCACGGAGGGAGTTGGATCTAGGGTTTCGGGGAAGAGATCCGAAATTTGGAAAGGGGGGGTCTATTTATAGAGGTAGAGGGAGCTAGGAAGCTCCAAATGAGGTGTGGTTTTCGGCCACGCGATCGTGATCGAACGATCTAGACGATGGAGGGGGTTTTGGTGGGTTTTGGGCCACTTTGGAGGGGTGTTGGGCTGCAACACACACAAGGCCTTTTCGGTCCCTCGGTTAACCGTTGGAGTATCAAACGAAGTCCAAATGGTACGAAACTTGACAGGTGGTCTACCGGTAGTAAACCAAGGCCGCATGACAAGTCTCGGTCCAATCCGAAAATGTTTAACACCCGCACACGAAAAGAGGCAAAAGGGGACACCGGATGACATAGGAGCGCCGGATTGCAAAACGGACAACGGGGAAAATGCTCGGATGCATGAGATGAACATGTATGCAAATGCGATGCACATGATGATATGATAAGAAAAGCATGACACGCAAGCAAATGACAAGGCAACAACGGCGAATAACTGGAAGACACCTGGCACATCGGTCTCAGGGCGCTACAACACTCCACCACTACGAGAGGATCTCATCCCGAGATCTAGAATGGCACCGGAGGGGGAAAACGGAAGAAGAAGGCGAGAGGTGAAACTAAGTTGCTTCTTTGACCAATGAGTGAAACCAAAGAACCTTGAAAAGGTTGAACAAATTTGAAAGAAAGAATACAACAAAGATGAACAAAGTTGAAAACCTCTGTTAGAAAAGAGGAACAAGGAACATCACGAGAACCATGTAGGTTTAAAGGCATGAGAAAAGGGTTGCAATGGACAAGAAGTACATCCAAGCACTCCGGTAGAAACGAGATGCAAGACTTGAAAAGGCGAAAAGAACTTGAGTAGAGGACACAACACTCCGGTTAAATGGATAAGCAAATGAAAGAACATGATCCTGACAATAATAAGAAGAAGGGTTGAAGAGAGGAACAACACAATGCCTCCGGAACGAAAGGATACAAGATGGATAATTGAAATAAAAGAATGGAGAAGGAAAGGACAACTTCTGCCACAAAAGAGCTTGAAAAGGCATCTTTAGGAGAAGGGTCGAACGGAGTTGTTGGAAAACCAACAACGAAAAGGATAAGCTTGATATGGTCTTATGAAATACATCTCAAATTTTTTGAGGTAACAACTTGCCACTAACGGAAACAATGGATCTGGATTGAGAGCTAGAAAAGATAGAAGGCTTCTTCCACCGAGGTGATAAGGATAAAACTTGGATCATAGATAACCACCACAAAGAACACCATTCCCAATGGAAGGCTTTAGGTGAAAACTACACCAAGATAACTCTAAGGAAGAAAATGATGGGTTTAAATATCTCATTCCTGACAACTTTTGAATCATGAAACATCAAAGAAAAAATGTCAAGAATGGCATATCACCATCCCAAAAGATAAGGTAGAAAGAATTGCACTTAGAAATGCAAGATGAAGAATACTTGAGCTACTCTGAAAAGAATCTTCATGAACACTTCGAGAAGGAATTAAGTCCTTGATGAACCAACATGTAGATCCTACATGAAGAACTCCGGAAATAAAAGAATGATCAAAAGAAAGAGAAGTTGAAAACACAAGGTGAAACCTTGTAATGCTTTAGATGGATCTCCGTGATAATTAGAGCTTGGAACTCTTAGAAAGAAAATATAAAGCCTCTTGAACCGAGAATGTGATATGATGAATCACTCCGGAAAGCAGAAATTGAATTTACTCAATGAAACAATAATGATAATTACATTATGCTTATCCTTTATCAATTTAAATTGATGACAAGCAACGGATTTGGCATACTACTTATTCTCGTAGAAAAGATTAAGATAGATATAGAGTCAACTTGGGAAGGTCTTCAACGAACCACCGATAGGGTTGAAACAACGAATGAATTGATATGATAAAAGAAGGAAGAGAATCTTGAATGAACCACCGTAAGAATTAAAATGGCCGAAGAAAAGATAAAGGAACACCGGGAAGAATTATGAAATGAACGAAGATACTTGAGAGAATTTAGATACAAGAGGGCGAATAGATCACGAACTGATAAGAGAATATTTGAATGATGCACCAGTAAGATTTGGAGAACGAGAGCTAAAAACTGGGAATGAGTAATCCCGAAATGATGGTCTTTGGAGAATCAAACTGAAAAGAATCTTGAATTGCTCTGGAAGGATGAAAAGAATTCTGACAATCGAAAACAGTTATGAGAGGATGGGCTTGAACTAGAATCACGAATCCCTGAGAGAACGGATAAGATATGGAGGTAAAACTCTTCTTCGGTCTTCAAATGTTGATAATGACGATGAGAAGCAGCACCAAGAATTGTTGAGGCACTCCGGGATAAAGAAGAATATAAGGGTTGAATCAACAATGAGAATAATTTGAACGATCTTGGAGAAAAGCATTTGACTGATGATAATTTTCTTACGTCAAACTTTGAAAAGAATTTAGGATAGCTCTGGTAAAATTAGAAGAGTCAGGTAAGATCCTAGAAAAAGACCTGTGGGTTAGGGCCCACTCAAAAGAAAAGCACCGTTGAATGATTTGAAAGAGAGATTGCACCGGTTGAATTTAAATGGCTTGAAAAGAGATAACCACCTTGAGGGAGCTTGAACGAATGCAGAGTGGAAGCATGAATCTTCGAGAAATATTGAGTACTCCGAAACAATTGAATAGCAAGCGGGAATGATTATGAGGTGCAACGGCATGGGAAAGCATTTGAAACGAGGAAAAGGGATATGATCAACACCAAAAGCTTGAATTGGATCCCCCGGAGAAGAAAATGAGTGAAGAGTGACGAACTTGAAGCTCCATTAGAATCTTTGTGAGAACCACCGGGTAAGAACATTGACGGAAAAGAATGGAGAGACTTCTCATCAATAACATGATAGTTGAATAAGAATTCTGAGTCCTTGTGGGAGGGCGGGAAAAACAAAGACAACTTGGAGACGGATGAAACAAACAACGTTGAGAGGACTTGAGTTGATCTTGCGGACGTTAAAATGATCGGATCCACTAGAAGAGAAACACGCCGCTTGAAAAGGATTGACATGACAATCTCAATTATTATGAAGGATTGATATTCACATAGTAACATGAGAATACCGTTTGGGCAAGGTATGGAATCAACATTTGACTTCGAAGCAACCCGAATACCACAACTGAAAACAAAACAAAGTATTGGCTTGCAAAATAAACTGGAACAAACATATGACAGAGATTTCGTCCGAAGTTTTCGTGATGGGGCCTACACGGGCTCGATCGTACATCACCATCATGTACAAGGCAGTGCACATGACATACGAAGCGTCCCCGAGTCAGCATAGCCAAGGACTCTTTAAGACACAATGAGACTACTTTAAACCAACCGTGGATAGGCGGACCACTAGACGTCGAACCCCAATTTCATATCATACATCTGTAGGAAAGGTATCCTAAGAGCTACTTGAATTCCCACTTATAAACTCCCGAAACTTTCCGGTTATGCAATCAGGTGTTGAAGATACAGGGGAAGTATAATATCTCACCCAAAACTACACAAATCCTACATCCAGCTGTATCCATCCTTCAACACATAACCAAGAAAACCTTCGGAAATCATTTACCTCAACCTTCGAAAAGCATCCGTTATATGAGTTATGGCAATACTCCCGAATTCTCGCCCTAGTACTGGTGGCGTCGAGGTTATCTCACCAACAACTGCATAAAAGAGATTTTCGATGTCGGCGAAACTCAGGTATTTCAGAAATGCAACGATAAAATTGTGACGACAACACCTTGGAGCTCAACTCCCCGGGACACTGCCACAACCCCTAAATGTCAGGAGGCACCAAAAACAATGTTCTCGTCACAAAACCATCGGAACGATTCCAAGATACCCGCGTGATCCTAAAAAAAATTAGTGAAATTTGAGAAGAGAAGAGTCAAAACTCTATGTCAGGAGGCCTCACCAGAGCGACGAAGGAACTGAGGAGTAAAAAGAATCCTACTCTCCGATATATATAATCCTAAAGTCGGGGAAGGCTCTGATTACCAAAACTTGTAACGCTCTAGATACACCCGCCGGTGGTCGTTACTCCTGGCAGGATCTAGACTGGCCCCATAGATCAATACTACTTTTTTCTGCGCACTTTGTCCTCACTCATGCACACCCGGAAGTAACTTCCCGGTCGGTCACCCATCCTGACACTACTCCAAGCTAAGCACGCTTAACTTTGAAGTTCTGTCCGAATATGCTCCCGAAAAAGAAGGAATTCCTATTTATATGAGTAGTCTCTCATCCCTAATAAATCAGGCCATCACAACCTGGCTCCAGGGAACACCAACATGGACCGCGCCAGCCGGCGGCGGCCCTGGGGGCGGCGGCGGCAGGGCCGACAGCGGCACCATGGGGGAGGTAGGCGATGACGAGGGAGTCCGAGGCAGAGACCCCAGCCCGACTGGCACCGGCGGCGCACGACCAGAGCGAAGAGCCGGCGGCGGTCGCAGGGATCCACCGGCGACGAGTTGCGGGGGCGGGGCGCGGGCGGGTGCAGTCCCTGAAAATGTGGCCCTCCCCATCGCAGCGCACGCACACCGGAGGATATGTGCACATGGCAAATATGTGCTTATCACTTCCACAGTTGTAGCAGCAGCCGACGAGCTTCGCCGGAATCCGGCCCCACAGAGGCCGCGAGGACGGAAGGATGTTGGGCCACCTGCTCGGTGTAGAGCGGCGCGCCGGCCTGGGTGGGGAGCGCGCCGGTGCGGCCGCCGCCCGACGCCCAGCCTGCGTCTGCCATGGAGCCTCGCCATTGCACACCCCGCGCCGTACCCGCCACGTCGGGCACCACGAGCAGGGGGCGCAAGACCGGCCTAGGGGGCGGCGGCGGCGGTGGCGGAGGGGACGGGGGCAGGGAGCCGGAGGAGGACGCCGAGAGGGACACCCTAGATGCCATGGAGAACCGGCGAGGGGAGGTGGTCGCCGGGACCGGAGTGGCCACCGGCGAGGGGGGGTGGCCGCCTGCTCCGGAGCGGACGCCGGCGCGGGCTTGGTGGACGCCGGGGTCGGGGTGGCCGCCGGCGCTAGGAGGAGAAGGAGGAGGGGCGCTATCAATTTCGAGCGTCTTATGAACGAATCTGCCGCCGGCTCATCCTCCAAACCCGACGCCGCCTCCCTCGACCTCTCCTTCTCAGGTGCCCTCCGCCCCTCTTCCTCCTTGCCCCGCGAACTCTACTTCCCGTTTCCGCCGGAAATTGGTGTAGAGCAGTAGAACTGCAGATCTGTGATTAAGGCTGTTGTACTTATCGATGCCCTAAACTTGCAGTGATAAGTTGAGTAGGTCCGAATATGTTGATAGCAGAATTGTCAGTTGTAACTGTCTCGTTAAAAATAAAGTACAAATTAGCTTGCTTTCTGATGTAGATTAATAGAGAACCGAAGTATCACTGTAACACAAAACTTTACGCCTGAATAATTTCTTTGTAGCTTAACAGTTGTTAAATTCTGGGTTCTTACCTGCGGATGAGATGAGATCAATCTCAAGATCTCACTTAATTGATGTTTGTGTTCATATTCCCCTTTGCAAGTTACTGCGGTTGCATGTCTTGGCCCAGATATGCTTAACTTATCTTATGATCTTACCTGTACAAAACCATCAAACCAGTCAGTATTGGTAATAAAAAGGAAACTTGGATTCAGTAAATATCTGATTCGCAAGAGCTTAGGCCTTTCATCATGGCATGTCAGGCTCGTACTAGACAACCTTTGCAATTATAACCTTCAAATGTTGATTACCAAACTTCTGATTTAACATTGTTTATGTGCAGTCAGTTTATGCACTTGTTTCCACTAATAGTAAAATGCAATGGTCTCTCTTGATTTTAAACAACACATTACAGTTGTCTGCAATTGTTAACTGAACTTTAATTAATCCTTGTTGCCTTCCGATTGATGGTAACTTTCCTCTTACAGAGGATGGAAGGAGTGGCACATTTATGATTGGTAACCAGAGGTTTCCTGCATCTCTCTTGGATCTCCCAACCGTTGTGGAGTCATATAAAACATATGATGATTCCTTTTTAGTTAAAATTGCTGATATTGGTCAGGTATAAAAGTGAAGATTTGTGTATATATCTTGTTAATTTGTAGGCCTCATAATAATTTTAAACTGGAACAGATGGTAATGGTAAGAGAAGAAGATGATCCTGCTCCAGAAGGAGCTGAATACAAGCATGGACTTACTCCTCCAATGAGGGATGCACGCAGGCGACGTTTTTGTAGAGAGCCTGACTTGAGTGTATGTGAAATTGACTACCCTTCAGCCATATTTGTTTCCCATGTTGATGAAAACACACTGTTAATCAGGATGCTAAAGATTGCGTGCACTCATTTCTGCAGGCAGAGCTTGTTCACCGAGTTGAGAAGGATCTTATAAGTATTATGCAAGGAGTGCCTGTCAGTATCCTTTTGGTCCGTGCGATTTGCCAAATGCATCTCATTATCGCAATAGAACAAATGACTAGTAATTGTTTTGTCCTGTACTGTTTAGTTGGTAGTTTTGCACTTCCATTGGCTCATCAACTTCCTGATGAATAAACTGCTTGCCCTTTACTTTAGAAGCCATGATGTCTATATGTAGTTCCTTGTTGATAAGGATAACGTTCAGAATCTCTTAAGCATGTCGTTATAGTGATTGCATATAGAGGGTTCCATGTTGGAATTTTGCTAGTAGGCCTTTGGCCCAAAGCCCAACTAAAATTCTGAAATTCTCTTGGCCCATTCATGCACACATGTGAGTGGAGTGAGTGAGGCTAAAGTTTAGTCCCACCCCGGAAGTTGAGAGAGAGTTGCACCTCTTTATAAGGTGAGCTCTTCTACCACTTGTATGAGCATGAGAAGAGAAGACCTACACGCGCGCTCCTCCTCCTCGCTCGCCTCGCCACGCCACGCCCGCCTCGTCATGACGCGCCGCGGGTTGCGGGATTGAGCTGAGAACAGAGCTATGCACGTTGTCTATATTTTTGCTGCACGGGAAAAATTAATGAGTCATTAATTAATAATTAACGGACACGTTAATTACTGAACCGTTTTCGATTCTTTTGGATCGTGACGACTTGGACGTGGGGGTTACTCCCACGACCTACCCGGCCCGCACTATATAGTCAGGCAGATGTCTACCCTAGCCGCCGCCGCTTCTATGGTTTCTTACCACCATTCCAGATCATTGTGACGCCAAGCAAGTCTTCTCCATCCCTCCTTCCGGCGTGCACCGCGAGAAGGGACAGCAGGCCTCCGGAACCCCGCCTCTCATGATCCTGTACGGGAGAGGGGCGATTAGGTTTTCGGGGAGCGCACTCGCGCGACTGCTGGCAGCGACGACTTCATGAACGACGACTTCTTTCCCGACCTCGGCAACCTCATCCTCGACGACATGGGCGACAACGTCAACGCCGGCGGTGCTGCACCCGCTGCACCGTATGTGATTCTATCCTTCCTGTTCGAGATCGTGGTAGAATTCATGTTTCTAGTATGTGCCCTAGATGTGATATGTTCATCTGCTATGCTAGTTCGCATGATTAGTTTAATCTCTGCTGCTGTGGTCATGATTTATCTTCTGTTTATTCGGATTAAATCTCGTAGTAATTTGCTCATATTTCCAACAATCCAAAAACCTTATTATAGGCAATTTACTCCGAGTGGTTTTGCTGCGCATCTGAAGTCGCCTGCCTTTAAGGGGGCGCAATATAAGAGGTGGCGCATGAGAGCAGTCTACTGGTTTCAGACCATGGGCTGCTATGATGCCACCAAGGGCAAGCCTGAGGGCGATCTTAATCCAGCACAGCTGGAAGCTTTTGAGAAGATCGATACCCTCTTTAAAGGCGCTCTTCTGAGTGTTCTTGATGACTCCATTGTGGATTCGTATATGTCGTTTGACAACGGCAATGACATGTGGGCTGCGCTCGAGGCCAAGTTTGGTGCCTCGGACGCCGACAGCGAGTTGTACATCATGGAGCAATTCTATGACTACAAGATGACTGATGAGCGCCCTGTTGTACAGCAGGCTCATGAGATACAGTCGCTCGCAAAAGAACTTGAATACTTCAAGTGTGTGTTGCCGGAGGCATCATTGCCAAGCTTCCACCTTCGTGGAACAATTTTGCTACTTCCCTGAAACACAAGAGACAGGAGTTTTCCGTTGTGGATCTCATTGGTACTCTTGATGTTAAAGAGAAGGCGAGAGCAAAGGACACACGTGCTCGAGTTGCTGAGGGAGGTTCTAGTGCCCACATGGTACAGAAGAAGAACTCCCAGCCCAACAAGTTCAGAAACAACAAGAACAAAACTCAGGGCAAAGGCAAGTTTGATACAAAGAACAAGCCATCACATTCTACCAACTTCAAGAAGAATTCTCATAAGAAGGGGAAGGGACTTTGCCATGTCTGCGGTGATCCTAATCACTGGGCTCCAAAGTGTCCTAACCGCTTTGAGGAGCGCGAACATGAGAAGAGCGGCAAGTCCGCTAATGTTGTCATCGGTGATACTGATATGAAGGAATCAGGGTACGGTATTTTTCCTACCATCCTTTCAGTATTTCAATCCCCTGATTGGTTAATTGACACCGGTGCCAATGTACATGTTTGTGTTGACGCCTCCATGTTTTCTTCTTACTAGGCAACAGGGACTTCACCCGTGCTGATGGGGAACGGGTCACATGCCATCGTTCGAGGTGTTGGTACGGTCGATCTGAAGTTTACTTCGGGGAAGACTGTGCATCTGAAGAACGTTCATCATGTGCCGTCCATCAATAAAAATCTCGTTAGCGGTTCCCTTTTATGTCGAGATGGTTTTAAGTTGGTTTTCGAATCCAATAAAGTTGTAATTTCTAAGTGTGGACAATTTGTTGGAAAAGGCTATGAGTGCGGAGGCTTGTTCCGCCTATCTTTGTCAGATATTTGCACTAAAGTTATTAATAATGTTTGCCACAATAATGAGTCTGATACTTGGCATTCATGACTTTGTCATATTAACTTTGGTTGCATGACGCGGCTAGCCAATATGAATTTAATTCCGAAAATCTCTACTGTCAAAGGCTCTAAGTGCCAAGTATGTGTGCAAGCTAAGCAACCTCGCAAGTCCCATAAGACTGCAGAGGCAAGAGACTTGGCACCACTAGAGCTTATACATTCTGATCTTTGTGAGATGAATGACGTGTTGACAAAAGGTGGAAAGAGATACTTCATGACGTTGATTGATGACTCCACTAGATATTGTTATGTGTATCTTCTGAAATCAAAAGATGAGGCTTTGACTTTCTTTAAAAACTATAAAGCTGAGGCAGAGAACCAACTTGATCGGAAAATTAAACGACTTAGGTCTGATCGTGGTGGAGAGTATTTTTCCAATGAATTTGATCTGTTTTATGCGGAACATGGTATAATCCATAAGAGGACGCCTCCCTACTCACCCCAGTCAAATGGGGTAGCCGAAAGAAAGAACGAAACTCTAACTGATATGGTTAACACCATGTTAGACACTTCGGGTCTATCCAAGGAATGGTGGGGGGGAGGCGCTAATGACTGCGTGTCATGTCCTAAACCGAGTTCCCACAAAGCATAAAACCATGACTCCATTTGAGGAATGGGAAAGGAAAAGGTTGAAACTCTCTTACCTACGTACTTGGGGTTGTTTGGCGAAAGTCAATATACCAATTCCCAAGAAGCGCAAGCTTGGACCAAAAACTGTGGATTGTGTTCTTCTGGGCTATGCTTTTCATAGCATCGACTATAGATTTTTGATAATAAAATTTGAGGTATCCGACATGCATGTTGGTATGATTATGGAATCAAATGATGCAACTTTGTTTGAGGACATATTTCCTATGAAGGATATGTCGAGTTCATCAAATCAGGAGATACCTACTCCATCTATGAGGAATTCACTGTAATTCCTGAACCCACATTGCGATGGAACATGTTGAGAATCCTGTTGAGGATGACAATGGAACTCCTGTGAGGAGTAAGAGACAGAGGACTGCAAAGTCTTTTGGTGATGATTTCATTGTGTACCTCATGGATGACACACCCAGGACTATTTCAGAAGCTTATGCATCTCCTGATGCTGACTACTGGAAGGAAGCTGTACGTAGCGAGATGGATTCCATCTTAGCTAACGGTACCTGGGAGATCACTGACCCTTCTTATGGGTGCAAACCTGTAGGATGTAAGTGGGTGTTCAAGAAGAAGTTTAGACCTGATGGTACGATTGAAAAGTACAAGGCACGACTTGTGGCCAAGGGTTATACCCAGAAAGAAGGTGAAGACTTCTTCGATACTTACTCACTCGTGGCTAGACTGACCATAATTCGGGTGCTACTATCACTGGCTGCCTCACATGGTCTTCTCGTTCATCAAATGGACGTTAAGACGGCTTTCCTCAATGGAGAGTTGAAGGAGGAAATTTACATGGATCAGCCAGATGGTTTTGTAGTACCTGGTCAGGAAGGAAAGGTGTGCAAGTTATTAAAGTCTTTATATGGCCTTAAACAAGCTCCTAAGGAGTGGCATGAGAAGTTCGAAAGAACATTAACTGCTGCCGGCTTTGTAGTAAACGATGGTGACAAGTGCGTGTACTATCGCTATGGTGGGGGCGAAGGAGTTATTCTTTGTCTGTATGTCGACGACATATTGATCTTTGGAACCAAACTTGATTTAATCAAGGAGGTTAAGGATTTCTTATCTCGCTGTTTTGAGATGAAGGATCTAGGAGTAGCTGATGTTATCTTAAACATCAAGCTGTTGAGAGATGAGAATGGTGGGATCACACTGCTTCAGTCTCATTATGTGGAAAAGGTCTTGAGTCGTTTTGGGTATAGCGACTGCATGCCTTCTCCAACTCCATATGATGCTAGTGTGTTGCTTCGAAAAAATCGACGGATTGCTAGAGATCAATTGAGGTATTCTCAGATTATTGGCTCGCTTATGTATTTGGCGAGTGCCACGAGGCCTGACATCTCTTTTGCTGTGAGCGAGCTGAGTCGGTTTGTGTCAAAACCGAGAGATGATCATTGGCATGCGCTTGAGAGAGTTATGCGCTATTTAAAAGGCACCACGAGCTATGGGATTCACTACACCAGGTATCCAAGGGTACTGGAGGGCTATAGTGACTCAAACTGGATATCTGATGTTGATGAGATTAAGGCCACAAGTGGTTATGTTTTTACACTTGGTGGTGGCGCTGTTTCCTGGAAGTCTTGCAAGCAGACCATATTAACGAGGTCAACTATGAAAGCAAAACTCACAGCATTAGACACTGCCACTGTTGAAGCAGAGTGGCTTCATGAATTATTGATGGACTTACCTATGGTTGAAAAACCAATACCCCCTATCCTGATGAACTATGATAATCAAACTGTGATAGTCAAGATAAACAGTTCTAAGGACAATATGAAGTCCTCAAGACATGTGAAGAGGAGACTAAAATCTGTCAGAAAATTGAGGAACTCTGGAGTTATTACGTTGGATTATATCCAAACGTCGAAAAACTTGGCAGATCCCTTCACAAAGGGTCTATCACGTAATGTGATAGATAATGCATCGATGGAGATGGGTTTGAGACCCACTGCATGAGTTGTCCATAGTGGTAACCCACTCTATATGATCGGAGATCCCGTGAAGTAGAAGTGGGAGACAAGCTGTTGGTCAGCTGGGAGGAGAGTATCCCTATATTAATTATCCCACTCCGTGAAGATGCAATAGTCTCCTAATCTGCATGGCAGGTTGATACTTATCTTAATGTGTTCCAAGTGGCTTATTCGGGTAAGCAGAGATGTTGTCCTGCAGAACATCTTCTGAGGAACACACCTATATGAATTTGACTGTTAACGTCACAGTCTGTGAGAATTGGGTGTTCTCTAATAAATTCATGAAAGGCCCTGGAGTATGACGTATACGCTCCACCCGCGGGGAAGCCTTGCGGCAGCCCAGTATCGGTCAAGAATTTGTGTGAAACTAGTTTCACAGAAAACTTGTAGTTCAAGGCATAGTCCACTATTCAAGTTGTGATCTAGTATAGCATAAATTTCTAAGTGGAAGTTCAACTTCACAGTCTCCACTAAGCACCGGTATATAAACAATGTTTTAGAACTAAATGATGAGATGTGCCAATGAGACTTTGTGGGAAATTGTTGGAATTTTGCTAGTAGGCCTTTAGCCCAAAGCCCAACTAAAATTCTAAAATTCTCTTGGCCCATTCATGCACACATATGAGTGGAGTGAGTGAGGCTAAAATTTAGTCCCACCCCGAAAGTTGAGAGAGAGTTGCACCTCTTTATAAGGTGAGCTCTTCTACCACTTGTATGAGCATGAGAAGAGAAGACCTACACGCGCGCTCCTCCTCCTCGCTCGCCACGCCACGCCACGCCTCGTCACGACGCGCCGCGGGTTGCGGGATTGAGCCGAGCCGAGGACAGAGCTATGCACGTTGTCTATATTTTTGCTGCACGGGAAAAATTAATGAGTCATTAATTAATAATTAACGGATGTGTTAATTACTGAACCGTTTCCGATTCTTTTGGATCGTGACGACTCGGACGTGGGGTTTACTCCCACGACCTACCCGGCCCGCACTATATAGTCAGGCAGACGTCTACCCTAACCGCCGCCGCTCCGTATGGTTTCTCACCACCGTTCCAGATCATTGCGCCGCTAAGCAAGTCTTCTCCATCCCTCCTTTCGGCGTGCACCGCGAGAAGGGACAGCAGGCCTTCGGAACCCCACCTCTTGTGATCCTGTACGGGAGAGGGGCGATCAGGTTTTTGGGGAGCGCACTCGCGCGACTGCTGGCAGCGACGACTTCACGAACGACGACTTCTTTCCCGACCTCGGCAACCTCATCCTCGACGACATGGGCGACAACGTCAATGCCGGCGGTGCTGCATCCGCTGCACCGTATGTGATTCTATCCTTCCTGTTCGAGATCGTGGTAGAATTCATGTTTCTAGTATGTGCCCTAGATGTGATATGTTCATCTGCTATGCTAGTTCGCATGATTAGTTTAATCTCTGCTGCTATGGTCATGATTTATCTTCTATTTATTCGGATTAAATCTCGTAGTAATTTGCTCATATTTCCAACATTCCAAACCTAACCTTCAAAACCTGGAATGCCTCGTCGAAAGTTGTTTTGTATCACGACTGCATCACGTTCATGGGTTAAACCATCATAAAAAGAAACCTCGTTGTTTATATGCAAATCTGTGTGCGTGTAAAGTTCTTTAACTTGTTTGTAGACCAGAATGCTAGTGTAGCTGGAGGCGGTGAAGGTGGTGATCGCAAGAAAGCTGCACCAGCTCCTGCACCCAAGCCTAACGTTCAAGAGCCTGATCGGAGCGACTCTGATGAGTCAGACAGCTGAAGTGGACCAAAATAGACAGTGCTACTCCCTCCGTTCCGAATTACTTGTCTTGAATTTGTCTAGATACGGATGTATCTAGCACTAAAATGAGTCTAGATACATCCGTGTCTAGACAAATTCAAGACAAGTAATTTGGAACGGAGGGAGTACTTCAGTAGGCCGAGCAAACCCAGTGTATGTATTAGGTAATTCAGATCAAAGAACGCACACTTTTACCAAGCAAACACGCTTGTTGTCTTCTACTGTACCGATTATCATCTCATCAGTAATAATAAGAGTGACCTTCCATTATGGTGGAAAAGTGCCAGTATCGTCCCATAAGGTGGTGCTCGAGTCTTTACTTGTTCAGCCGGATGTTGATTATTGATTACCAGTGCCGCAATGTTGCTGATTTCATAAGATTCAGTTGCGAATGCTGAAGATTTCATGTGCTTCATTTTGTTGCACTGCTATTCGTGAGGAAGGGGGGGGGGGGGGTTCACGAAGGCGTTCGACTATTTTTTTCTTCTAAACGGGCATGACCCCTTCCCATTGAGTTATAGGGGGCGGGAAAGGGGATGCAAGTTCAATGCATAGCCGGGAAATCCACCACAGATGCTCGTTGTCATCAAAACACCCGTTATGGGATCGAAAACACGACGACACCAAAATCCATAAATGACCATGCAGGAGCACCACAAGGCAAAACACCCACACAGGGGTCAGGAACAAAAGACCACCTACTGAAACAAAATAAGACCATCAGCAGCAACAGAATCAGTTGCACATCCTGCCATCAGCCTAGCCTGAATGTTGTTGTGCTGCTTCACAGATCCTCATCATCTTGTTGGCGTTGTCCTTCAGCATCATGGCTCCTCTCCTCAGATCGTCCCCGTCGCCATGTTTCTGCATCCCTGCCCAGTATAATAAAGAAGCACAGGAAGCAAAGACAATTTCAAATGGAGATTTAGGAAACTTAAACTCGAACGTCGTCCTATTACGGTAGTTCCATATAGCCCAGAAAACAGCAGCCAAACCGACAGTATAAAAAACTTTCCTCTTCTGGGAAGAAAGCATAGCACCAAGCATAGAATTGCCGAATGTTATTAGGGCATAAATCAGTACCAAAAACCGAAGCGACAGTCCACCAGCCAATTCTGGCCATTGGACATCAAGGCAACGACTTGATCTGGTAAACCAAAAGAGCTTCTGCTCTTCCTGCTTTGGCTGCTGTTCCTCTTCCTAGGTACTGAATTTAGGAAGTAAAATAAGACAAGATCACTGGAACAAAGACTTTCTGAAGTTATGGTCCAGTGGTCCATGTTACATTTTCCCCTCCAAATCCAGATACTTCGATTGCATTGTCACAAATCTTTTGAGCGGTGCAATTGACGGCAGAAAATCCACCCACGAAATCATATACTTAATGAACAATCCAACAACATGAGTTCCACACATCCTTGCAGTTCTTCAGTATCATCACAAGTCTAAAGTCTAATTCCAACATACAACAAACAGAATAACCACCATCAATACAAACCCCCAAATTACGACAACAACAGACACTGGGGTATTCATGCAAATCCATGTTACATCCTCTTAGAAATCATGCTGATGCTTATCCGCAGAAGAGGGAAGCCATGTTTAAGTCAACAGTGTTCTGGAACTGAGAGACAATTGATGGCGTAAAAATCATGCGGCGCCAGATCGAGTTTGATTATCCAGCACTCCTGCCTCCTGCAACCAAAAAGGTCAACATTGTGATCCAAGGCAAAACAAAATATGACAATTAGAAGCAAAGATATGATCATGTCAAAAGTGTCTGCATTTATACTCCTTCAAAAAATCCTAGCAATACTTGTAGCTGTGATGTGCACATTTACGTCAGTGTCAACTATCAGGAGAACAGTTCGCAAAAAAGAAGGAAAACAAAGAAATCTAGGTGTAAGATTTACAATGTCAAGTACAAAACATTACTATGATTGTCTCATGCTTCAGAGCATCCTAACAGCACTTGTAAATGCGAGTATCAGACATGCAACAACTCCACGTGAATAATATGGACTACAAACTTGTATTTGTGGTAGATTTCCTTTCCATTAGTGCGCACAAAAAAAGAAGCAAATTTTCAAGCCTCAAAATGCCAAATCAACTAGAGTAGTGATCATGAATACTCAAAACACAAGTCACTAACAAGGTACAGATCCACAAACTCCTAGTTCAAAATCCAACAGACTATATTCAACAATTTTAGTATTTTGAAATATTATGTCAAAAGCACACTTTGTTCACAAATGTACAACCAATGGAAGTTGCGACAGATTCATAGCCGGCTAAAAATATGGGTTGATGAGATGGTTAGAGACTTAGTGTTCTTCGGGATGTGGTTGCAAAGCCGGTTAATCCAGGTCAATGATCCAGCAATAAAGCTCTTTATTCTTAAGTTAATTTTATTCTAATCCAAGTATATATTTGGGAGCTCTCTGATGAGTACCATAGGTAGTGGCTTCAGGTTTCGGTGACTATGGTTGAAAACTTGAAATCATCATACTTAAATCAAAATGAAAGTCTCATCATCTCTCAGCATTCTATTCCCTCTCCAGACAAAACAACCTACCAGTTGTCAGGCAGCAAGCTTATCTTAATAGCTAAGGAAAACTACCAGACCAGACCTATATTACTACTGTGCTACAAGATAAGGATTATGCTAACAAGATCCAAAACATTCAGGTATTTCACATCTCACAGTACACGGTGAACCAACTAAAACACAATATGCCTACTTCTCAGTTCTCGCAGCTTTAGGAGGATCTCGAACAATCATCCTGTGTAGTGTGTATGTTCCTCGGAGCATATATAACATAGCATGGTCTGGGAAAACCAAAGTATCACATAGCATTCTAAAGCCTGGAATAACATATTTTACTGAACATATTCTAGATAGCTCATAAATTCTTTGGAGTAACTTTTCCATGCCAATCTAACATTATCACTAATGCATCTCACAGAAAACAATGAAAACCTTCCAATTAGCTACACGAGGGAAGAATGACAAAGCACGAACTCCAACGATCAAAACATACAACTCCTTGATGAGAGTATTCAATTTCGGATCCAAGGGCTATGGGCAGGATGAACTGCAGCCAATCTGGTTCGTCCACACGAAGTCTAATAGGTGAAATCCTAGAAAGCGTGAATTGCGCTATTAATACAAGAAGTTGTCCAGGAAGTTCGGTTCCATACATCAAGTATCAAATTTTACACTTGGGTACATGATGTTGCGTTAATGGTATAAAACAGCTTAGCCCAACCACGCGAGACCAACGGGGCATGCCATGGGGTCGTTTGGATTATAGCCCCAAGCTGTCGTGCCAAAAAAATTGGGGTTCATTGCTAGGACGGGTAGCCGCTTGGATGGACGCCAAATTTTGGGAGCCACGCCAAAATATTGGGCAGTTCAATTTTTACGCCCATGAGCGGGCGAAACGCTGGCGGCGGATTCCCTCGCCGATATATTAGCGCGCCAGCTATTGGCAGGGTGTGCGCGGGTGGAAACCAAACAGTCCCATGTACCAATTCACCTCTGATGGCTGGAGTTTTTCTTTTTTGAAAACTTGCAGTTACAACTTATTACTTTGGTCCTTCTTGATCATTTAGTCTTCAAAATAGCAATTGGCCCTAAATTATCAAATCGAGCGTCAAATCCCTAGTTCAATCGCCATTCCTCTAGTCCCCAAATCCAGCAGCGGCACTCATGCCACCCCTCTCTCACATGCCCCCTGTCCCACTCACTCAACCCAGGGACGACGCCATGGCCGAACGGCGAGGCAGAGCCATAGGACGGCGCTGCACATGCCGTTGGTGAAGTGCACGTCTTGCCAGGAAAAAACCATGGTGATATTTCCAAAGTGAACTGATGAACATCATTGCTTACATTGCAAGATGCAATTGAAAGATGTCAACTTTCTAAGTATTTGCATGAACATATGTGAAAAAAGGGCATTGTAATCCTAACAGAGCAATCTATCAAAACAGTAAACTACGGATACACTTACCACTTAATACCGTACAACATTCGCAAAACTACTACTACCTCCGACTCAAAATATAAGACGTTTTTGTAGGCTCCTGCCAAAATGTCTTATATTTTGAGACGGAGGAAGTACCATTAACTACCAATTACAGAGAGATTAATCAAGAGCATGAAACCCTAGTTGAAATTGACAGAACGAACCGCAAAGAGCACAAAAGGGTGAAAAACTAGAGGCCACAACCACAACTAATTCCGGTTGCACACACGTCCCTTCCGCTCCCCCTCACGTGCCGCTCACGCAAGAAAAATACCGCCCAAACGCTCCAGATCAAAGTGGCATTCCACGTCGGCATCGCGTGAGTGAGTCAGGCTGTTTTGTAGTACCATTTATACAGCATCATGTACCCAAGTGTAAACTACTAAACTTTGATACTTGATGTATGAAACTGAACTTCTTGGACAACTTCTTGTATCAAGAATGCAATTCAGTCTACCAGAAAGGCATGTTGACAATACCACTACCGATTCCAAAATGACGAAAATATTCACCCTGCTGTCCCCCAAAATGGGAATTTCATCACAATGATATTACTAGATCATCAAAAAATAGGTAATGCAAGCATACCCCACGAAATTCCATCTTTAACACAGCCTACACGAGCACGTTTGGACAAGATCGCTAAACAACATTACAATAAAGATGGGCAAGATTGCTACCAAGCATCGCAAAATTATACTGCCCAAATCAGAAACACAAGGAGTGCAAATGGACAAAATAATTACCTTCCTCATAGTGGCGAGAGCGAGCAGCCACTCGAGCTTGTCAAGAGTCGCCTCGTCGGCCTTGTCCAAATCCACCTCAACCCTCCCATCCACCTCCTGGATCCACCCGCCTACGTCCTTCATAATGACGGCCGCTTTGTACTGCAATTCCACCGGCAGCCGCGGCAGCTCATCCTTGAGCCTTGCCCTACGCTCGGCGACCGGCGGCGGCGACTGGAGCGTTGCAGAAATGGAGGCCCACCCTGACTCAAAGATGCGAGAGAGCACATCAGCAGTCTTATACACATCATCGCCCTTGTAGTTGTAGGTCATGGCGTTGCGGAAGGTATGCCGGACATCACTGGCAAAACAGAGCGGGTTCTGGTAGCGACGCCGTTCAAGGCGGCGGCGGACGGTGCCGAGATCCATGGGTTGGCGGATTTCGGAGTGGTAGTCGCAGAGTCCGAGTTCGTATGTATCCACCGGCTTGGCGAACACCCACCCGTCCTCATGTTGCAGCAGCTCGTCCAGCAGCACGCGGCAGCGTTCGAGGGCACGGGGAAGATCGACGGCGGCAAGGTAGTTCGCAGGTTTAGGGAAACCGGGCGGCGCTCCGGCCGGGCTGCTTTGGGACGCCATAGCTAGGGCCGGTCGAGAGGATTTGGGTGGGAGTCAAATTTGGATCAGTTTCAAAACCACGAATCCGGATGCCGAACCCTTCTATAGGACATGGCTAGGAATGAGACAGGTGCATGGCCCTTGGATCAAGTTATTGTGGACCGTCAGATTTACTTCCTCAAATTACCACCCTCTTTTTTTCCAAATCTGAAATTACCACCCATCTTCTTGTGGTTTTCAAACTATAAACATCCTTGAAGCATCGATGCTTTCAAGTGTGCTCCCCATAATTACTACTATAGGATTAGATCTAGTAGCTCTCTCTGATCATGCATCTTTCAATAAATACTCTAGATAAACAATAATTAATCCTGACATTGGAGGAAGCAAATATTGTTGTATTTAGAAACATAAATTTTGTGATGGTTGAAGCATGAACGTACCCAATCATTGTAATAATACCAGCGAAGCATATGTGTGAGTAGATAGTCAGAACAATGCAATCCTACATTTTTTTTGTGGGGACTACCCTTCATGCTTCGTTCTTAGTGCTTCATTTTATGCTTTGAAGCATGTATTGTTGGATTTGGATGTAAAGTTATATTTGCTGCTATGAAGCATGCATGGTTGGACTTGGAATTGGATTTTTATGAAAGGTGAAGCATGAAAAGTATAGTGCCAAAATATTTTTCATTGTAGTCCAAGGAATGAAGCACACATATATGTACTAGCTAGGAGCATACTGTGTATGAGTTTGAAGCATGCCATATATTATACTGATGCATGCACACACGTAGGTATTAGGAAATATATTGTGTTTGTGTTTGAAGCACATCGCATATAATATTGAAGCACTAAGCCAATGGAAGCACACATGTATGCACTAGGTGATGGAATTATTAGCACTTTTCCGATTAGACTTATCCACAAGTAAACGGTAAGCATGGCATAAAAGGTATGCATCTCATAGCGATACCTAAGCATACTAGCACGTGCAGAACATAGAATCGAACCTTCTATGAGCAGCACATATACGGCTAGCATAAGTATGAGTAAATGAGGGATGAACAGATCATACCCTCCGGTTGGCCAGGCCAACGCGGCGGCAGTAGCAGCAGCCTCGGTGTCGTCCGTGGCCTTCTTTTTAGCGGTGGCATCGTCGGCCATGGTGTCGA
Organism: Triticum aestivum; assembly: GCF_018294505.1. Classification (NCBI taxonomy): domain Eukaryota; kingdom Viridiplantae; phylum Streptophyta; class Magnoliopsida; order Poales; family Poaceae; genus Triticum; species Triticum aestivum. The sequence continues at coordinate 449,177,690 of NC_057800.1, forward strand.
TGCAGAGGAAGTAGTGGAAGCATAGGCGAACAGAGTTGGGGACGGATCGGGAGCAGTCGCGTCGAGACGCTCCCCAAAAACCTTATTGCCGTTCTCCCGAGAAGGATCTCGAACGACAGGGTTCCGGAGGCACCTGCTCTCCCGACCAGCCGTGCACGCGGTCGTCGGGATGGGATCGCCGGAGGCAGCACAGAGTGAGGAACAGTAGATGAGGGCTATGTCACGCGAGAGGGAGTGAGTGGACCGAACTAGATTAATTCACTGGCCAGAGCCTTCTTATATAGTCCGTAAGGAAGAGAGTCGTGGGCCTTGCCGAGGCCCATGTCTGAGTCGGTCCACTCCCGGCAAGGGAGTCGACGAATATGCGGGTCCCGGCAAGGGTCCACTCCCGGCAAGGGAGTCGACGAATCCCGGCAACGCAAGTCAGCCAACAGTCCAACGTCTTGGACAGTGGCCCACATGTTAGCGACTCGTTAATTAATCCTTGATTAATTAATTCATTCCTGAGCGGCAAAAATAAGTTTCGGCTCGGCTCATTCCCGCAACCCGCGGCGCGCGCGCGTCGTGACGAGGCGAGGCGTAGCGAGGCGGGCGACGGAGGAGGAGGAGCGCGCGTGTACCACTCCTCTTTCCAAGCTCCCAATGGCAAGTGGTAGAGCAGCCCTTATAAAGGGGTCTCAACTCTCCTCAACAAGTAAGGCGGGACTAAACTTCCCACCACCTGCCATCTCATACATGGGCCTCAAGATTAACCAGGGATTAGTGTCTTATATGGGCCTAAGCCCATCCATAATCCAACAATCCCCCACCAGATCTCGAGGCACATAAGTTTGTCAACTGTTCCAAACAATGTTTGATATACCAGAATTTTCAGTGGAGACTGTTAAGTTGAACTTCCACCTAGAGCAATAGGATTAGACTTCTTCACAACTGAACAATGGACTTATGCCTTGAATTGTCAGTTTGGCGTGCAGAAGTTTCGCCTATTGTCAGCTGATACATGTCTGCCGAAGGCTAAACCCCACGTGTGGAGCTTATTAGTCATACTCCGTACCTTCTCATGAGCTTACTAGAGATTACCCAATCTCATAGACTGTGACCAGCAGTCGGGCTCACATAGGTGTGTTCCTCCAAAGAATGCTCTGTAGGTTAGCATCTTGCTTACACAAGCTTTGGAACACATTAAGACAAAAGTCATCCTGCCTTACAGAATTGAGAGTATTGTGCATCTCTAACGGAGTGGGTTAATTAAGGATACATTACTCTCCTCAGTTGACCGCTGGATTGTTTTCCCAGGTCCTAATTCACGAGATCTCCGATCACATAGGTTGGGTTATCCCCATGGCAACTTACGTGGGTCTCATATCCATCTCCCTTGATGCATTTTCTATCACAATCCGTGATAGCCCTTTCGTAAAAGGGTCTGCCAGATTCTTAGCCGTTTGGATGTAATCCAACGCTATTACTCCGGAGTTTCTTGATTTTCTGACAGATTTCAATCTTCTTCTTATGTGCTTTGTGGATTTCATGTTGTCCTTTGAACTCTTAGCCTTGGCAATCACTGTTTGATTGTCACAGTTCATAAGGACAGACGACACTGGTTTATCAACCACCGGAAAATCCATCAAAAGCTCTCAAAGCCATTCTGCTTCGACGCATGATGTGTCTAATGCTGTGAGTTCTGCTTCCATAGTCGATCTTGTTAAGATCGTCTGCTTGCAAGACTTCCAGGAAACAGCACCACCACCAAGTGTGAAGACATGTCCACTTGTGGCTTTTATCTCATCAGCATCAGATATCCAATTCGAATCACTATACCCCTCAAGTACCGTTGGGTACCCAGAATAGTGAATTCCATAGTTCGCAGTACCTTGCAAATAACGCATCACTCGCTCAACAGCATGCCAATGCACATCTCCCGGATTGGAAACAAACCGGCTCAGTTTGCACATAGCAAATGAGATGTCAGGACAAGTAGCACATACTAGGTACATCAGTGAACCAACCATTTGAGAATATCTCAATTGATCTACAGCCGTGCCTTCAAACTTTCGAATCCGCACGCTAGGATCATATGGTGTTGCAGAAGGTTTGCAGTCCGAATATCCAAAACGGCTCAAAATCTTCTCAACATAGTGGGATTGCAAAAGTATAATTCCACCCTCAGAATTTCTCGGTAGCTTGATGTTTAGGATAACATCAGCCACACCCAGGTCCTTCATCTCAAAGTTGTGAGATAGAAAAGACTTGACTTCCTCAATGACCTTGAGGTGGGTCCCAAATATCAGTATTACATCGACATACAGACACAGTATAACTCATTCGCCCCCACCATAGTGATAGTATACACATTTGTCAGCTTCGTTCACAACAAAGCCAACAGATGTCAGAGTAGTGTTGAACTTCTCATGCCATTGCTTAGGTGCTTGTTTCAGGCCATACAAAGATTTCACTAGCTTACACACCTTTCCTTCCTGACCATTTACTACAAAGCCATCCAGCTGTTGCATGTAAATTTCCTCGTCTAGCTCTCCGTTAAGGAAAGCCGTCTTAACGTCCATCTGATGAACGAGAAGACCATGTGAGGCAGCCAAAGCGAGTAACACTCGAATGGTTGTCAGTCTAGCCACTGGTGAATAAGTGTCAAAGAAATCCTCTTCTTCTTTATGGGTATAACCCTTGGCCACAAGCCTAGCCTTGTACTTCTCAACAGTACCATCGGGCCTAAGCTTCCTTTTGAACACCCACTTACATCCTAATGGTCGACAACCATAAGGACGATCAGTGATCTCCCATGTCCCGTTAGCCAAGATGGAATCCATCTCACTACGGACCGCATCCTTCCAGTAGTCAGCATCCGGAGATGCATAAGCTTCTGAAATGGAGCTGAGAGTATCATCATCCACGAGGTACACGAGGAAATCATCACCAAAGGACTTTGCAGTCCTCTGTCTCTTGCTCCTAACAGGAGCTTCCTCGTCATCCTCCATGGAATTCTTATCACTTTTATGTTCATAATATTCCATCGGAATAGCAGGTTCAGGAGTCTCATTAGATTCCAATCTAGAATTGCTTTGTATATCTCTCATGGGGAAAATATCCTCAAAGAATGTAGCATCCCTATACTCTATAATTGTACCGACCTTCTAGTCAGGTACCTCGGATTTCATCACTAGAAATCTATAGCCAATGCTATGCTTGGCATAGCCAAGAAAAACACAGTTCACGGTCTTTGGTCCCAACTTGCGCTTTTTGATTATTGGCACGTTGACTTTCGCCAAACAGCCCCAAGTGCGCAAGTAAGAGAGTGTAGTTCTTTTCTTTTCCCATTGCTCATAGGGAGTAGTCTCATTATCCTTTGTGGGAACTTTATTCAGGACATGACAAGATGTCATTACAGCCTCCCCCCACCATGTCTTGGATAAACCCGATGTATCTAACATGGCGTTAACCAAATCAGTTAGAGTATGGTTTTTCCATTTGGCAACCACGTTTAACTGGGTTGAGTAGGGAGGCGTCCTCTCATGAATAATACCATGTTCCGCACAGAATAAATCAAACTCATTAGAAAAGTACTCTCCACCACGATCAGACCGGACTCGTTTTATTTTCTTCTCAAGTTGGTTCTCAACTTCAGCCTTATAGACTTTAAAGTAGTGTAGAGCCTCATCCTTAGTATTTAACAAATACACATAGCAAAGTCTAGTGGAATCATCAATCAGAGTCATGAAGTATTTCTTTCCACCTTTAGTCAACACACCATTCATCTCACAGAGATCTGAATGTATGAGTTCTAGAGGTGCCAGGTGTCTCTCCTTCACAAGCTTGTGAGGCTTACAAGGTTGCTTAGCTCGCACACACGCATGGCACTTAGAGCCTTTGGCTAATGTGAAACTCGAGATTAAATCCATCTTAGCTAGCTGCGTCATACAACCGAAATTTATGTGACAAAGACGTGAGTGCCAAACCTCAGATTCGTTCACATTAGAATGAATTTGGTTCACGACTTTATTACAGAAATCCTCCAGGGAAAGGCAGAACAAACCACCACAATCATATCCTTTTCCAACAAATAGTCCATACCGAGATACGACTACTTTGTTAGACTCAAATACTAACTTAAACCCTTCTTTACATAGAAGGGAGCCACTAACGAGATTCTTCTTTATGGCGGGGACATGCTGCACGTTCTTCAGTTGCACGATCTTTCCCGAAGCAGATCTACCGTGCCAACACCATGACCAGAAGCATGCGAGCCATTCCCCATCAGGACGGAACAATCTCGTGTGACCTGGTAGGAAGAAAACAAAGTCACATCAGCACACACATGAATATTGGCCCCATTATCAATCCACCAATCGGTGGACTGACAGACTGAAAGTATGGTAAAGAGATTACCATACCCAGATGTCGCATCATTTTTGCTCAGAGTGACATTCACAGACTTGGAGTCTTGTGCTGGCTTCTTGTACTTGTTTGGGCACTTGTTTGCCCAATGTTCATCTGAACCACAAGTAAAGCAGCCATCTCTTCTTTTGTCTTTCTTCTTACCCTTCTTCTTAAAGGTAGTATTCTGCTGGACAGAGTTCTTTCCCTTGAACTTGTGGAAATTCTTCTGCACCACATTGGCGCTAGAAGAACCCTCTGCCCCTTTCACGTGTGAGTCCTTTGCTCTTGAGTTCTTCTCAACACTGAGATGACCAATGACATCCTCAACAGAGAATTCACGTCTCAAGTGCTTGATAGAAGTAGCAAAGTTCCTCCAACTAGGAGGGAGTTTTGCAATAATGCAACCCGCGACAAACTTGTCCGGTAACTCACACTTCAGGAGCTCTAGCTCCTTAGCAATGCACTGTATCTCATGAGCCTGATCCAATACAGAACGTTTATCAACCATCCTGTAATCATGGAACTGCTCCATGGCATACAGCTCACTGCCAGCATCAGTTGCGCCGAATTTGACTCCGAGCGCATCCCACAAGTTTTTGGCAACACTCATATGAATATAGGCGTCAACCAACTTGTCTCCAATCACACTCAGAACTACTCCCAGAAAGATTGTGGTTACCTCCCTAAACGCCTTCTCCTGTTCAGGAGCAATCGTTTCTGTGAGGGACACACCACCAACCCAGAACATGTTCATCGCTGTGAGCCACAAGGTGGTCCTAGTCTGCCAACGCTTAAAATGCGTCCCGGTAAACTTTTTCGGTTTCAGAGTAGCATCAAAGCCTTGAATCGAAAAGTGCCTAAAATAAGGTTTTTGGATTGATGGAATTATTAGCACTTCTCCGATTAGACTTATCCACGAGTAAACAGTAAGCATGGCATAAAAGGTATGCATCTCATAGCGATACCTAAGCATACTAGCACGTGCAGAACATAGAATCGAACCTTCTATGAGCAGCATATATACGGCTAGCATAAGTACGAGTAAACGAGGGATGAACAGATCATACCCTCCGGTTGGCCAGGCCAACACGGCGGCAGCAGCAGCAGCCTCGGCATCGTCCATGGCCTTCTTCTTAGCGGCGGCGGCGACGGCCATGGTGTCGATGCAGAGGAAGTAGTGGAAGCAGAGGCGAACAGAGTTGGGGACGGATCGGGAGCAGTCACGTCGAGATGCTCCCCAAAAACCTTATTGCCGTTCTCCCGGGCAGGATCTCAAACGACAGGGTTCCGGAGGCACCTGCTCTCTCGACCAGCCGTGCACGCAGTCGTCGGGATGGGATCGCCGGAGGCAGCACAGAGTGAGGAACAGTAGATGACGGCTAGGTCACGCGAGAGGGAGTAAGTGAACCGAACTAGGTTAATTCACTGGCCAGAGCCTTCTTATATAGTCCGTAAGGAAGAAAGTCGTGGGCCTTGCCGAGGCCCACGTCCGAGTCGGCCCACTCCCGGCAAGGGAGTCGACGAATCCTGGCAACGCAAGTAAGTGGGAGAGCAGCCCTTATAAAGAGGTCTCAACTCTCCTCAACTAGCAAGGTGGGACTAAACTTCCCACCACCTGCCATCTCATACATGGGCCTCAAGATTAACCAGGGATTAGTGTCTTATATGGGCCTAAGCCCATCCATAATCCAACACTAGGTAGCTTGGTGTGCAAAACACCAAAGCTTTCCATCTATGCTAATGAAGCACTTATTTTACATGCACACAAAACACATGTGAGATAGTCTTCGAGGAGTGTTGGTAAGATTATTGAAGCGGCTGAGGGGACGGGGGTGATGGTGAGGCGGGATCAGCAACGAAATCCCTGCTGTGGTCATCATCCCCGACGTCGTCGATGTTCCGATCTTCCCATGGTGAAGGGACCGCGACTGCCTGCGTTTGCGATGGTGTTGGGGTAGCACTGGCGAACGTGGTATGTGGTGTTGGAGGTGGATCACTGGATAACGTCAAGGAAGCACAATCTCGTTGGCACCATAGCCGCATCGAGGAAGAGTGGAGGGGATCAAATCTGGGCGATATGGTGAGGTGGATTGCAACCACGAGATGCAATGGACTTAATCTGAGTTACGTTGTTGGAGAGAACATGTGCAACGCAAGTGAACAGCGGGCATGGCAATGAGGTGGATTGCAATCCAAAGAGAGATGAACGGGATTGAGGATTAGTTAAAGGAGAGAAACGGACAAGAGGAATTGGCGGGTTTAGGCAAACATGACTACATAAAAATAGGAGGTTAGAACGAGGTGAAGGATTTCACTCAGACATCTCGGCCATGGGATTAAAGCCGAGTCGACGGTGAACGAGAGGTCTAGTGCATAGTTCCTGTCAGACTATAGATAGGAAGGGTTTTTCTACTCTTATACGCTGGAATTAAATTTCGAAAGCCGGAGCTAAACAAGTAGCTCATGACTCGGCTCGAATCGAGCCGAACTCGATGACTGACGAGTCGAGCCAAATAACATGAGATTGTTTATACTTTCTTTTAGAACAGCTTACATTAGCTAATGGAAATTATATGAAATGTCGATGTCGGCTGGCGGCTGGCCGTACCGTCACGGGCGGACCCAGGATTGGGCCAAGCCCATGGCCCCAAGCTGCTACAGTGCCTCTATAGTGTTGCTACAGTACGTAATGCTATAGTCAACGAAGTAATCCATCATCACGCCCCAGGCCCAGGCCCCTCGGCCTGGGTCCTGGATCTGCCACTGTGTACTATACATGCCGCACACTGCACTCTTTGCAAGATATATGACGTCAACATTTGATCTTCTTTCTTCATACTGAAAAATCACGGATCTGAAACTTCTCGTCATTTGCTTGATCTCACGAACCACGTGACCGAAGATCTCCATGCTTCCTTCATTCATCGCTCTAACCGCTTCATCATAGTTAGAGCTTAGGACGAATCTCTTCATTCCCAGGTCAGCGGCCAGTGCGAAAGGGCCTCGAGTATCACCGAATGAGCAATCCCTTCATGAACGACCATTGAAGCTTCAAGGAACGCCTCGTTGCCATCCCGAATTATTGCCACTGGTGAGTTTGAGTGCTTGGTCTTGGACAACGCCGCGTCAACATCTATCTTTAGACTATCCGTCGGGAGCGACGTCCATCTCGCTACCAGGATATACCGATTTGTACGTTTCTTAGGTAGCCCCACATTCAACAAAAAATTGTCCATAAAAGCATGTGCGGAGAGTGGGCTCTCATAAACTTCCTTATGTATTGCCTTTCTCCGATCATGTCAAATTGCCCAATTTGTCACTACTGTCGTCTTGAATTCCTCTTGTTTAATCGGATCCATGAGGGCGAACAACCACTTTCTCGTCGATGGCTCCGTCGTCTTAGCTAGGTGCTCGGCGATCAGCTCATTTCCCAAAGCCCAGACGCACGTTGCCATCGTGCAACTGATATGGGAGTGTCTCCAGGACTCCATTGCACCATAAATTTTGCATCTGCTGCTCTCCGCTATATGCCTGTGAGCTACAACATCTCCCGCAGGTAAAGAGTGTTGTGCCAACCTCCATCGGAATACTTTCAGCTTCGAGGGTACCTTCACCTTCCAGAGGTTAGCCGAGGACATACTCGGAACGCAAGAACACGAAACAGATTCAAGTGCGGAAGAACACGAAACCGAGGATATACTTCGATTGCATTGCCACAAATCTTTTGAGCAGTGTAATTCATGGCAGAAAATCCGCCCACAAAATCATATATTTAATGAACAATCGAACAACATGACTTCCACACATCCTTGCAGTTCTTCAGTATCATCACAGGTTCAAAGTCTAATTCCAATATAACAACAGACAGAATAACCGACCAGCTACAAACCCCCAAATTACAACCACACTGACACTGGGGTATTCATACAAATCCAGAGTAGGGATATCTAGGCTAGCGATGTTACAGCCACTTAGAAATCATGCTGATACTCATTCGCAAAAGAGGGAAGCGATGTTTAAGTCAACAGCGTTCCGGAACCGAGAAACAATTGACGCTGGTAAAATCATGCAGCGCCACATCAAATTTGATTATCCAGCGCTCCTGCCTCCTGCAACCAAAAAGGGCAACATCGTGATCCAAGGCAAAACAAAATATTAGATATGATCATGTCAAAAAGTGTCAGCATTTATACTCTTTCAAAACATCCTAGCAATAGTTGTAGGTGTGATGTCCAGGAAAACATTACAACTAGAAGGAAAGATATGGTCATGTCAAAAGTGTCAACTATCAGGAAAACACTTCACAAAAGAAGGAGAACAAAGAAATCTTGGCATAAGATTCACAATCTCAAGGAATACAAAATTACTATGATTGATGCTTCAAAGCATCAACAGCAGTTGTAAATGCGAGTAGCAGACATGGAGCAACTCCCCATGAATAATATGACTACAAACTACTCCCCCGATCCAAAATAAGTGTCGTGGTTTTAGTTCAGGTTTTAGTTCTGAACTAAAACCGCGACACTTACTTTGGATCGGATGGAGTAGTATTAGTGGTAGATTCCTTTCCATCAGTGCGTAAAAAGAAGAAGCAGATCTTCAAGCCTCAAAATGCCAAATCAACTAGAGTAGTGATCATGACTACTCAAAACACAAGTGAGTAACAAGGTATACATCCACAAAATCTCAGTTTAAAATGTAACAGACTATAATCAACAATATTAGTATTTTGAAGTGAAACATTATGTCAAAAGCTCCCTCCGTTCAAAATGTACAACCATTGGAAGTTGATGAGATTATTAGAGACTTAGTGTTCTTAGGGATGTGGTTGCAAAGCCGGTTAATCCAGGTCAATGACCTAGCAATGAAGCTCTTTATTCTCAAGTCAGATAACAATTTTATTCTAATCCAAGTATATTTGGGAGCTCTCTGATCTGTACCAGAGGTAGTGGCTTCAGGTCCCAGTGACTATGGTTGAAAACTTGAAATCATCATACTTCAATGATAATGAAATTCTCATCATCTCTCAGCATTCAATTCCCTCTCCAGACAAAACAACCTACTAATTGTCAGGCAGCAAGCTTATACTACTATGCTACAGGACACACTAACAAGATCCAAAACATAGATGCATGACACAAGGATTTTGTACTCCCTTTACAGAGGGAGTACCATTTATGCAGCATCATGTACCCAAGTGTAAAATTTGATACTACTTGATATATGAAACTAAACTTCTTGGACAAAACTTCTTGTATCAACAATGCAATTCACCCTCCCAGAAAGGCATTGTGCCAATATCACTACCAATTCCAATATGACGAAAATATGCACCTTTCTGTCCCAAAAATGGGATTTTCTTCACGTTGGTACAACCTGACGCCCTGGACTTCTTATTATATCATCAAAAATAGGTTTCCATCTTTAACACGGCCTACACGAGCACGTTTGGACAAGATCGCTAAACAGCATTGCAATAAATATGGCCGCTTTGGACAAGATTGCTACCAAGCATCGCAAAATTATGCTGCCCAAATCAGAAACATAAGGACTTCAAATGGACAAAATAATTACCTTCCTCATGGTGGCGAGAGCGAGCAGCCACTCGAGCTTGTCAAGAGTCGCCTCGTCGGCCTTGTCCAAATCCACCTCAACCCTCCCATCCACCTCCTGGATCCACCCGCCTATGTCTGTCATAATGATGGCCGCTTTGTCCTGCAAGTCCACCGGCAGCCGCGGCAACTCATCCTTGAGCCTTGCCCTGCGCACGGCGACCGGCGGCGGCGACGGGAGCGCCGCCAAAATGGAGGCCCACCCTGACTCAAAGATGCGAGAGAGCTTAGCAGCACTCTCATACACATCGTCTCCCTTGTTGTTGTAGGTCATGGCGTTGCTGAAGGTACGCCGGACATCCTTGGCAAAGCAGAGCAGGTTCGGGTAGCGACGCAATTCAAGGCGGCGGCTGACAGTGCCGAGATCCATGGGTTCGGCGATGATGGAGTAGTAGTCGCGGAGTCCGAGTTCGTATGTATCCACCGGCTTGGCGAACACCCACCCGTCCTCATGTTGCAGCAGCCTGTCCAGCAGCATGCGGCAGCGTCCGAGGGCACGGGGAAGATCGACGGCGGGAAGGTAGTTCGTAGGTTTAGGGAAACCGGGCGGCGCTCCGGCCGGGCTGCTTTGGGACGCCATAGGGCCGGCCAAGATGATTTGGGGGGGGGGGGGGGGAGTCAATTTGGGTCAGATCCGGATGCCGTACCCCTTTTATAGGAGACCGCTAGGAATGACACCGGTGCATGGCCCTTGGATCAAGTCAGTGGAGCGTCAGATTTACTTCCTCAAGTTACCACCCATCTCTTGGGGTTTTCAAACTAAACATCCTTTACCATCGATGCTTTCAAGTGTGCTCCCCATAATTACGCTAGGATTAGAGCTAATTTTCTCTGATCACACATCTTTCAATAAATACTCTAGATAGCAACAATTAATCCTGACTAGCAGGCAGAGGCGCGGCGACACGCCGCGCCCAAGAGAGCCCATGTGAGCGCTTTGTGTTATAAAATGGAACAGTGAATAAGAGGAAGAAATCGGTCGAGCAGTATTTTTTGTTTATCGAGCTATTTCACGTAGGTCTTTGTGCATATTTTTTTTAATCAGCAAAGATGTATGCATAAGACATGGCTGCCAATAGATAGATATGATTCTATATAAATACATATATGATCATTTGGTTGACCCTTTAACTCACATAATATACATAGAACATTTTTGCAATAGACAACTGAAACCTGTTGATAAGAATTCAGAAACTGAATCCTTCTGTGCATCATGAAGGGCTTCTCAGAGCAAAAAAGATCACATGAATAATTAAAGGAAAAGGAGAGACAACTTAGTAGAGAGGAAAGGAAAGGGAGAGGATGCATACCAACATGGATCGAGGATGACATGGATCGTGAGAGCAAGCAACAATCTATATGTGTGTGGTACCCATTTGGTGACATGACCAATCCTTCTGTTTCATCGGTATTGAGCTACCGTAGCAGCATATCAAAGCAAGAAGTATCAAAGTTCTAACCAGATCCATGTACTGTAAGTTGCATTGACACCTCAAAACAATCGCCTTACACCTATATTTCTTATATCTAGGCTTCTCACATTAGATATTTAACTTCAAAAAACAGTTTTGAATATGCCTGTTCCACAATATTTCATTTTGTATAATTTGGTGCAAGTATATACAACAACAACGAAAGAAGACGTCAATTAGAGGTTGAATTTAAAAGAGGGCAGAAGGATCAAATATAGGGGGCGCAGCGCAAGCTATTTTGAGATATAATTGTTCAGCTGTAGAATGAAAGACCCCAGGCGCATAAATACTTGAAAGTGCGGACGAAAAATAATAATTCTAAAACAGAATAAGAAATATCCAAGGAAAGGAGAATAGAACACACTAATTACCAATTGTGAAATATGTTTCCATAAATCTGATATTGTATAGCTGCTATAGCATGTTAAAAAAACTGAGAAGCACCGGCCGGTGAGTGCGCGCACTAACTCAGTCCATTTGTTATGAAGAGTTAGCTAAGCTTTTTTCTATGGATTTCATCAATGTTCGTTGGATCAGCGACCCACGGTTCAGGCTCAAGTGACAAACCAGGAATGCTTAGAGGACCATGATCAGAATATTTGAAAAAGATTACCATAGAAACAGGGGAGCCATCATGCTGGAAACATAAGTTTTTGAAACTTTGCATTTTTATTCTTATCATAACTTATGAGCTTCCATATGGTAAAAACAACTTTAGAACTGTCATGTGGATGCTCACCCTGTACTGTGCTATATGAATTCTTCAATTTTTTATCCGGAGATTTCCTTCAACTCTCAAAGTTGGAAAGATCACGGCTTTTGCTAAACTGGGAGCATTCATATGCCATGTCAGGCTTGAATTTTGATCTCTAACTAAAAGAGGGTTCGCTCAACTGAAAACATGTACTGCATGCACAACTACTGTCAGGAAAATGATTGTGGTAAAGAAGCATGATCAGCTAGGGCATCATCACTGGAAATTGGATTGATTATCCAAATTTTATCAGCACATCATGGTGCAGAGAAAAATAAACAAACTACATTGCGAAAGACTGAAAATACCTACTCAGAATTCATGTAATGAGTTTTTCCTTCGGTACGCGGTTGATGTATTTATTAAGTTGAGACCCGCAAGCTGCATATGGCAACCAATAAGGGCATGTACAATGGTGCTATCTTAGGAGTGCCACATAGGATAAATGATGAGGTGGAGGAGAAAGAACTCTTAAGAAAAGGCTTGTCTTCTCTTATTTAAGATAAGACAAGAGATGATCTCTTAGCATAATATGTGTCACCACGTTTTTAGGAATGTCTAGTTATTGAAGATAAGACTAAGAGATGACCCATTGTATACATATTTTTTTGTCATCTCTAAATTACATGCAAAAATTAAGATAAGACTATCTTATCAACCATTGTACATGCCCTAAGAAGAGAACAGAGAAACTCTTGTAGGCACACTCCTTACCATGTTCCCTTTCTTGCTCCAGCACAATATTTTTTCTTGAAATCCTGGTTGGAAAGTTAATTTGATAGTATTGTTTTAACACAAGATTTGATACAATTTGTTACTGGCAACACACATAAACATTCTGCTTGATGATGCATAGTCTAGTGACATGTGTATGTAAATCAAACTGACAACTCAAGATAGAGAGTGCTAATTTTGCTTGTTCGGAGAAAACCTCACGGACAGGTTGAACCCCAACCCTCCGCGTCGTCTCCCGCGAGGCGGCCCGGAGGCCAACCCCAACCCTCGCCGCCGCTCCCTCCTCCCCCATCCTCCTCCCTTGCCGCCGCCCAGGGGCGCAGCCGGGCGAAGCCCTGCTGTTGCCGGCGGCGGCGGGGCCCCTTTGTCTCCCCGCTCGGGCGGTGCTGGCGCGGGCCGGCGTCCCGGGCAGGGTCGTGGAGCTGCAGCCGGGCTCCATGGCGGCGCGGCGGGCTGGGGCGGCGCCCTGCCTCCCCCCGCGGCGGGCGGCTAGGCGGGTGGCGCGTGTACCCGAGACGGCGGCGACTCCAGCGCGGCCAGATCTGGCTCATGGCGGCACGGGCTGCGGGCGGCGCGGGCTGCCGGTGGCCACCTCTGCCGTGGCCGCGGCAGGTGGTGGTGGCACCGCGACAGTTGGTGGTGGTGGTGCGGGCCGGAGGTTGGAGACGGCGGCCGCGGCGGCTCTTCCGGATCTGGCCTCTTGGCGGCGTGGGCCGCAACGGCTAGGGCTGCGGGTGGCGGCCCTGACCGAGGCCCCCTCGGCTGGTCGGGGTGGCGGCGCGGGTGCGTGCCCGGCGGCTGCCGTGGTGGTGGCAGGTTGATTGCGGCGGCGGCCAGATTGTTCTGGTGTCGGCTCGTCTGTAGGCTGCCTGTATAGGCCTTCGACTCCTCTCCTCGGCGTCCGTTCGCTTCTCTCGCCGGTGGGCTGGCCTTCTCCCGGCTGCTGTCCATCGACCGTCTCGCACCTGGTGCCGTAGGACTGAGCTGGTTTCGCACCCGGCAGCAGGACCGACCCGTCTCGCGCCCGGCAGCAGGACTGCGCTCGTCTCGCGCCCGACAACAGGACCGGCCCGTCTCGCGCCCGACGGCAGGACTGCGCTCGTCTCGCGCGCGGTGTCGCAGGACGGATCGATGGAGGCTTGTCGCCGGCCTATTGGGTCTCGGCGCTGGGACCGGCCAGGGGTGCGAAAGGCGGAGCCTTTCCGCCCGTCTCTGCGGTTGGGGTATCGGTGGGGCTCGGAGGACTTGGTGTCAAGGTCTTGGATTCTGGGGCGACGGCCCTGGTGGTGGTGGCGCGGTGCTCATGGGCAGAGCTCGTGCCTCGGTGCTGCCCGGCTGCCACGGCCGTGTGGGCGGCGTGGTAGCCGGGATGTGGTGTTCGGTGGCGGTGTGTGTTGGCCGGGGTGAAAACCTCTCTATCTTCGGACGGACTGGCGACGGCGAAGATCGCCCCCTTCTTGAAGGCGTCATCGCGGCTATCACTGCCCATCGTGTTGCTCCAGGGGAAACTCTGATCCTCGGATCAGGCGGTGGCGGCGCTCCGGTGCCGTATCCTTCCTGAAGGCGCCGCCTTGGAGCCCACGGTTCGTCATATGCGGCTTCACTTCTTCACGGTGTCCACGGATGAAGCTCCCGGCGGCTCGTGTAGTGCTAGGGAGTGTGTTGCTGCGCTCAGCGCCTATGTATCCTGCCTTGGGTGTGTGTGTGCGTTTGTGGTGGGAGCGTGCGGTGGTACTGGACACTGTTGGTCTATGCTTTATATATAAAGCGGGGCGAAAGCCTTTTTCGGTATTTTCCTTGTTCTAATCATATATATACAGGTATTTTATATCTGCTATAAGTTTAACAAAGCTGAACCAGCAGAGGAAAAACAGGGAATACATGCAGATCAGAACATGTAGATGAATAGATCACCAGAGCACTGCTCGATTGATTCGATTTCTCACCTCTGTATTCGGAGCTGCGGGGTTCCTTGAATTCTTTTTCTCCACAAGGATTCCTCAATCACACGGATTGGTCAGTTCCATCTGCAAAGCAATTAAGTGAGGCCAGCATAACCAAAATGGAGTACATAAGAGGTTTTGTAGTATAAGAATATCACTCCATTAATCTTTGTTCACTCTAGAAGTTCTACAGTATAAGAATATCACTGCATTTATCTTTCTTCTCTCTAGAAGCTCTGTAGTATAAGAAGTTTTATATTAGCCACTAAATGGAGTATGTAACATGGCGTATATGCATATATATATAAGCTACTTGAGGTGTTATTGTATCCAAACACAAGAATCTTAAGAGATGGACATGTAAAGAAAATGCTAACTTCAAATTTAATCAACTGATATTCAGATTTGTAATGAAAACATCACTGCCTTCGAAATTTTTCTTTCCCCTTGACCTTGGAATGAACAAAAATGGAGGCACACAAATTAATTCTTGCAAAGGGGAAATGACCCATAACCTGAAGATTGGGAAATCAGAAGAAACAATTCGTCTACAGCTTGTGATCTATAATTTGACCACTGTGATTTCAGCCAAGGAGAGTGATGCTTCCAGTTTCCATCGAGTGTGACAAATCTGGAAAAACTAAACATGTAAATACGTGTTTCGTCTGTATATTCATACATATCAGTAGGGATATCATACTATTTTTGCACCAACCAGAAAAAAAATCAGATTTAAGCAGACAACTAAATATGGAACATGTCGTTAGTTGTGGATGATAGAGTTGAACTTGATTAAATTAAACTTTATTTCAAAAAGATGGTGAGGTGCAAAATCACAATGATATCAAGTTTGTTTCAAAAAAAAAAACAATGATATCAAGTGATGCATATTTATTGTCCAACTGATGCCTTCAATTTCAATCCCCTGAAAATAATCACATCTAACCCACCCCACTCTACTGGCTTGATAATAGGTAGGCATAGAAAAGATCCCAAAAGAGCAATTTCCAGCTACAGAGAGAAACGACAAGAGTAAATACCTTGAAAGATTGTTTGGACCTTTCTCCCTCTTATTCTTGAAAGGCAACATGATTTTAGAACTCTGAAGTAAAAAAGGAACATTGGTAGCCGCTGGACCAAAGTAACTCACGCCAAGTTCTCAAGCGTGGCTCCTTCACTCTACCTGTAACAAACAAAAACAAAACAAAGATGAGATATCCCAAAAGAGAGAAGACAACAGGAAGCAAAACATGGTCCAGCCCGACGGCAGGTACCTCTTGATATGGTGGCTCTACCCCCCTCCCTTCTCCATCCCTGAATCATGGCCGGTGTATTGCAAGGAGGGAGAGAAAGGAGAAACGGAAGAGACGGCCATCGAGGCGTTCCTGATCTGTAGAGGTAGAATGTGAAGAAGGATAAGGTCCAGGGAGCTGTTTCCTCCTGAGGCACACAGGTGAATGGCGACCGGCAGCAGCGAACCCTGGATCAGAGGCCAACGATCGGTAAAATCGGCGAGGAGCTCGAGCGAGAGAATGGGGCGTGGGGTGGGGGAAGAAGAGATGAGAGAGGAGCCGGGAGTGGTGCATCGGCAATGACCGTTGCTGGATCACGGCGGGAGCGGAGCGGCCAGGGATGGACATGGACCGGTGGTGGCCTGGTGGTGGGGTGAATGGTCTGCTCTCCTCTCTCGTCTTCTCTGGACGCAAAATTAACAAATTTGACTCAAAGCGAAAGTATTTCACAAACTATGTCGATGATAGCATTGCGGTAGCAATGATGAACGTAGCATGTAGTATTGGTGGTGGATCACTGGAGAACATTAAGGAGGCACAATCGTTGGCACCATAGCCGTGTCGAGGAGGATTGAAGGGATCAAATCTGGACGGTATGGTGGTGAGTTAGATTGCAACCTCCCGCAAAAAAAAAAAAAAAAAAAAAAAAGTTAGGTTGCAACCACGGGATGCAATGGACTGAACTTGAGTTGCGTTGTTGGCGAGAACTCGTGTGACATGGACGGCAAGCATCGCGATGAGGTGGGTTGAAATTTAAAGAGAGATGAATATGACTGATGATTAGTTTAAGGAGAAAGAGATGAGAGGAATTGGCGGGGCTAGACGAACATGGTTGCATTAAAAACAGAAGATTAGAATGATGTGAGGGATTTCGTTCGGATATCTCGGCCATGAAAAGCCAAGTCAACGGTGAGCAAAAGGTTTGGTGAATAGTTAATGTCAAATTACAGATAGAAATGGTTTCCCTATTCTTACATGTTGGAATTAAAAATCGAAAGTCGAAGTTAACCAAATAGCTCGCGACTCGGCTCGAATTGAGCGGAACTCGATGACTAACGAGTTGAGCCAAATAACATGACATTGTTTATATTTTGTTTTAGAATAGCTTACATTAGCTAATGGAAATTATATGAAATGTCGATGTCGGCCGGCGGCTAGCCATACCATACATGCCTCACAATGCACTCTTTGCAAGCTAGTGGACGTCAATATTTGATCTTCTTTCTTCATACGAACCACGTTACCAAAGATCTCCAACTGTAGAAGCAAAGACAGTAGGACTACGGGAGCAAGCACATGCAGAACACAAGAACACAAAATCGATCAAAGTGCGGAAGAACCTCACCAAGAAAAGAGCTCTCCAAAGGGCGTGCGCACGGAGAGCTCTGCTCCATCCAAATAAGAAGAAAATACTCAGTGGAGCCACCCGAATAGTTGGTCGAGCACGGAAGAACAGATCGATCACCCAAAGAACTTCACACACGAATCACCTCTGGAGCACCCGAATCAAAACAGAAAGAAAAGGTGAAAAACAAAATTTAGAGACCTTTCCTCCTCCCCCTCCTTCTCCCTCACGGTGAAAACAAAAGAGCTTATGCTCTTCCTGCTTTGGCTGCTGTCTGTGATTCTCTTCGCGGGTACTCCCTCTGTAAAGAAATATAAGTGTTTAAATCTTTCTTTACGGAGGGAGTACTAAATTCAGGAAGTGAAATAAGACAAAGATCACTAGAACAAAGACTTTGTGAAATTACGGTCCAGTGGTCCATGTTACATTTTCCCTCCAAATCCATATACTTCGATTGCATTGTCACCAATCTTTTGAGCAGTGCAATTGGTGGAAGAAAATCCACCCATGAAAACATATACTTAATGAACAATCCAACAACATGACTTCCACACATCCTTGCAGTTCTTCAGTATCATCACAAGTCTCAAGTCTAATTCCAACATACCAACAGATGGAATAACCCACCATCAATTCAAACCCCAAAATTACAACCACACTGATGCGGGTATTCATACAAATCCAGAGTAGGGATATCTAGGCTAACGATGTTACAGCCACTTAGAAACCATGCTGATACTCATTCGCAGAAGTGGGAAGCCATGTTTTAGTCAACAGCATTCGGGAACCGAGAAACAATTGATGGTGGTAAAATCATGCAGCACCTCATCGATTTTGATTATCCAGCGCTTCTGCCTCCTGCAACCAAAAAGAGCAACATCATGATACAAGGTAAAACAAAATATTACAACTAGAAGCAAAGATATGATCATGTCAAAAGTGTCTGCATTTATACTCCTTCAAAACACCCTAGCAATAGTTGTAGGTGTGATGTCCAGGAAAACATTACAACTAGAAGGAAAGATATGGTCATGTCAAAAGTGTCAATTATCAGGAAAACACTTCACAAAATAAGGAACATAAAGAAATCTAGGCATAAGATTCACAATCTCAAGTGCAAAAATTACTATGATTAATGCTTCAAAGCATTCTAACAGCAGTTGTAAATGCGAGTAGCAGACATGCAACAACTCCCCGAGAACAATACGACTACAAACTAGTACTTGTGGTAGATTTCCTTTCCATCAGAGCATACAAAAAAAAGCAGTTTTTCAAGCTCAAAACGCCAAATCAAAACAATATTAGTAGTGGTGGTCATAACTACTCAAAACACAAGTCAGTAACAAGGAAGACATCCATAAGCTCTCAGTTCAAAATCTAATAGACTATACTCAGCAATATTAGTATTTTGAAGTGAAACATTATGTCAAAAGCTCCCTTCATTCACAATGTACAATCATTGGAAGTTGTGACAGATTCATGGTCGGCTAAAATTGTGGGTTGATGAGATGGTTAGATACTTGGTGTTCTTCGGGATGTAGTTGCAAAGCTGGTTAATACGGGTCAATGACCCAGCAATAAAACTCTTTATTCTTAAGTTAGATAACAATTTCATTCTAATCCAAGTATATTTGGGAGCACTCTGATGAGTACCAGAGGTAGTGGCTTCAGGTCCCAACGACTATGGTTAAAAATGTGAAACCATCATACTTCAGTGAAAATGAAAGTCTCATCAACTCTCAGCATCAATTCCCTCTCCAGACAAAACAAAGTTGGTTGCTGCTACTAGTTGTCAGGCATCAAGCTTATCTTGGTAGCTAAGGAAAACTACCAGACCAGCCCTATACTACTATGCTACAGGACACAAGGATTATGCTAACAAGATCCAAAACAATTAGGTATTTCATATCTCACAGTACACGGTGAATATGTATATTTCTCAATTCCCACAGCTTTAGATGGATCTTGAACAATCATCCTGTGTATGTCTGGAAAAAAACAAAGTATCTCTATATAGCTCATAAATTCTTTGGAGTAACTTTTCCATGCCAATCTAACATTATCACTAATGCATGCCACAGAAAACAACAAAAATCTCCATCCCACAGCTTTGATCGGAAAAAAAGGTGGTGCGCCATATATTACATTTATACAGTGGACAGTATTTCTATGGTGCACACCTCAACAGCAGCAGCGAGACTGTAGGGGGCCTGTATCGGCCCAGTGGGAACTAGGGTAGCACGGACCACATGCCTACGGCCCCGGAGGGGTCGCTCGGCCCAACTCATGAGGCGGCCCACCAACGGGCACCGCGAGCCGAGAGCCCGTCGTAGACGCAAAGCCAGGCCCCAAGAGCTCGAACCAGGGTTTTGGTGGATTTCCCGTAGCTCAGAATCAATCCCTCGACATTTGACACGCCGGGTAGGGGGCTTGGTTTTTGCGCCTCAAGCTTCAGCTCTGCCATGGCCGACGACTGCGCATGCCGCGTCCAGGGCCGCTCCATCCGCCTCTAGACGGAGCCCGTCGTCGCCTCTCATGTCATGAAAGATCCGTTCTCCGGCCTTCCTAGTGAAGATGCCGCTATCCATCTTAATAGCTTCGTTGATTTGTCTGACATGCAAAAGAAAAAGGATGTCGATAATGATATTTTTAAATTGAAGCTATTTCCTTTTTTGCTTAGAGATCGTGCTAAAGTTTGGTTTTCATCTTTGCCTAAAAATAGTATTGATTCATGGAACAAGTGCAAAGATGCTTTTATCTCTAAGTATTTTCCCCCCGCTAAGATCATCTCTCTTAGAAACGATATTATCAATTTTAAACAACTTGATCATGAACATGTTGCACAAGCTTGGGAGAGAATGACATTAATGATACGTAATTGCCCTACTCATGGTTTAAATTTGTGGATGATTATACAAAAAATTTATGCCGGATTGAATTTTGCTTCTAGAAATCTTTTAGATTCGGCCGCGCGAGGCACTTTTATGGAAATTACTTTAGGAGAAGCTACTAAACTCCTAGATAATATTATGGTTAATTATTCTCAATGGCATACTGAAAGATCTACTACAAAAAAGGTGCATGCGATAGAAGAAATTAATGTTTTGAGTGGAAAGATGGATGAACTTATGAAATTATTTGCTGATAAGAGTGTTTCTTCTAATCCTAATGATGTGCCCTTGTCTACTTTGATTGAGAATAATAATGAATCTATGGATGTGAATTTTGTTGGTAGGAACAATTTTGGTAACAACGCGTATAGAGGAAATTTCAATCCTAGGCCTTATCCTAGTAATCCCGATAATAATTATGGTAATTCCTACACCAATTCTTATGGAAATTATAATAAGATGCCCTCTGATTTTGAATCTAATATTAAAGAATTTATTTCTTCGCAAAAGAATTTTAATGCTATGATTGAAGAAAAATTGCTTAAGATTGATGATTTGGCTAGGAACGTTGATAGAATTGCTCTTGATGTTGATTCTTTGAAACTTAGATCTATTCTACCTAAGCATGATATCAATGAGTCTCTCAAAGCCATGAGAATTTCCATTGACGAGTGCAAAGAAAGAACCGCTAGGATGCGTGCTAAGAAAGATACCTTTATAAAAGCGTGTTCTTCTAGTTCCTATGAAAATAATGATGAAGATCTAAAAGTTATTGATGTGTCCCCTATTAAATCTTTGTTTTGCAATATGAATCTTGATAATGATGGGACTGAATATGATCCATCTTTACCTAGAAGGCGTTCTAAGAATTCGGAATTTGTTGATCTTGATGCTAAATTTGATAAAAGTGGGATTGAAGAAATTAAAACCCTAGATGTTGCTAAACCCACTATTATGGATTTCAAGGAATTTAACTATGAAAATTGCTCCTTGATTGATTGTATTTCCTTGTTGCAATCCGTGCTAAAGTCTCCTCACGCTTATAGTCAAAATAAAGCGTTCACTAAACATATCGTTGATGCCTTGATGCAATCTTATGAAGAAAAACTTGAATTGGAAGTTTCTATCCCTAAAAACTTTATGATGAGTGGGAACCTACTATTAAAATTAAAAATAAAAATTATGAGTTTTATGCTTTGTGTGATTTGGGTGCTAGTGTCTCTACTATTTCCAAAACTTTGTGTGATTTGCTAGATTTCCATGATTTTGATAATTGCTCTCTAAACTTGCATCTTGCGGATTCCACTATTAAGAAACCTATGGGAAGAATTAATGATGTTCTTATTGTTGCTAATAGGAATTATGTGCCCGTAGATTTTATCATTCTTGATATAGATTGCAATCCTTCTTGCCCTATTATTCTTGGTAGACCTTTCCTTAGAACGGTTGGTGCAATTATTGATATGAAGGAAGGGAATATTAGATTTCAATTTCCATTAAAAAAGGGCACGGAACACTTTTCTAGAAAGAAAATAAAATTACCATATGAATCTATCATGAGAGCCACTTATGGATTGCCTACCAAAGATGGCAACCTAGATCTATTCTTGCTTGTTATGCCTAGCTAGGGGCGTTAAACGATAGCGCTTGTTGGGAGGCAACCCAATTTTATTTTTATTCCTTGCTTTTTGCTCCTGTTTAGTAATAAATAAATTATTTAGACTCTATTTTGTTTGTGTTTTTTGTGTTTAATTAGTGTTTGTGCCAAGTAGAACCATTGGGAAGATTTGGGGAAAGTCTTGTTGAACTTGCTGTAAAAACAGAAACTTTAGCGCTCACGAGAACTGCTGTCGTTTTTATTTGGAAAGTGCTATTTAGTTAATTATTTTTGCAGATGATTAATAGATAAATTCCTCACGTACAGCAATTTATTTTAGAATTTTTGGGGTTCCAGATCTTGTGCTAGCTACAGATTACTACAGACTGTTCTGTTTTTGACAGATTTTGTTTTTCGTGTGTTATTTGCTTATTTTGATGAATCTATGGCTAGTAAAATAGTTTATAATCCATATAGAAGTTGGAATACAGTATTTATAACACCAATATAAATAAAAAATGAGTTCATTACAGTATCTTGAAGTGGTCTTTTGTTTTCTTTCGCTAATGGAGCTCACGAGATTTTCTACTTTAAGTTTTGTGTTGTGAAGTTTTCAAGTTTTGGGTAAAGATTTGATAGATTATGGAACAAGAAGTGGAAAGAGCCTAAGCTTGGGGATGCCCATGGCGCCCCCAAGATAATCTAAGGACACCTAAAAGCTAAAGCTTGGGGATGCCCCGGAAGGCATCCCCTCTTTCGTCTACTTCTATCGGTAACTTTACTTGGAGCTATATTTTTATTCACCACATGATATGTATTTTGCTTGGAGCGTCTTTTATGATTTGAGTCTTTGCTTATTAGTTTACCACAATCATCCTTGTTGTACACACCTTTTGAGAGAGCCATACATGATTTGGAATTTGATAGAATACTCTATGTGCTTCACTTATATCTTTTGAGCTTTATAGTTTTGCTCTAGTACTTCACTTATATCTTTTAGAGCACGGTGGTGGATTTGTTTTATAGAAATTATTGATCTCTCATGATTCACTTAGATTATTTTGAGAGTCTTAATAGCATGGTAATTTGCTTAAAATCCTAATATGCTTGGTATGCAAGATAATAATAAAACTTTCGTATGAGTGTGTTGAATACCAAGAAAAGTTTGATGTTTGATGATTGTTTTGAGATATGGAGGTAATCTCAATTCTTGATTTGTGCCGGAATAGGGGGCTTCCCAGATCGATCTGAATGCTGACCGTCCGATCTATGGGTCCAAGCTGACGCGTCGTGATCCTGTCCGTTCGTTGGCTCCAGTTATGATTCGGTGTGGTGCTCCTCCCGTTCGCCCCTCTCATTTACAGGTGGGGCCAGAAGTGTGCCTGTCCTCTCGTTGGGTGCATGTTTCGGTGTGGGTGGGTGCGGGTGCTTCACGCGTCGGGGAAGGGAGCCGCGGAGTGGTGCTCCTCCCGTTCGCCTCTCTCGTTTACAGGTGGGACCAGAAGCGCTAACGTGGGTGGCTTTCCTCTCTTCGGGTGCATGTTTGGGCGTGGGTGGGTGCGGGTGCTTCACGCGTCGGGGGGAGGGAGCGGGGGGGGGGGGGGGCTCGTCGACGTGCTCGGCCGTCGTTCGTCGGCAGGTACGGGGTGTGCCCCGCCGGTCAAGTTGGCCGTTTGTGATTTGTTCGAGCGGTTCGGCACTGTTCGGCGGCGTGGGACGTGGTGGGTGGGTCGTCTCCTTTATCATGCGTCGTCGCCTGCCTCTTCTCCTCCTGTCCTCCTTTCGTTTCGTTTCGACTCGGTGCTCACTCCTCTCCGTGCTCCTGTGCTCTGGTCTGCGACTCATCGCTAGGGTTGGTCACCGACGGGCTCCGATGGCGGCGCGCTGCGGTGACGCCGGTTAAGGTGGTTCTCCTCTCGGTTCTCTCCTCTTTTCTCCGCTCGATCTATCATGTATGACCGGTTTTGGATCTAGGGTGTGTGTTGGTTGCAGATCCGCTGTTCTCCTCTTCGTTGGGCCTGGGTCCGCTGCACCGTTCTTCGATCTGCGGGGTTGGTCGCCGACGGGCTCCGATGGTGGCGCGCTGCGGTGACGCCGGCTAAGGTGGTTCTCCTCTTGGTTCTCTCCTCTTTTCTCCGCTCGATCTATCGTGTATGACCAATTTTGGATCTGGGGTGTGTGTTGGTTGCAGATCCGATGTTCTCTTCACTGGGCCTGGATCCGCTGCACCGTTCTTCGACCTTCGGGTAAATTTTGCTTTTGTCCCGAGCCATGTGGTCTTCTTCAGCCGAGATGGGCTTTTGATGTTTCTGACGGCTGCAATGTTCTTTGCAGTTGCTCCTACTTGGTCAGCGAACCTGCTCGTCCTCGTTTGCGTGCTGGTCTTCGCGTCTTGCTCCAAGGATCTGCAGGTCCATTGCACTTTCCCTTTCTCTTTGTTGATAGGCCTTTTTTTGCATCTTGTTTGACTCTTGTGCATATGTGTGCGTGTGCTGGTTGGCTCGTTGTGGCACGCCTGTCGGTCGGGTGTGTTCGTGTGTTGTTCGTGTGCAGTGTGCTCTTTGTCTCTGAGTGGATTTTAGTTGTTCTTGCTTTTGTCTTGTTTGCCTGGTGATAGGTGATAGGTGTGTGTCTTTTACTGCTTTTTTGGATCTTGCTACTCTGGATAGGTTCCTGGTGAATGGATGTTTGTTTTACCACTGCATTAGGTGCTTGGCTTTGTCTGGGTTCATAGGATTTGTTTGTTGGTGGTTTTCTACCAACTTTTGTTTCCTTTCGAATTTTGTCAGGTACCTGCCCTTTTACTTATTAGGGGGTTGGGGGAAGATCTGCTTTAGACTTACTTATCTTTAGCTTTGCTGGGCCCCTTGGTTAGTTCCTCTGTAGGGGATTTTTGTTTGTTTCATGTCCATGGATTTGGCGAGGTCTAGCTAGATCACTAAAGAGTTTGTTGTTTTGTATGTGGGGTTGTGTTCAGGAAGCCATGGATGTATGTTGGCATGTGCCTTTTGGGTTTGTTTAGGCATAGGTTCATGCTGGCATGTGCCTTTTGGGTTTGTCTGCTGGAATGTGTCCCATGTGGATCAACCTGCTGTGTGGATTCGTCCAATGGCCTTCTGAAAAAATGGAGAAGCATGGCATCTTCATGATCTTGTGTTGGGCAGTGTGGTCTGGCTGGGTTAATATGACTTGGTCCTGCCTTGTTTGAATTCATTGTTGTTTATGTTGAGCCTTGCTGAGGATTGTTTAGTTCACTATTGTTTCTGTTTAGCCCTGTTCAGGATTGTATAGCTCATATCATTGATTTGGGGTTGGTATGGCTTGGTCCTGCCTTGCTTTTATGTCATTGTCGTTTGTGTTCGGCCTATTGAAGGTTGTGTGGCTCGTCTCACTGATTGGGAAGAGTGTTTGGTATGGGTTCGGTGGATTGTGTTTCCAGGTGTTTTTTAGGTTCACTTTCATATATGTTTGTTATGTTGCCTCTTTCATTTGGGTGTTGCCTTTGTTGATGGTTTGCCTGTCTTCTACTCTCTGTTTTGCAGGTTGTTTCATTCTAGAGGTTATTTCTTCGAGCCGGCCGTGTTGATAGGCCCTGTAACATGGTGGTGTTGTTGGTTGCTTCGCACGGTAAGCTATAACCAAATTGATTTCCTGTTGTTGGTTATGAGATTAATTTTCATTTCCTTCAGTATATATGCTCATGCGTTTGTCCCTTTGTATGGTGTGCGTCGGTATTTTCTCAGTTTTCCTTAATGTGTCATTACTACAGGCATGTTTATCCTGCGTTCTTCGTGTGTGCCTCTGTTTGAGGCTGTTGCGAGCTACTGTCGACTGCCGTTCCATTCATATGTTCGAGAGGTGGCATCTGATGGTTCTCTACTTGGAGGGGTTGAGATCGATGTTCTTGTTAGGGAAGATGTAGTACGGTGCCAAACACATTTTTTCTGGGGCAGTTCGTTTGACGGCTGCTCCTCTTTATACGATCAGGCTGCTTATCAGGCGGTCCAGTTTTTACAGGGCGTTTATGGCTTTGTTATTGCGGATTACAATTATGAGAGCATGCTAGCATATAAAGGTGTTGCGCAGTCGGCTGTGGTGCTTGCAGGCGCGCTTGCTCGGTCTACCTGGCCTTTGGTGCATTCAGGTGGACAGAGGAACACCGCTGGTGTAAATGCGAGTGTTCAGCTCCAGCTGTTGTATTCGCAGTTGGTTGGTTCGGTTCATGAGTTATAGGGGCTGGTTAGGAGAGTGTGGGTAGTCTGTGTCAGAATTATTATAGTGTTCTATTAGGGATCTCTGTAATAAACAATTCAACTTTGTCATTAATTGAGGGTTCTTTGATTAATCATCCTGTCTAGGTTGCTCCTCTTTGGCATTTGTCTGTGTTTACATCTTCTGCCTTTGCTGTTGTTTTATCTCAACATGCAGTACTTGCATTCATGTTTGCTCATTGTTGGTGATGGCTCGTCGTCGCCGTGTGTTACATGCTCCTGCTGTTGGTGCTCTGGGTGTTCGTAAGAGAAAGAGTATGTTGTCTTGTGTGGTTGTTTGTTTATGTTTTGTTTGGTATGCACGTGTTCACTTGTGTTGGCTCTGTCGGTTTCCCAGGGGATGGCTGGTTCCCTGTTCTCACTCTTGCCATGTCGGCTAGAAACCGAAAAAGGCGTAAGTTACTTAGGACCCTTCATCGCCACGGTGTTACAGGTGCTGGTCTGCATGTTCCTGGGTGCATATTTATTTTGTTTGGTTGGTATGTTTCGGGTGTTGTTTCTCACAACAAACACGTCTGTAGATCTTGGGTTTATAGATGGGTTACCAGATGAGTTGCCAGCTGATTGGACCGGGTTTCCTGCCGAGGTTGTTGACAATCTCAAAGGTACTAGGTGTTAGGTTCCTGATAATTGTGCTTTCTCCTTTTCTTATGATGGCTGGCCTCTGAGTATTGCATTTTCTGTAGCGTCCTATAAGGACAGGTCCTACCATGGTCCTCCCGAGTATCAATGCCCGCATTGTAAGGCCTCTTTTTGGTTTGAGGAGAGGGTCAAGTCGTCTTCTTCATGGGTGCAACGTAAAATCGTTT
This sequence comes from Triticum aestivum, assembly GCF_018294505.1. Classification (NCBI taxonomy): domain Eukaryota; kingdom Viridiplantae; phylum Streptophyta; class Magnoliopsida; order Poales; family Poaceae; genus Triticum; species Triticum aestivum. The sequence goes on from NC_057800.1 coordinate 449,204,803, forward strand.
ATAATCTTTGTTGCAAAGGTGGAAAAGTCGTTGTTAAACCCTTCAAGGAACCACCCGCTTTGTTGAATCGCTTGTTATCTTATGATGGTGATCGTGTTTCCAAGCAATTCCTGACTAAGATACGACAATACAATTGCATGTTTGCATTTACATCTATGGGGGCGACCATTGATCGTTCGTTAGAGGGTACGCGGGGTCCTAACCTTTACAAGATTTGTGGTCAGGTCCATCATCGTATTGGTTCTCTTTTGCCATTGAAAGATGAGTCGCCTAATTTGCTGAGATGTATATTTATGACACTGCTGATGAAGTGGATCATAGGATGAATGCAGTCAATGTAGATGGTACTTCCTCAGGACAGTTAGATCGTTCTATTGTGGAGGGTTTAAAGGATATGCTTGACCAGAACAATTCTTTGGTTAAGAAGTTTAGGATGGCTAAAGAGAGGTTAGAGGAGCATCTAGCTGAGCGTATAGCTATTAGGATCACTGCGCCTGGTGAAGGTGATGGTCCACAGTATAACCTACCCACGGCTAATGAGCTGGCGGCCCTGGTTGTTGGTGATTTTACTTTAGACGCATCTTCTCGAGATATCATGATACATGATAGGGTTGAAGGGCTGCAGCAAATTAATTATTTGCATCCAGCCTATATGCCATTGCAGTATCCACTGTTGTTCCCGTATGGTGAGAGAGGTTTCCAAATTGATGTTCCATATAAAGGATTGCGGGCCGGGGAAAAGACCAGGGGTAGAGTTACTATGCAGGACTATTACTGTTATGCATGTCATTATCGCCTGGAACAGCCAAATCCTTACTTATGTTATGGGTCTTTGTCTTCACAAATTGTTGTTGACTGTCGCGCTTGCATTGATGAGCAGCGACTTTGCTACATACTTAGGCACCAGGATGATTTTCGATCTGAGCATATGCAGGGTGTTATAGATGCAGTTGGCCAGGGTTATGTCAATGGCTGGTCTGTTGGGAAAAAAACTATTTGCCCGTCGAGTCATACTGGTGGGAAACATTACTTTCAGGAGAACTTCCAAGATGGTCTTGCAATCTGTCGAGTGCATGGTGCCCCTGATATTTTTACTACTTTTACATGTAATCCAAAGTGGCTTGAGATCGCTGAGGCCTTACTGTTAGAACCTGGACAAAAGCCACGTGACAGGGCTGACATTGTTGTTAGGGTCTTTAGCATGAAACTTGATGAATATCTAGATGCGATTAAGTCGGGGCGTGCCTACGGTCCTATAAAGGCTGGTACTATCTTTTGCCCTTTCAGTCGGTCTGCTCTCTGAGATTTTCTGCTTAGTTCATATGTGTTTCTCTGTTTTTTTTGACCTGCTGTTGTTTTTGCTTTTCAGTTCTATACAGCGTTGAGTTCCAGAAACGGGGACTGCCACATGCTCATATCCTTGTTTGGTTGAAGGGAGATCATTCAAAGGTTAGTGCAGATGTCATTGACTCCTTTGTGTGTGCCGAGATCCCAGATCCTCTTGTTGATCCACTGGGCTATTGATTAGTTTCTGAGTTTATGGTGCATGGACCGTGTGGCGACATGAATGATAAGTGTGTTTGTATAAAAAGGTGTCTTCTCTAAGCATTTCCCTAAGAGTTTTCAGGATATGACAACCATAGATGAAAATGGATTCGTTTTGTATAGGCGTCGTGACAGCAGGCACCGTGTGTTTAAAAATGGTCACTATCTTGACAATGGACATGTTGTTCCTTATAATATGACCTTACTTAAAAAGTTTCAAGGGCACATCAATGTTGAGTGGTGTAACAAAACACAAGTTATGAAATATCTATTTAAGTATGTCACAAAAGGCCCAGATTTTTCAAAAGTGGTTTTTGAAAGAGCCAATGCTGAGAGCAATGATGATCATGCTTCTGCCTCTGATGGAGTGGATGAGATTAAAGAATATCGAAGCTGTAGGTATATATGCGAGTATAGTGGTTTGTGGCGTATATATGGTTTTATTATACATGGAAAGATTCCCTCTGTTGAGCGTTTGGTTGTTCATTTGCCAAATATGAACTTTGTTAGTTTCAGTGCCCAAGCAAATCTAGAACCAATAACTAATTCTCACTTCCTAAGAAAAACAATGCTCACTGAGTGGTTCAAAGCTAATTTAGAGTTTGAGGAAGGTTTAGGATTGACGTACTGTGATTTCCCTACTAAATTTACGTGGGATAGTGCCGATAGGTCATGGCATGTTAGAGAGGGCTGCCAAAAGATAGGCCACATTTACTATGTTCACCCAACAGGTGGCGAGTTATATTACTTGCGGATGCTTCTTATGATTGTAAAAGGAGCAACGAGTTACGAAGACCTTAGAACCTTTGAGGGTGTTGTTTACGGTACTTTCACAGAGGCATGCGCAGCTAGAGGTTTAGTGGGTGATGATCTAGAATGGTACCGTGCATTTGATGAAGCGTCCATCTGGGGTTTTGTGCCAAGCCTTCGACAGTTGTTTGTTACTATGCTTATTCATTGTGGGGTTAGGGATGAGAGATTGTTCTTTGAGCGGTACTGGGTTACGCTTGCTGATGATATTAAACATCGTGGTAGGCTTGCCATGGGTAATCTTGAATATGAAATGCCAATTGACCAACTTAGATACGTATTGCTTGAGGAGCTGGCTGATGTGTTTGTTAAAAATGGGGCTCAGATAAGCGACTTTAATCTCCCTCCTAAAACATCCTTTGAAATGACTTTCTACGAAAATAGGTTGATCCGTGAGGAACTGTCGTATGACTCTGAAAAACTTGCAAAGGAAGCTATAGTTTTGCATGGGATGCTTAATGTTGATCAACGAGCTGCTTACCAGACTATTGTTGACTGTGTTTTACAAGAAAATTTTGGTGTTTTCTTCGTTTCTGGGTATGGTGGCACTGGGAAAACTTTTCTATGGAATGCTATAATCTCTCTCCTTAGGGGACAAAAAAATTGTTTTGACTGTTGCGTCTTCAGGTGTTGCGACTTTGTTACTTGTGGGTGGTAGGACTGCTCATTCTCGATTTAAAATACCTATTTTAATAGACCAGACCACCCTATGTGATATCAAAAGAGGCACGCACTTGGCCAATCTTATAAGAGATACATCTTTGATCATCTGGGATGAAGCACTTATGACAAGCAGAAGATGCTTTGAGTGCTTAGATCGAACTTTGCGTGACCTTCTGTCCTGTGATGATCCTTTTCTTGCTAATGTTTCATTTGGGGGGGGAAATTGTTGTCTTAGGAGGTGACTTTAGACAAATATTGCCTGTTATTGAAGGTGGGTCTAGACCAGAGATTGTCGATGCAACCATAACAAATTCTCCTATTTGGAAATCTGTTTTGGTCCTGCGTTTGTCCATCAATATGCGTCTCTCAATGCCTGGTGTGGATCCTGTGTTACAGCAAGATGTGGCATTGTTTAGTAAGTGGGTGTTAGATCTTGGAAACGGAAAACTCCCAGCAACCAAAAGGGAAGGAGAATCTGAAACCACATGGATAAAAATACCTGATGACCTCTTGATTCATACTGACGGAGATAACATTTCTGCCATAGTTTCGACGACTTATACAGATTTTCTTGCAAACTATGAAAAACCTGGGTACCTTCGTGAGCGAGCTATTCTAACCCCAACCAATGAGGTGGCTGAGAAGGTTAATATTTATGTGATGTCTCTTGTGCCACAGAGTGGTCGAGAGTACTTAAGCTGCGACTCAATATTTGAAGCCACTGATACTGTGAAAGAAAGCAATGTTTTTATCCTCCAGACGTTTTGAATGCGGTTTCTATGATAAATTTTCCTGAGCATACAATATTCTTAAAACCCGGTGTTCCTATCATGCTTCTTAGAAATTTGAGTCAAGCCAACGGCCTATGCAATGGGACTCTCCTGATTGTTAGAGAGTTGGCTGATCGTGTGATTCAGGTTGTTATTATGACGGGTTCTCATATAGGAAACGTTGTCTACATACCCAGAATAGAATTGACAGGGAAGAAAACCAAATGGCCTTTCATCTTGAAGCGACAACAGTTTCCTATTAGATTGTGCTATGCGATGACGATAAATAAAAGTCAGGGTCAAACCTTATCTTCTGTTGGAATATATCTGAAGCAACCTGTGTTTACTCATGGGCAGCTTTATGTTGCTGTGTCACACGTCATGTCTAGGAAATCCCTTAAGTTTCTTATAGAAGATAAAGACGAGAAGTGCACGTCTGAGACTCGAAATATCGTCTATCCCGAGGTTTATGCCCGGCTAGTTCCTTTTGATCTTTCTCGCGTTGATCCTGTAGTGGTTACATATGCCTTTGCTTTTGTTTGGACTGTTTGTAACACTTTATGATTTCCTACTATACCTGATTAGCATGTCTGTAATCACTACTGCATGTGCATATTTAATATCGTTGCCTTACTCATCGTGATACTCTTTTGCCACGCTTCGGATAAACTTGCTGGCCCTGTAGTGTGAATATGCTTTTGGTCGTTTCCTTAGGTTCTCTTGTCCTGCTCGATGTTGTGTTTTGAGTGTGCCTGTCCTGTAACCCAGGACTTGGGACATGTCTCGTGTGCTCCCGTCCGTCCCTATCGCTGTATCTTGCAGATGATTTTTTTTCTTCATGCAAGGTTCTTTTCTATATCATTGTCAGTTTGTGAATGTGTGCCATTTGATACCCTCCGTTGCTGTTTTTTCGGCTTTATATGTGCTTTCCTTGATGCTCACTCCTTTCAAACTACTGTTTCCTTTTTACAGATGGAGTTTAGCCCTTTGTCTCAGCTTCGCCAGGGTACCACCATCTGGTGCATTCGTGTTTACGTCTCTAGGTTGTGGCAGCATCATGGTGGAACTGACCACGGCCCTATCAAGCATACAGATATGGTCCTTTTGGATGCACAGGTATAGTGTCCACGCCCCTTTTTAATGGTTGTCGTTGTCCACGGGCATTTACATATCCTTGTTTATATGGTTACTTATACTCTGCTCCTTCGATTGATAGGGCAATCACATGTACGCTGAGGTCCCAGAGAAGAACGTTGATAGCTTTATCGATCGTATTGAAGAGGGGAAGATCTATGACATCCGAAAGTTCCTGGTTTTCCCAAGGAAATACGTTTTTAGACCGGTGGAAGGTCATTCAATGATAAAGTTTACAAAGCGCACTGAGCTTGTGGAGAGGACTAGAATGGAGGTGGAGTTCCCCTTCTGTACGTATGCGCTTACTCCGATAGCTCATCTCCCCAGGCCAGCAGACATGCCTGAGCGCTTTACAGGTGATTCTACAAATGATCAGCTTCTGTCCTCTATGTTTAGTTGGGGATCTTCAATTGTCGGATTTTGGGTTCCGGCAGACCCTTGAGGTTCGAACACTGGGGTGCACGCAGAGATTTCGCCTCCTACCTACCTGCACCCCTCCGCCTCGCTAAGATCTAAACTGTGGAAAGAACAACACAAGAGACACAGGGTTTATACTGGTTCGGGCCACCGTTGTGGTGTAATACCCTACTCCAGTGTGTGGTGTGGTGGATTGCCTCTTGGGCTGATGATGACGAACAATACAAGGAAGAACAGCCTCGCGAGGGTCTGTTCTTGGCTGGGGCGATGAACTGCGGGGAGGAGTTCAGTCACACTTCTCTCTCTCTGATCCTTTCTTTTTCTCTGCTCCCAACCCCCTTGCTCTGTGGGTGGCGGGTCCTATTTATAGAGGCCCTGGTCCTCTTCCCAAATATCGAGCGGGAAGGGAGCCAACAACGGTGGGATAATTTGAAGGGGGACAGCTAGTATCAGCTATCCTGACAAAAGTAGTCTTCGCCTGCGCAAAGCTCTGGTGATGACGCTGTCTTGGGCTCCATGGTGACCTCCGTCTCGTAGTCCTCCTGGTCTTGGTCTCGTTGCACCGAAATGGCAACCTTTGCCTGACGCCTCGGTACTCCGCGGCTGCGCTTGCCCCCTTTGCACCAAAGGGGAAGGGAGGACACTGCGCGGGCTGGCACCCGCCTGGCGCCCTTGGTCGTCATGGCTTGCGTCACGGGCACCTCGTGAGGTGCCCCGCCTTGATCTCTCCGCCTCCTCGTGAGCCAGCCTGACGAGGCCGTGCCTGAGGAAGCTCCGTGTCATCCGCCCCGCGAGGCTTGGCCCCTCGCGAGGGTCTTGGGTTTGTGTTGGTGAAGATGGGCCGCGCTGGGCCCCCTTTTGAGCCACGCCGCAGGTCGCAGGCAGGAAATTCTGGGGACCCCCGTTCCCAGAACGCCGACAGTAGCCCCTGGGCCCAAGGCGCGCCCGGACTTGGCCGTGCTGGGAGGCGGAAGGGCAAGAGCGAAGCGCCGCGGGCCCTAACAGCCTGCGGCCTTGGGTGCCGCGTGGCGGTTGATTGGACGTGGGCGCCTCCACTTCCCCATGGCGCCTCGGCAACTGCACGGATTGGACAAGTCCCTGCATGCAAAGCGGGTCATAATTACCTGCGATCGTGGGGGCCGTTGGTTGGCCCTCGCCAGCTATAAGTACAGACCGGCGCGCGCCCTTCCAGTTCATCCCCCCTTGCTTCTCCTTTTTCTTCATGGCCCCGTTGAGGAGGTTCTCGGCCGCAGAGAAGGGGAAGGCTCGCCAGGTTGAGCCCGCCTCTCCCCCGCCCAAGCGCGGCCGAGGGCGCCCTCGCAAACATCCTGTGGCCACCACGGTAGCTCCCCGCGGCCGTGGAGGCGATCTTCAGCACAACAACGGGTGGATTGCTACGGCCGGGGGGCGCGCTCCGGATGCGCGTCCCCCTAGGCCGCACTTTCGCGCTGCTGAAGTGCTGCCGGAATTCATCGTGTGGTCGGCGGAGCCGACTAGCACCCGGCTTCCACTTCCTCGCTTCCTCCTTGGCGAGCTCCCGGCCGGCGCCCTGGGCGGCCTCTGGCTCCAGGCCGACGGCTGCTGCAGCCGGGCCTCATGGGTCTCACTGGAGGTCTCCGCGGCCGGGAGCCTGTCCCTGGCCCGCGGTTGGCAGACGTTTGCCCGCGCGCGTGGCCTAAGCCGTAGGTGCACCTTACACTTCAAGTTCGACGGCGATGCCACCCTCTACGTGAGGGTGTTTGGGGAAGACGGTCGCCGCGCAGGGTGTTGCCCCGAGGGTGACGACCGCGGCTGGGAACCCAGCTCCGGCGATGATGGAGAGGGCAGCGCTCGCGCGGCTGGCGGCGCTCAGGGTTCCTCAAGCTTCTCCGGCTCTTCTTCAGGTGGCGACTCTTCTAGCGGCGCCGTGGTCAGCCTCCATGCCGTCGTATCTGCTTGGGAGGTGGTAACGTGTCCGCCCGCTGTCGCGCCCTGGTGAAGCGCGAGAGGGAGTCCGCCTGAGCTCCGGAGGCAGCTCGGGCCTTCCCTGCGGGCCGGTGTGAGGCGAGCTGCACCAGATTTGTTCTTTCTTTTCCTTTTTCCTGCATAACAAAGATAGTAGTGTGGAGCCCCGCGGGGGCATGTTTGGGTTATTGCTGTTAATCATCATTTTGCTTTCGTTATCGAACCTTCCGGGTACGTGCCCGCGCGTGGATAGTTGCCGGCCCCGGCCGTGGTGGGCGACCGACCCAGGCCCCCTTTGTTTGTGTTGCGGTGCCCGTGGGGCACGGACTAGAGGGGTGCTCCTGTAATGGGCCCAGGTCGCGAACCCTTTGAATGACTAGGGTAGGAACACTCGCGAGGGCGCTCGGCTTTCCCCCCCTCGCGAGGCCTTGCACAAGAGAAATCGAGGCAGGAGAGTGAAAAGTCGAAGAACCACAAGCCAAAGACGGCAACAACTTCACTAAAACTTCGAATGGGAAGGAACAAGCCAACTGCGGAAAGCAAATGAAAAGCCGCGTCCGGCACCTAATCTAGTCTTCGACGTCTTCTCACCAGCACGGAGCTAAGTGCTGCCACTGGGCGTGGGAGGGAGCCCCAGGGCCTGAGGCCGGCGCTCCTGAGACTCCAGGGCGTGTACAGCCCCAACTCATTATTACGTGAGAGTGTCACGGGCGGTGAGCTTCACAGGCGTTGGCCTTCTTCACAGGCTCCGTGCCTTTTCCAAAACGCGATAGCTTCACAGGCATTCGCCTTCTTCACAGGCTCTGGGCCTTTTCCAAAACGCGATAGCTTCACAGGCATTCGCCTTCTTCACAGGCTCTGGGCCTTTTCCAAAACGTGATAGCTTCACAGGCATTTGCCTTCTTCACATGCTCTGGGCCTTTTCCAAAATGCGATAGCTTCACAGGCATTCGCCTTCTTCACAGGCTCTGGGCCTTTTTAGGGGTAGAACCTCCGGAGGTGCTGGATGTTCCATGCGTTCTGGACTGGCACCCCCTCCTGAGTCTCCAAGCGCGCGGAGCCGGGCCTGGAAACATGAACAACTTTGAACGGGCCCTCCCACATGGGAGAGAGCTTGTGCAGCCCCTCCCTGGAGAGAACCCGCCTGAGCACGAGGTCTCCTACCTCGAGAGTTCTGGGGCGGATGTTGCGGCAGTGATATCGCCGCAGTGCTTGTTGGTACCTCGCCGCTCGTAGCGCGGCTTCTTGGGGATGTTCCTCCCCCAGCACGAGGTCCATCCCCCGCATGGCATCCTGCTGCGCCTCGTCGAACGCCAGGACCCGCGCGGAGCGACGTCTAACCTCGTGAGGGAGGACCGCTTCGGCTCCGTAGACCAGGAAGAATGGGGTCTCTCCAGTCGGCTTGGTCGCGGTTGTGCGGATGGACCACAACACAGACTGAAGCTCGTCGTACCAACCTCTGCCGCAGGCCTCCAGCTTCTTCTTGAACGTCCTGGTCTTGAGGCCCCTCAGGACCTCAGCGTTGGCTCACTCGGCCTGGCCGTTGCTTCGGGGGTGCGCCACCGAAGCGTAGCATATCTGCGTTCCAAGGTTAGCATAGTATGTTTTGAAGAGGTTACTGGTGAACTGTGAACCGTTGTCCGTGATGATGCGATTCGGCACCCCGAACCGGCTCACGATGCCCTTGACGAACTTGATCGCGGAACCCGCGGGAATGGTGCGGACAGCCTCCACTTCAGCCCACTTGGTGAACTTGTCCACGGCGACGTAGAGGTAGCGGTAGGCCCCGGGCGCCCGAGGAAACGTGCCTAAAATGTCCAGCCCCCAGACTGTGAATGGCCACGAAAGGGGGATAATCTGCAAGCCTGCTGCTGGCTGATGGATCTGCTTGGCATGGAACTGGCAGGCCTCACAAGCTTTCACTAGTTCGACGGCGTCATTGAGTGACGTGGGCCAATAAAACCCACTGCGGAACGCCTTGCCGACGAGGGTCCGTGATGATGAATGATGTCCACAGTCTCCACCGTGTATATCTTCCAGCAGTTCCTTCCCTTGCTCCCTGGAGATGCAGTGCAGGGATACGTCGTTTGGCCGCTTCCGGTAGAGCTCTCCATCCTTGATGCAGTATGCCGTGGCCTGGCGTGCCACTCGCTCCGCTTCCTCCTCCTTCTCCGGCAGGGTCCCTTGCGTTAGGTAACTCCAGAGCTCCACGATCCAACATGCCTCCTGAGGTTCCATCGTCAGGAGCAGGCGTGCTCCTGAGGCCGGGCGTCAGGCCGGAGCCCCTGAGGCAGGTGGCTGGGGGAGCTCCTCCCGGGGCTGAGCCGTGTTCGATAATGACGGCTGGGCTGAGGGCTTGAGGAGCCACTCCTCGAAAACGCCAGGCTCCTGAGGTAACCGCCTGGACGCCCGTTTGGCGATGTCGTCGGCCTCCTGATTGGTGCCACGGGGCACATGCTGCAACTCCAACCCCCAGAACTACTTCTCCATCCCGCGGACCTCCGCTAGGTAGGCTTCCATGTGCTCATCCTTCGGCTTGTACACCTTGTTGGAGAAATTGACAAGGAGCTGTGAATCGCCCTTGATGGTGAGGCGTTTCACCCCCAGGGCAGCCGCGGCCTTCAAGCCCGCTATTAAACCTTCATACTCCGCTATGTTGTTGGAGACCTTTTCACCTTGCTGGAAACAGAGCTGCACGGCGTAATAGAGCTTGTCCTGAGTGGGCGATATAAGCACCGCCCCAGCCCCCGCGCCATGCCTGGAGAACGCCCCATCGAAGTACATGACCCAGCCTTCTGGCGCCTTGCTTCCCGGGGACAGGGACCGATCCTCGTTGGCCTTGAGGCCTGGCGCCTCCGTCCATCCTGCCACAAAATCTGCCAACGCTGCCCCCTTGATGACTCTGGTCATGCTGAATTCGAGCTGAAACGCTTGCAGTTCTATGTTCCACTCAGCGACCCTTCCAGCTGAATTAGGGCTCCTAAGCACTCTCTCCAAGGGGTATGACGAGACGACCTTGATGGGGTGACCCTGAAAATAGTGCCGCAGCTTGCGCGAGGCCACCAGTAGCGCGAGGAGGAGTTTCTGAGGCATGGGGTACCGTGCCCTTGCATCCCGCAACACCGTGCTGACGAAGTACACTGGGTGCTCAACGAGGTGGAGTGCGTCAGTGCTGGTGGCTCCCTTCGGAGACCATGGCGCCTCTTGAGGCAATGAGGCCTCCTGAGACTGGCCATCTGGGAGAGGGGCCTCTTCCGCCTCCAGTGCGCCCCTCTGCAGCGGCTGATCCTCCTCAGCCGCGGTGGCAGTTTCTGTGGGCCTTCCTTGTCCCTATTCCGCCTTGTCCCGGGCTGCTGCCACGGTTTTGATTTGGCGCTCCTCTCTGACTGCCACCAAAGCTGCGCTGGCGGAGTAGGGAGTGGCGACGAGGTAAAGCACCAGGGGCTCTTGAGGGCGCAGAGCCACCATGACCGGTGGGCTGGTCAGGTATCTCTTGAGATCCTGGAACGCCTTGTCGGCCTCTTCAGTCCACTCGAAGGGCCCCTTTTTCTTCATTAGCTGGAAGAAGGGCAGCGCTCGTTCCCCCAACTTGGAGATGAAGCGCCCTAGCGCGGTCATGCGCCCCGTGAGCTTCTGCATTTCTCTGAGGGTCTTTGGCGGGCTCATGTCTTCCACCGCCTTGACCTTCTCTGGGTTAGCCTCGATGCCTCGGTGGGACACGAGGAAACCCAAGAGCTTGCCCGAGGGGACTCCGAACACACACTTCTCTGGGTTGAGCTGTAGGTTCACTGCGTTGAGGCTCGCGAAGGTTTCCTCCAGGTCTTGTATCAAGGTCCTGGCCTCCCGAGACCTTACCACAATGTCATCGACGTAAGCTTCAACATTCTTCCCGAGCTGCGGGCCCAAGGTGATGTGCATCAGCCGCTGAAAGGTCGCCCCTGCGTTACGCAGCCCGAATGGCATGCATGTGTAGCAGTACACCCCACACGAGGTTAGGAAGGCTGTCTTCTCGACGTCTTCTACCGCCATCTTGATCTGGTGATACCCAGAGAAGGCATCCAAGAAGCGTAACAGGTCGCATTCTGCAGTGGAATCGACAATCTGGTCGATGCAGGGGAGCAGGAACGGATCTTGCGGGCATGCTTTGTTGAGGTTGGTGAAGTCGACACACATGCGCTCCTTCCCTCCCTTCTTCGGCACAACGACAGGGTTGGCTAACCAATCCGGGTATCGGACCTCGCGAATGACCCCAACGGCTTCTAATTTGCGGGTCTCTTGGACGATGAAGGCCTGCTTTTCTGTGGACTGCCGCCTGGCCTTCTGCTTCATAGGGCGCACGTTGGGGCACACATTGAGGTGATGCTCGATTACACTCCTAGGGATCCCTGCCAACTGGTCAGGCTCCCAAGCGAATACCTTCTTGTTTGCGTGCAGGAACCCGACCAGGGCCTCCTCCTGCTCGGGTTTGAGGTGGGGGCCTATGGTGAAAGTGGCGTTGGTGGACCCGTCCTCATTGACGGGTATCTGCTTGGTTTCTGCCTTGTCTTGGGTGAACGACTGTTTCTTCTTGGCGGGTGCAGCCCCCTTGGGCTCGGGGGTCTCCAAGTCGGCGGGCTGTGCCGGCTCCGCCGTCTTGAAGGCGAGCTTGAGCACCCGCAGCGTGTCCCCGGTGTCCCCGTGCACAGTGAGGACACCGCTGCTCCCGGGCATCTTCATGAGGTTGTACGCCGGGTGCGTCGCGGCCATGAACTGGGCCAGCGCTGGGTAGCCGAGGATGGCGTTGTAGGGGAGGCCGATGGGGGCGATGTCGAAGTCGACCAGCTCCATGCAGAAGTTGTCGTAGGTGCCGAAGGTTACTGGGAGCTGGATTTGTCCCAAGGAGCTGGACGACCGCCCCCAACGCCTGAGAAGGGCCGGCTGGGTTGCAGCCGTTCCAGGGGTATGCAGAGGAGGTTGAAGGCCTCGACCGAGAGCATGCTGAGGCCCGCTCCGCCATCAATGAGGGTTCTGGTGATGGCCACCTGGCAGATGGTGGGGGTGCACAGCATGGGGAGCGCACCCGAGCAGGCCGAGTTGGAGGGGTGGTCCTCCGAGCTGAAGGTCAGGCCGGTCTCAGGCGCCGCCCGGTCCAGGGGAGCCCCCCTGCCGCGTGGAAGCGGCGCTGACCCGGCGGATGAACGGCTTGACGTGGTGACTTGTAGGTGGCTCCTGCGAGCTGCCCAAGAGGTCCGCGATGACCGGGGGTGTTGGCGCGGTGCGATGGGCGGGGAAGAGGTTGCGGGGCTCTTCCCGAGAAGCCATGGAGGCTGCCGGTAGGTGGAGCGGCCATGTGCGCGGGGCGCCGGTGAGGGCCATGGGGAGCCAGTTGGCCACAACCCTATCATCACCTCCGGCTTCGAGGAGGGCCTCCTCGCTCGCCAGCAAGAAGGCAAGCGGATCTGTCGTGCCGCCGTAGCGCGGCGGTGTCGTTGGCTTGAGCTTGTCCGGCCATCGTGCCCATTGCAGGGCTGGGGCCAGGGCTCGGAGCCCCCTGGCCCCCGCGCTGGCGCCGGCGGCCGGAGCGGGCGACGCGCTACCCATCGCGAGGCGAGCCGTGGCGGTGGCGGAAGAGAAAACTCCGGTGTACCCCTACCTGGCGCGCCAAATGTCGGATTTCGGGTTTCGACAGACCCTTGAGGTTCGAACACTGGGGCGCGCGCGGAGATTTCGCCTCCTACCTACCTGCACCCCTCCACCTCGCTAAGATCTAAACTGTGGAAAGAACAACACAAGAGACACAGGGTTTATACTGGTTCGGGCCACCGTTGTGGTGTAATACCCTACTCCAGTGTGTGGTGTGGTGGATTGCCTCTTAGGCTGATGATGACGAACAATACAAGGAAGAATAGCCTCGCGAGGGTCTGTTCTTGGCTGGGGCGATGAACTGTGGGGAGGAGTTCAGTCACACTTCTCTCTCTCTCTCTCTGATCCTTTCTTTTTCTCTGCTCCCCACCCCCTTGCTCTGTGGGTGGCGGGTCCTATTTATAGAGGCCCTGGTCCTCTTCCCAAATATCGAGCGGGAAGGGAGCCAACAACGGCGGGCTAATTTGAAGGTGGATAGCTAGTATGAGCTATCCTGACAAAAGTAGTCTTCGCCTGCGCAAAGCTCTGGTGATGACGCCGTCTTGGGCTCCACGGTGACCTCTGTCTCGTAGTCCTCCTGGTCTTGGTCTCGTTGCACCGAAATGGCAACCTTTGCCTGACGCCTCAGTACTCCACGGCTGCGCTTGCCCCCTTTGCACGAAAGGGGAAGGGAGGACACTGCACGGGCCGGCACCCGCCTGGCGCCCTTGGTCGTCATGGCTTGTGTCACGGGCACCTCGTGAGGTAACCCGCCTTGATCTCTCCGCCTCCTCGTGAGCCAGCCTGACGAGGCCGTGCCTGAGGAAGCTCCGTGTCGTCCGCCCCGCGAGGCTTGGCCCCTCGCGAGGGTCTTGGGTTTGTGTTGGTGAAGATGGGCCGCGCTGGGCCCCCTTTTGAGCCACGCCACAGGCCACAGGCAGGCAAGTCCGGGGACCCCCGTTCCCAGAATGCCGACATCAATAACCTCTTTTCCTTCCTTAGATGTCATTGGTTTGATTACTGGAATTTCTGAGGCTGTTCAGTATGTTAGTGCAAGCCGGACTGAGCCTTCCACTAAACGAGTTATTCATTTGAAAGATCTCACGTATGATCCCGATGTTTCCTTTGTCTTCAGAAGCATGTACAATTTGCAAATGGTTCCATGTACCTAAGCACGTATTGGTTTAATTTACGCAGGGGCCATCAGATCATGGTCTTACTGTGGGGAGAAGCAGCCCTGAATTTTGAAGCTGATGAGGTGATGGAGCTCGGCAGCACCGACCCTGTCATAGTCATCCTTGTTGGTACATTGGTCAAGACTTATGATGGTGAGGATACTTGATTTTGCTTAGCTAGGTTGTCACATCTCATATTTGGTACCTGCTTTGGTTTCTCAGTATCATACAAATAATTGTGGGCTCATCCTTTAATATAGGTCACAGGGGTGTGAGCGGCAGTGCTGCCTGCCGATGGTACATCAATGAAGACCTTCCTGATATCCGTGACTTCCGCAACAGGTGATTTAGTTTGTTCCTTCCTCTGCATCCAATATTTGTCTGTATGCACGCCTACTGATCGCTGCTCGCCCAATCTTCTTGACCAACTTCGAATGACCAGTGATGTGGGTCATCTATGTTTCAGAACATGATTCTTGTTTGTCGTTGACCTGTAGGCTCCGTGACAATTTCACTGCTATTCAGCATATCAATTTACCTGGACAGACAGCTGCTGAAGTGGATGCGCAGGTTAACTTAGAGACAAAAACGGTTCGAGAACTGGCTAATCTGGATATGTTTGATAACCGGGTAATTAATTTACCATACTGGTCTTTCCGTTGAGAACCGATTGTTCTTCGACTGTTTTTATCTAACACATTTCCCTGCTTTGGTTATAGGATGCCCGGTTCTTTTGCACGGCTGTTCTCAGCAGACTTAATCCTTCTCAACGTTGGTGGTTCTCTTCATGCACTACCTGTCACAAGTCTTCCCTTCCAGATGGTACTGCCTACAGATGCTCAGATCCAGCTTGTGCTGGAATAGATGCAATACCAAGGTAACTATCTGTTTGGAGAACCGTGCCTACTACCATATGAGCTATTTGTTTTGGTTTGTTGCTTTTATTGAGATACATCTTTGCCTTGTCTTGAAGGTACCGGATTTGTTACGTTGCAAGAGATGATGATGCAGAGGTCAATGAGCCTGGCGAGGCTGAGTTTGTCTTCTTTGACAGAGTGGGAAGGGAGCTGGTTGGAGCACCACTGATAAGTCTTTTACGCCATGGGCGATCACCTATTGCCCCGCTTCTAGAGATTGTCCAGTCTGCCCGCGGAGACCCTGTCACACCACGAGAGCTCTCTGCTGTTATCTCAAGGAAATTCCGTTTCGTTGTCTCCATATCAAGCAAGTGTTTCACCAGTGATGATGATGAGCTGTCATTCCAGGTGCTTAGGATTGACACGCCTCTAGGAAAGCAGCCACAGTCTTCAGTAGCGTATCGAGCTTCAAGTGTAACAACTGGAGCAACTAGGTCAAGATCTTTGCCAAATGAGAGTCCTCCTCCTTTAACAGCGCCATGTGCATCATCCAGCAGCCTACCCCCTGGCAGTTCCACGCCCCCACCTTTGGTTGTCAACACCCCTGAGGTTCAACTCCATTCTTATCGCGTTTGCTCTTATAGATTGGTTATTTGCTCTGTTTCTTTGCTTTGCCCAGTCATTTGATCAGTTTTTCCCTT
This sequence comes from Triticum aestivum, assembly GCF_018294505.1. Taxonomy (NCBI): domain Eukaryota; kingdom Viridiplantae; phylum Streptophyta; class Magnoliopsida; order Poales; family Poaceae; genus Triticum; species Triticum aestivum. The sequence goes on from NC_057800.1 coordinate 449,220,420, forward strand.
TTCGATAAGAGCCAGGCTCTGCTTTCTGCTTTGTCATCCCCGCCTTCTGTGACGAAGCCATGTGTGGCTAGGTCAGTGCAGTTACACTCAATTTAACATTTTCCTTTTGTGCTGGTGATGCACCTTTGTGTTTCATACATTTTCTCTATCTTTTACAGCGGTGTGGCATCTGAGGTTAAATCAAAGGCTCAACGGGGACTTTTCAAGGACAATACGCCTGTCTCGGCTGCCCCTGTGATATCTGATCCAGTTGACAATCCTCTTGATGATGAAGACTGCGACGGCTTGGTAATTTCCCCATCATCTGTCTTTGCAAATATCTCTTGCCGATCTATACTTATTTATGTATACATCTTTCCTCTCACAGGGCAACAGGTCTGTCACTGAGTAGGAGAGATCACCCCTGCTTGCTGGTTCCACCGAGACAGATGCCCTGCCAGTACCTGATTAGGCTTCTGATGCAAAGAAGTAAGCTCTGTTTCTTTACTTGTGTCCGGGCATTTTGCTTCCATTGCAAAACGATTTAATTTGCCTTGCTGTTTTCAGGCCTCGCCTGTCTGTGCCTGCTGATGCTCGAGGCAACCCGAGCAAGCGGGGGAAAAAGAAGTAGGAATACCGCCTGGGTAAGCACATAGCATTCTTTTTCACAATTTCATTTTAGGTGTCTTGTGACCTGCGTTTACACCGACTGTTCTCATCGATGGTTTCCTATTTTTCTGGCTGTTGTTCCAGGAGGCAACGCAACTTTTTGAGATCCAACACTTTTGGGTAGTGTCATTGTAAATTGGTGGTTCCTTGCCGGTATGCTTGTACGAGCGATTCCCCTGCTTGAGCTACCGCTCGTAGGCACTTAACACCACATCACTTGGTTGCTTATGGGTGACAATGACTGCGATCAGTCATGTTGCTGTCCATCCGGACTGTCATGCTACCTGGCTAGAAACTGTCTTTTTGACAGGTTTGGATGACTTGGCTCACTCTCTACAATTTCATTTCCAGGTTTACATATGTATGATGTCTTGTGCTTATTACTTGTCCGTTGCATCTGTCCAGGATACATGATCAATGCATCCATGCATGCCTTGGACTCGACGCCTGAGGTGAAATGGGAAGGCGAGTGGCTGGACATGCCCTGTGAAGTACTTTTGGCCCTGTTGTTTCAGTTTCGGTCATGGCGATATCTATGTGTGGAGGGCAGAAGTACTTGTGTCAGGATTATTACCTTTGTAAATCAAAAGGCGATTGATACACTCTGATCACATCGTCGTGGCTCTGCTTTGTACTCCAGATGTTTATGAATCGTTGAACCTAATCTATGCCCGTGTTGTCTTTCTTATTTTAATTTGTGTAAGCTTTATCTCTTGGCTCCCCTGTGGGTTGTTTCTTATGTCTTGCTCGGTTCCGGTGTTAACAGGTTATCCTGGTAAATTATTTGGCAAAGTAAGCGCTCTGTGTTATCATGTGTATCATGTTTGGTACATCCTCATAGCCCCTCTGGTTCATACCCCTACTGGAGGACCTCTGCCTATGCAAGGTACCTTGCATTAGCTTTTGCTTCCAAGCAATTGCACCACTATATAGGTAGGGCTGTAATTGGTTTGAACCATGGCCAGGTTCAGAGCTGTATAAACTTCTCATGTACTGCCGAGTCTGAATTTTCGACCTAGCTCTTTAGTTTGAGTAAGTGAACTAGCTGCATTCATCCATATGATAGTATCTGTTTTCTCCTTTGAATTTCCATCATGATATTATAAAACCGTGGCCGATGCATCAACGACCACTTGCTATTATGTTGTTGTTTTTTCCATGAGAACCATACAAAGCTTTAACCCTCTCATGGGCTTCTGGTTTGGCCCACCTGTATATCGGTCTGCATATACTGCCCGTCTGCTCTGTTAGGTTTCCAGCTTGGTTTTTCCCCCTCCGGTCGGCGGCACATCTAGGGTTTCGCCTTCTCATCCTTCTGGTAAGTTTCTTCTTGCTTCCATTCTCCTCTCCTGATGTAATGGCGTGCCACCCCATACTCCCAATGTCCAGGCCTTGTCATTGCTTTCCTCGACGTGCCATTACGTGTTCCTAAGCTTCTGCGTGCCTTCAAAAATCTCCTTGCACATCTTTTTGATTTTGATTGTATCGATCTAGAGTACCCACATGTTCTTTGCCTTATTCTTATCATATCTGGAATCTAACAACGGTTATCTTGGTGCCGTTCTTGTCAGATGGCTTGTGTTGCTCTGTCCGATCTGCACGCCGGCTGGGCCGAACAATTTGTCTGTGTCCGTCTGTCATGCCTATGGAATTACCGTGGTGGTTTGGAGAATGGACCTATCAAAGTTGTGCACATGGTTGTTCTGGATGCCCAAGTACAAATTAAAGCTATTTAGAAGTATATTCCTAATGCTTGGCGCTGCTGTCTATCTAGGATAATGCGTTACTTTTGTAGGGTAACCATGGTTACGCAACTGTCCCAACGGATATTCTTGCCGCTCATATTAACATGCTACATGAGGGCGTGGTGTATGAATTTAGTCAATTTGCCGTGCTTCCTCGGCCAATCATTTTGAACCCCGTCGACGCACCGTTGATGATCAAGTTTACACAATTTACAGTCATAAAGAACTGTTTCCACCTAAACGACGAGTTCCCAGAGTGGACGTTCCACTTGACTCCAATTAACGAGCTGCCCCCTACAAATGATACTCCTCAGAACTACATAGGTGATGGAAATTACACCAGTGGTTCTTCTTATGTTCTACAATCCATTATTCTGCAAAAATTGTTGTCTGTTAAATAGTAGGTTCGCATTTGCTCATGTAGATGTTATCGGAGTCATCACGGCAATCTCTCCTGTCAAAGCTATTCGGGTGCCTCACACACTTAGACAAGTATTCAAGCGACGTGTACTCCTATCTGATCATAAGTATGTGTTCTGGTTTCTTATCTTCATGTATTGTTTTATTTTTCTACTGGCCATTTTTCATAGCAGCTCATCCTATCGGTACCCCTTCTGTTCTCATATTATTTTAGTGGCAACGAGCTTGGGATAACCCTCTGGGGTGAAAGAGCTATTCGATTTAACGGAGAAAGTGTTCATTTCATGGGCCAAACAGAACCAGCTGTAGTTATCTTTGTTGGCGCCACCGTTTTTGTTAATGAAGGTTCGCTAAGAAACAGACTGATGGATTGGTGCACTTCTTTCTTATTGTCTTTGTGTGTTTGACGATTGTGACGTTTGCCATAAGCTAGGATCTAAAGAATTGTCTGGAGGATGTGCCTGCAAATGGTATGTCAACCATGACATACCAGATATAAATATATTTAGGAGCAGGTAAGGAGTGTTGGGCTATTCATATGACATTTCTTCTTTCTGGCTTATACTTATGTACTATGTCGTCTTTGTTTGTCAGGCTCCCACCCTCGTTCCCAGCAATTGAGCGCCTTCCTGCGCCGTCTAGCATTATCCTCCAGGCCCAACATGCTGATGTCCTTCCTACAGCATTATTAACCCACCTCATGAACATTAATCTATATCACAAGGAGGTAACAATGTAGTCCCTGATAGTATTAACTGTCTTTCTATATAGTGTTTATGATTTATGCATTTGCAAGAATGCTACTAATACACCGCCTTCCTTTGCATCATAGGCAGGTACGTTTCGATGCAATGTGATAATTACAAGGGTTTCGCATTTGAAAAAATGGTGGGCCACCTTCTTTACGTCCTGCCACTATATGTCCATGCCAGCTGCGATGTCGCTCACTCAGCCTGATGTATATACATGTGGGCGCCATGGTTGTTCATCTACCAGTGCAACAATAGGGTAAAAAGAACTCGTATTTACATTGGTTCATAGTATTTCTTTTGCTTCTCTTATAGTTTGTTTGCTAATGACCAGGTACACATTATTTGTCCTTGCAAAATACCGAAGCAGAGAAGACGAGTTTGAATTGTTTGGATCGAAAGGGCAACAGATTGTCGGTCGATCTGCTGGTCAGGTCATTCGCAATAACATGCGTCATGACCCTGCTATTCACAATGTTCATGTGGCGGCCTCGATGCTCAGGAAAACTCCTCCTGAACTTTTAGGCTTGCTTGGCATGAAATGCACGTTTCATGTTCGTGTGTCGTCTGACGGTTTCTTTGGAAGGTGGCCGGCGTTTCATGTCGATGCTATTGAGTCATTCGAGGCTCTGAAGACCAACCTCTTTGTCATGGATTCGCTTACCCCGTCATGAATCCACACCTCGTGCAACTGCTCATGAAATTGATGTAGATATTCCCCACAGTTGATCTCTACCCTGCTAACTGCCCTCTTGGTCTTTTGGCCTAAACCTTTTTAGTACGATGAATGTAGATACACCAGTATGTATGGACCATGTTATATTAGCTACGCCTTTGTTATCTTTTGCCTTAGGCTCAGGCTACTCTCAAAAAGACGATAAGATAAGACGTTTTTGCACATTCCAATTGGCTAGCTGATCAGTCTATTTTCCTAAATGTACGTCTGCTTGTCCTCATGCTATGTTGATGCTCATCTAAATTGTAGGTTTGTGATGCGACCGCTATATTGTCTACTACTGATGTGATCGGTTATAAGCAATTTATACCATGCCTTTGCATTTGTTTTGCCATTGCATTCTTCGTTGCAAGTGGATTTTCATGAGGTTATAACAGTTTAGACCACGCCTCCAACCTTGGTTTCTGTTGTACTGGTAGGTGCTATTGGTTTTCCCATGGAGGGGCGATGCTCACAAAATAACATTTTTACTTTGGTTACAAATGAATTTAGTATCAAGCCAAATCTAGAATCCAAATCTTGGTTAGCGAGTTGAAAAAATGTTCATCACTCTCAAATTTTATTCATCAAATATTAAAAGTTGTTCCTCGTTGTTAAAAAATGCTCATATAAATTTGTTCGTCAAATTAAATAAAATGTTTATTCTAATTTAAAACATGTGCACTCTCTTGCCATAATGACCGCTTCTTTTACATCGTCCAGTTTTGTTAATATTTTTAACCTTTTTAAATTACGAGTTACTCCTAAGAAAGAAGATACATAAAATCAACCAAAAGCAAAGAGCAAAAGTAATAGAAAATTAATTAAAGAAACTGAAACATTCAGCCTCGTTCATGGCCCGGCCCAATAGGTATTCGGCCGCACGGGATAGGCTGATTTAACATGCAGAGACGCCTGACGCAGTGAATAGGCATGCGGCCCATTTAAATTGTTTTGGGCTTCCGTTCGCCAGACCCGTAAGTAGAGGCTTGTTGTATTTCCTTCTCTGCTTTATCCAAACTAGGTCACACTTGGGTCATTTTGTTCGCCTTCTCGACTGCGTTTTGCCATGGCCTCTTGCCGCGCCGCCGCCGCCTGCCATCGAGCCTCTGGTCTGTGCCTGCATTTCCCCCTTCCTGCCTCGACTTCTCTGTGAAGGTACAACCGCGCTTCGATTGGCAGATGACCTTGCTTCCTTTTACCGTTCGGTTCATGCTTTCGTCTTCTTGATCTCCAAGATCCACCGATTGCACTTTCAGGTTTCTATGTCAGGCCAGGAGCCCCAAGATCACGGCTCTTCGAGCTCGGCTGCCTCCACCAACAATAATCTGCGGGCGCTTGCCCAGGTTGGTCCGGCCATGCTCTTTCCTTTGTTTAGTTTCCATGGTAGGGGCAAAATGTTTTCTCTTTGATAGATATGTAGACGACGATATGTACCCTGGACACAGGTTGGGCTAAACGAAAAAGAAACTGAAGTAAGAAATTGGATTTGTGTAGATAGGTAGTTTGATTAAACAAAAATCCATGAATTTTGATGGATCAGACCTGTTAGACTATAGTTAGGTATGCTACCTCTGAAAGGTTACACATAGTTCGGTGCACCTGCTCTGTCCTTGCCTTCTTGGCTGATTAAGTGCTATATAGTTTTCTTGATTTAGTAAATTGAACCATATATTGACCGCCTTGATATTCTTAAAATCATTCCTATACATATAATAGTGTCTGCTATTCATCCGTTGGTAATTCACATCCTGTCATACTGCAGGATGCTACAATGGTGTTCAAAATCCCACACAAGGTGATGCTTGGGATGCTCCTTGCAAACCTTGGCCTAGGCCCACCCCAGTACGAGAATGCTATCCATGAGGATAGTAAGGTTCGCGTTACAGTTAACTTCAATACTTCTGGTCTGGATCCTGGAGGCTCAATTGTCGACGTGTCTGTGCCAGGAGAGTATTGCATAGACGAGGTCACTGCCGAAGATAGCACTGCTATCAAAGCAGTCAGATACATAGAGACTATGACCAACACGGTTGTCAGAGACATAAACTATGCAAAAACAAAGTGCCAGGAAAATCATATCGCCTTCCTTGAAAATCGGATCAAAGAATCAGAAATCAAAGGCAAGAAGCTTAGCAGAGGTTGGCATCTGTCTACCAGATATATGTACCACTTTTCTGAACAAATGCGAAATCCGGCTGCGATGAACCTCCCTTTTGGAGATCTCCCAGATGTAGTTGAATACAGGAGAGGCTGTCTCGCAAAGGTGCTGCAAAGAAGAATGTGATGGTGAATATCCTTTACCCCAAGATATCACCAACTGCATTATCCGTGGAAATATCTTCTAATTCTATGCATAGGATGTGCCCGCTTTTGTTTATGTGCTGTCACCATCTAGGTTAAACTAGGCTCTATCGAACATGCCCTTTATCGTTTAATGAGATGAAGGCAGTGATTCCCTCGTTTCGTATTTACTGTTATGTACCATTTTTTACACTGTCATTTGTGCCTGATCTCTACCATGCTTCCTGTGCTCAGCCTATTTAATTATGCATGTCCTTTGCCTGACAGAATTATCATAGCTTCATCCTCACCCAGTTAATTTCTCTTTTTCATAGATGATGATATGGAGATCATTGAGATTTCGGGTACATATCTACTCGGAGGTATATTAGATAAGCTCGACCTTCCAGCACCGCGCTATCACTCTCAGACACATCGAAGGGGCCAGTTTGTGACTGATGTTACATTTTATCCCTCGAAAGAGCATCTGCGACACCCGCCTACACCGGTCCAGCTCTCGAGCTCTCCCCTGCATAACTTTCAAAACACAATAGATGTAGTTTCTCAAAAGGCAATACACTATATGGAAGATAACCAAAGCAAGGTTTTGCAAGACTACAACTATATTGAATTGAAAAGATCAGAGGAGGCCAACTTACAGCTTACTGACTTACTAGCTGAGAAAGATGAAACGATCAAAGGGCTAGCAATGACCACTGGTAACTACATAGGTGCTGTCCTTTCAATCTGTGATCGAATATCTTCCTTGGCTGTATCTGAGTCACTTCCAACTGGGCCCGCGCTAGCCGTTGAGTTGGCTAGGAAGATTTCAGAAGTTGAGCGTGCTGTTGCTCGGCTGAGCAAGCTTTCACATGACGCCCTTCAGCTCCTCAGGGTTGCATTTGGTTATCCAGAGGAACAAAATGATGGTGACTCGGATGCCCACATCCTCGACCTTTAGAATTTAAACGACCAACTATGAAGACAATTTACCTGTTGTCCTTTTGGTTCATGTGCTGTAATCCTGGTGATTTGGTGTTGAACTTAATTAGTACATGCACCTATATAACTGCCTTATTCTATCCTAGGTGTGCTGGGCTAACTCTCTTTGTTAAATTACATTCCTTTAAAAATATCTCCTTCTTCGTCGCAGTTGGTTATCATCGGCCCATCCCAAAAGCATCTTAGATCAGAAGGATAGATACATCACATTAGCGATGATGGCATTTTCCTTTTTCCTACGCGTTATGTGCTACTGTGTTAAATCACCCTCGCTGCCCGGTGGGCTTCTCTCGACTGGGCCCATCGTATCCCAGTGGATGGGTAGGAGTCCTGGTACAAAAGAACTGGACGATCGCTAGACCACCGGTTAGATCACCATCACCAGAAAAGGACACGTGCAGCCTCCCTACTTGGCTGGAGCGACGGCTTCTACTGTTCTTCATCGATGCGGGAGGTGATTCTATTCACTCACCGTCTCACATACGCATCCAACCACTCGCTCTGATCCCTTTCCTCCACTTCACTCCCCTGCTTCTCTCCTCGCAGTTCCCCTCAGACGCATACCTAGATCCACGCTGCTGCTCAAATCGACGAGCGATGTGAGATGAAGAAGAGCACATCTAGCTATGATTGATCTTTACGGCAGGTATTTCTCCTCCCGCCGTTGTATTTCGATCTGGTTCATCTATGGACATGGGTTTGCTAGGTTTCCTAAGTGTTGTTCCTCCCCGTCTTGCAGCCCGAGCTCTTCCCTTCGATTCGCTGTCTCTGAGAACTCTAGGCCAGCTAAATCATTCGCCAACGCTCGGTTCTTATCAGAAGGTAATTTCTAAAATCTAACCCTGCTTACAATAGAGAGGTGCGAGTTAATGGCCCTGAACTTGATGCGAACAGACATGCACCTAGATAAAAAACACAGATCGTAAAAATAAATACACAAATTTGCAATGCCATATGCATACCCACATTTAAATATTATTGGTTTATCCCCTGTCCTTTCATCATTACTGAACCACATCGACTTGTAGAAATAGTATAATCACCGACCCTTTTGTATGGTTAAGAATACTGTGAGGACTAAATTAACCGTACTTGCATTTTATTCCGATCCAAGCCCTCTGCTGAATGAGATCCTAGCTCTCACTTCATTTATGCATACAAAATTACAAATAAAGCATTTATAATCCATTACCCTTCCAAAGAAGATATCTCATTCTCTATCTTGTTTTGTTAGTACTCCTCTTCCAAGCACAACCTCGAACCTAGCTACATTTTATAAAGTACATACCTGTTGCCTCGCTGAATTTACTACATGCGTTGATTTCTCTTTCTCACAAACTACAACAAACAATGAATAAGAATCATATGTTCGATTGCATCCAAAGCATTGGCTTGCTTGCTTACTCTTCCATTTTAAAAATAAGTGTTGTTTCCGATGTCATACACTCTTACTACACTATTATTTTTGGACCAGGTTTCAACATGAACCCTGTGGACCTTCCTTCCAAAGTCATCCTGGATGCTATGTTTGACAAAGTCGGCCTTCCAGCGGCCGCCTACTCTGCACGTGTAGTTCATCGCGGGTGCCTTGAAGTCACTGTCGCCTTCCATCCAATTGCCAGTGAACTGGAGCGTCCTGTTAGTCAGACATATATTTCAACCTCTGCTTTCACTGATCTGGAAGAAGCGCAGAATCATGTTGCGCATAAAGCCATGGAATTCATGGAGCAGGAACACAGTGTGGTCCCAGGTGATTATAACTATAACAAACTTCAATCTGCTAGGCTTAATAACGAGTCACTGCGTGAGCGTCTGAAAGAAAAGGATCGCAGTATCGAAACACTGAAAAAGGTCAATACATCTCTGGCGCAGCAATTGGAAGAGAAGAACAACACTCTTGACTCCATTATGAAGACAAACAAAGACATGATGGAGAAGGTGGCTGAAAGAGATGATGTCATTGAATCCATCAAAAATGTCAATCAAACACTACTAAAGCAGCTTGGTGAGAAACAAGATATAATAAAGAAGCTCAGCAAAGGCTGGGATAACTCACTGGATACCGGATTTTCAGCAACCATCCAACTTCAGCGTCTGATTGACGAGGGCATGTCCCCTGGATCAACGCAGGCAGACATTGAGCTCAATGCGAGTCTCCAGAATGCTCAGCACATATGTGAGTACCTTGAGCAGAACACCATCCTTGCTGTTGAGTACCTGCAGTCCATTGGGACATATCCATATGACCCAAAGTCAGGCTTTACTGATGAGGAAGACAATTGTTCAGTAGACCTCGAGCCCGTGCCACCAGAGAATCCACCCTACATGAGAAGCTGGCTGGATGATGAGGAGATCTTTGACAGTGAAGGTAATTTCTCTACAGACTTCGACACTTTGCCCGAGGAGCACTTCTGATGCAGCATCGCCAACTTGCCAATGCAATCCTCTTGAGGATCGCTTGGTGGTATCAACTTGCTATCTTCTACTACGTGGTCTGTTCATCTTACATCTGCGCTACGACCGTTGCTCTCCTATGTAATTCCCTACTGAACTTATTATCTATGTAAGCTATGTGGCATGTGCTGCACTACTCTACTCTATTATGCACTACCCCAACCCACTCAACTTATCTATGTAAATTATATGGTGTGTACCAGGGATGTACTCGATTAACTCCCAGCCTATCGAACTTAACTATGTAAATTATATTTGTCGTCATGCTATTCTGAGCTATGCATGCAATCCTTATTTTGAACATGCTCTGTTGTATGGTTTGCATCAATGCTATGCCATCTGTGATGTGAGGCACTGCTTCTGTTTAATCGTGCGCATTGACACTGATTGGCGCTTATATTCCCATCTAATTTACCTTATCACCATTGCCATTTTTTGACTAACAACATATAGCATCAACTATTTTACAGGCCACTCAAGGCACCTAGCCCAATGCACAGGCAGCCCACAAGCCACAAGGACGATGGGGTGGCCCATCAAAAGAGGCCCAACCAGCTAGGTTAACTATATACCAGCTCCCCTTGCATACTGTGTTTTCAGATCTGTTCCCCTCTCATTTCCACGACCCTGTTCTTCTAGTCCAGACGCCGCCATGGATGAACCCTCCTCTGCATCGACAACCTCGTCCATCAAGCTGCCCACAGATGATGAGCTGCTGGTCAAGGGCTTTCCTCCAGTTAGTTCCAGGCTGTTGTCATCTCATTCTCCACTTCATTCATCGATTTCATAACCCATTGCATGCTGACAATTACCTATATATATCCACGTACCCCCAAACGATCGGGGACGGAGCCAAAAACCTAATTCCACCGCCGCAACTTTCTGTATCCACGAGATCCCATCTTGGGGCCTGTTCCGAAGCTCCACCGGAGGGGGCTTCGATCATGGAGGGCTTCTACATCATCATCCAAGCCCCTCTGATGAAGTGTGGGTAGTTTACTTCAGACCTACGGGTCCATAGCCAGTAGCTAGATGACTTCTTCTCTCTTTTTGGATCTCAAAACAATGTTCTCCCTCTCTCTCGTGGAGATCTATTCGATGTAATCTTCTTTTTGCGATGTGTTTGTTGAGACCGATGAATTTTGGGTTTATGATCCAGTCTATCTATGAATAATATTTGAATCTTCTCTGAATTCTTTTATGTATGATGGGTTATCTTTGCAAGTCTCTTCGAATTATCAGTTTGGTTTGGCCCACTAGATTGTTTTTTCTTGCCATGGGAGAAGTGCTTAGCTTTGGGTTCAATCTTGCGGTGTCCTTTCCCAGTGACAGAAGGGGCAGCAATGCACGTATTGTATTGTTGCCATCAAGGATAAGAAGATGGGGTTTTATCATATTGCATGAAACTATCCCTCTACATCATGTCATCTTGGTTAAGGCGTTACTCTGTTTTTAACTTAATACTCTAGATGCATGCTAGATAGTGGTCGATGAGTGGAGTAATAGTAGTAGATGCAAAATCATTTCGGTCTACTTGTCTCGGATGTGATGCCTATATACATGATCATACCTAGATATTCTCATAACTATGCTCAATTCTGTCAATTGCTAAACAGTATTTTGTTCACCCACCGTAGAATACTTATGCTCTTGAGAGAAGCCACTAGTGACACCTATGGCCCCCGGGTCTCTTTCTCATCATATCAATCTCCATCACTTTATTATTGCTTTGCTTTTACTTTGCTTTTACTTTTTACTTTGCATCTCTATACCAAAAATACCAAAAATATTATTTATCTCTATCAGATCTCACTTTCGTAAGTGACCATGAAGGGATTGACAACCCCTAAGCGCGTTGGTTGCGTTGAGCTATTGTTTTTGTGTAGGTACGAGGGACTCGAGCGTAGCCTCCTACTGGATTGATACCTTGGTTCTCAAAAACTGGGGGAAATACTTACGCTACTTTGCTGCATCATCTCTTCCTCTTCGGGGAAATCCAACGCAGTGCTCAAGAGGTAGCAAGAAGAATTTCTGGCGCCGTTCCCGGGGAGTCTATGCAAAAGTCAACATACCAAGTACCCATCACAATTCCTATCTCCCGCATTACATTATTTGCCATTTGCCTCTCGTTTTCCTCTCCCCCACTTCAACCTTGCCGTTTTATTCGCCCTCTCTCTCTCTCTATCCTCCCTCTCTCTCTCTATTTGCCTCTTTTGCCCGTTTGCTTTTTGTTTGCTCGTGTGTTGGATTGCTTGTTTGTCGCGATGGCTCAAGATAATACTAAATTGTGTGAGTTCACCAATACCAACAACAATGATTTCCTTAGCACTCCGATTGTTCCTCTTACCGATGCTGAATCTTGTGAAATTAATACTGCTTTATTGAATCTTGTCATGAAAGATCCGTTCTCCGGCCTTCCTAGTGAAGATGCCGCTACCCATCTTAATAACTTTGTTGATTTGTGTGACATGCAAAAGAAAAAGGATGTCGATAATGATATTGTTAAATTGAAGCTATTTCCTTTTTGCTTAGAGATCGTGCTAAAGTTTGGTTTTCATCTTTGCCTAAAAATAGTATTGATTCATGGAACAAGTGCAAAGATGCTTTTATCTCTAAGTATTTTCCTCCCGCTAAGATCATCTCTCTTAGAAACGATATTATGAATTTTAAACAACTTGATCATGAACATGTTACACAAGCTTGGGAGAGAATGAAATTAATGATACGTAATTGCCCTACTTGACACTACAAAAAAATACACTTCCGTGATGATTCGTGTTTGTCACAGTAGGTCACTTTTTTGTCATGCATGTACATCCATGACAAATTTATGACAGAATCAAGATAGTCATACCTGTGCTGTCGTAGAAGTGTTCCATGCCATTACCAAAATTATCATCATGGAAGTGTCCACTTCCATGATGATAAATCGCGCGTCACAAAAGTGCTTTCATCAAGGGTGACCGACACATGGCATCCACCGTAACAGAACGCCGTTAAGCTATCCGGTCGGGTTTTGGATCCGATAACCCGTTAACAACCCCGACCAATGGGGATTTTCCACGTGTAAAATCATCATTGGCTAGAGGAAACACGTGTCGGCTCATCGTCGGGACAGATGTCATCCACTCACCGGATAGAAGGCGCCTATGATACATCGACACGTGGCACGGCCCAACAAGTTTAAATGGGCCGGCCCAACTAGAGGCCCACAAGATTTTGCGGACCATAATGGGCCGGCCCAGCTAAAGGCCCATGAAATTTTGTGGACCATAATGGGCTGGCCCAGCTAAAGGCCCACAAGATTTTGCGGGCCATAATGGGCCGACCCAAGTAAAGGCCCACAAGATTTTTTGTGTGCCATAATGGGCCGGCCCAGGTAAAGGCCCACAAGATTCTTGCGGGTCATAATGGGCCGGCCCAGCTAAAGGCCCACGAGATTTCACCGACATTAATGAGCTGGCCCAGCTGTAGGCCCACAAGATTTTGAGGACCCTAGTAGGCCGGCCCATTAACTGGCTGCCATGTTTTGGGCCAAATGTCAGCCCATATTTGATCCGGTCCATTAATGGCCTGCCACGCTCCGGGCCTAATAGTGGCCCATATGAGATCCGGCCCGTTAAAAGCCTACCACGTTCTGGGCCAAATTACGGCCCAGATCAGGTCTGGCCCTTTAAAAGGCTTTGGGCTCAATTATGGCCCATATCAGATTCGGCCCGTCAACTGTACACTATGCTTTTGGGCCCACTTGCTAAAGGCCCACTTAGTAATTCGGCCTGATATTAGTTTTGGCCTGTTAAGGGCCCGTTTAACATTTCGGCCCTATATTAATTTCGGCCTGTTAAAAGCCCGTCATATAGTTGGGCCTAACTACGGCCCGGTTTGCATCCGGCCTGCTCGCAGCCGATATCTGATTGGGCCAAACAAGGACCCAGACAATTTTGGCCTGTTAAAAGCCCGTGATTTGATTCACACAATCATGGGCCGGGGTTCATTTTAGGCTGCTGCCGGCCCGTGAGCTAATTGGCACGTTTCAGGCCCAACCTACATCGTGATTGCATGACAGCCTGATTATGTATCGTAATTTTACGGTTTGGCCGGTTTACTGCGAAGACAGGATATATATACAGTAAAATAACTGCATTACAGCATATTACATCCACTGGGCATCAAAGTTTTCCACTATGATAATAAAGCACAAGCAAACAACAGATTACATACACAGGGCATCAAAGATCGCCACCAGTGCAAATAAACACGCCAACAAAATAATATACAAAATCAACAGCACTTCAATAGAGTTCAAGAAAGGTTAGCCCTGCTGGGGAGCTGCAGCGCAAGCAGCTGAGCAAGATGATGAGACTGCGCTTGTTCAACACTTATATCTTTCCTCACTCTGAAAGATAAACAAGCAGACAGATGACAGGTTTTGCACATAAAAGTATCAGTGCTGACAATTCATCACATTTCTTACCGACGAATAAAGTGTCACAGTTTAAATTTGCATTAACACAATATGGTATTGTTCAGGTCAAGACATGGCAGGAAATGACATTGTGAAGGAGTTAGGAGCTTCACGACACCACTAGATTAGAGATCCAGAACTCATAAGTATCAATGGTTAGTGTGTTGTCAATTTATACCATTTCAGATTGGCAAATAAAGAGACAGTTTAAATAATAGTAGAATGATATGACAATTTTCATAGTTAAGACATTGCACAATATGACATTGTGCTGTAGTGGGTAGGTTCACCACACCACTGGATTACAGATGAAGAATAGAAGCATACATGCAGTGCAAAAGAAGATCACTTGCTCTGTATAGTTTAATTTACATGGTATGAAGAAGGAACTTGGTTGTACAACTGAAAACTTAAATTGAGAAAGGACGAACTTTTGTTTATGAACTACATATAATAAACTTTAAACAAGCAATTTGATGCAAGCACCAAAAATAAACAGCTATTGCAGCCATGCCTAACCAAATATATACAACAAAGTTTGAAGGCTTGAGATGGACAAACTTACATTATTGGTGAAGACAGGCTCTATAAAGGCCTTGTCCATGCTGAAGGGGGGGGGCAATTCAAGAAGTTTACCACAAAATCTTCTTCAAAAGCATTGCCTTTTATTCTACATTTTGTTAAGAGTAAATATAGATGTGATAATATACGAAAAAATGGAGAATATTTAAGATAAGATGAAGAGTGATGCTACATAACCAAGTAGCTATAAATGTAAGTGCAGCGATACAGGCAAAAGGTACAACCAAGAGCAATGCACAGCTAAACTTCTTCAGTACCAACCTTATGGTAAGAGTAAATATAGATCTGATGTGTAGAAAATGGAGGGCAAAGGAAAATAAGCTGCAGAGTGATGGTACATGAACAACTACCTGTCATTATAAGTACACTGATAAAGGACAGCATGTACTTACAAGAACAATGCGGAGCTAAAAAAACATTGGCATTGGATATATTCTACACTAATGTAACCATTCATACAGATCCGATAATTTGGAGCGAACAATTGATAGGCAAGCTATCATGCATACTGCTGTCACATAATGAACCAGGTATGTATGCAAGTATAGTGATACAGGACAACAGGTACTAACAAGAGCAAAGCAGCGGGCAGCATATTTGAGATATCCTGTCATTCTTGTCAAACCGGAATTCTTCTTTGAGAAGATTTCCTGCAAAAAAGATCTGTAAGGCACATGCGGAAAAGTAGAAGTTCAAATTGTCATGTGATTTCATAGACAGTACCTCATCCTGGGAACGAGACCAGTGCATAACAAGGTTTTTCCATTCAATGTCTTCTAAATTTAGCACAGGAGACTTCACCAGAAATTCGTTTATAGACTTGCCATCAAAGTGTGATTTCCTCAGGTAACACTGATACTGCTGCAATGCTTCCTTGAAAAGCACAAGCAAGCTTTGCTCGTCATGACTATCCAGATTGACCCTCGCCTAGTTACAACAATGTAATGTAAATCATTGATGTGTTCAATCAGCAGAAAACAGGAAAATAATAGCCATGAATAATAGCACTTACACGTAAGTTGGACAGGAAGATGTGAAAATGGTGTTTGTCTTCACAATAATCTTCCCATGATGGGAATATATGCACGTAGTCCCTAACAACGTTGAAAGCATTGTCTTTTAAACTGGGAATAAATGGGATGGGGTTCCAATCTGCAGGAATTAGCCGTCTCTGTAGTTGGGATAGGTCTTCGGCCGGTGGACTTGCCGTACTTTTTGCTGGAGTGAGATTTTTCTGTGGTACAACTGGTGCTATGGCAAATGAAATCGGTATACCTTTTGCTGGAGTGCAGGTCCTGTGTGGTGGGGCTAGTGGTGTGGCCAGTGAAGTATGGGTACAGTCTGCTGGAGTCGGTCCTACATTTTGTACTAGTTGTACATCCAATATAAGTGGGGTGTTGTTTGATTTCTCCGGCACCACCACGTTTTTCAAGGACTTTGCTGGTGCTCCTTCAGGTTCGGCAATCACCCTCTTCCTTTTTGATGTCTGATGCACAAGAACATCATTTGAGTGGAAAAACATGGTATGATGACAGATGGAATATGTATTGATAATGGATGGGCATGGCATCTCGACATATATGATGAGTAAACTAAGCAGATGGCGGTGCAACAAAGTAGAAGAAATGCAAGACAACATATGCAAGATACCCGCAATCAATAAAACATTGCCAAATTAGAACAGGCACCTTGATGGGTGAACAGTTCAGGCCATCTGCCTTTGACTCCTCGAGGTTAGAATAGTCATTAGGATGATATTCTGAACAAGAATCAACAGGTGGGGAGCATATGAGTTTCATTGCATCCAGAATGGCACTCAATGCCTTGGTGCCAATTTTGTAAGTCATTGCAGTGTTTAGCTTCAACAGTGGACTGCTTCTAGTGTGACACAAAGCAGCTACACAGATCATAGTGTAGATATAACGGGAAAACCTTAAGCATCAGAGTAAAATCAGCAAAGTGGAACTTGCTGGAATATATGTGCTAGTATTGCCAGTACGGCTAGAAATGCTTCGGATACCAGCTCTCTTCAAGTGAAGGTGCGGTACTGTTAATATCAATGTAACTCTCAAAGGCGACATAACTCCCCGCATTTCCTTGCTATTCTTATAGGATTCAAGTGGGCAGGCCACTACAAATCCTATTCCTATGTTTACAAGATTCTATGAATCAAAGAGGCTCAAAGTGTCCATCACAACCGACCGTATAGACCTCTACACTGCAAATGTCCCTGGTCATCTTCAGTACATACTGTACTACTATCATACTCCCTCCGTTCCAAAATATAAGTCTTGGTAAAGATTTCCACTATAGATCACATACAGATGTATCCAGGTACATTTTAGAGTGTAGATTCACTCATTTTTCTCCATATGTAGTCCATGGTGGAATCTATACAAATACTTGTATTTAGGAACGGAGAGAGTACATATTAAAGAAGAACGGAAGAGGAACATGGTAAAGAAGAGCAAGCAGATTTTGGATAATAAAATGTTGGTTGCGCAGTGCCCACACATGATGAACCAGAGCACATTAAGAATGCAACTCCTAGCTGTCTCTCGACCATTTCAGGCGGTTGGATGAAGATTCTACGTCTCCTAACCCTTCTTCTTCCTCGTCTCTGATTCTTCCCATACAGAACACCGCACGGGCCGCCGGCCGGACCACCGGCCCCCACCGCCTGTGTTCCTCCGCCACCCCACCCCCACCCCCACCCAACCCCCACCCGCGTCGAGTTTTCTTCGTTCGGCGAGGCCCCACAACCACCCGAGCCCCTTCGATCGCACCGGCGAACTCCGGCGAGCTCTGAAAAATCGACTGACCCAATTTTGAAATTTAGTCTACTGTGATTTAACTAGTGTGGAATATAAAAGGGGAAAACCATAAGCATTGCGAGTATGGTGTTGAGCGTGCCATGGCGGATCTGAAGGTGCAAACCGGACAAAGGCAACTTCGCAACCAAGACAAGAAATCAGAGTAAAGCAGTGGCGATCTATTTTCTTGCTGCGATAAATAAGTTGAGCAGATACGAAAGAGTACCGCCTCTGGTGCGGCGCCGTGTAGGCATCTGCTGAGAATTTGACGGTGCTGCGGTAGCGATGGCTGTCGGCGGCGTGGAAGCAGATCTAGGAGGGTAGACGGTGGCGGCGGGGCGCGGTGGACGAGACGGTCGTAGGAGCGGCGCCGGCAAGGTGGACGACGACGGGGATGAAGCGAGAGGACGGGATGCAAGGATCCCGGTCCGAAGCCGTGGATGAGAGAGGTCGATCTCTTGTAATGGACGGCGGCGTCGGGGTATCAGCTCCGGCATGGTGGAGGAGGACGGCGGTGGATGGGGTGGCGGATGGCGGCGGACGGAGGAGGGTGGGGTGGAGAGGGTGTTTTGGCGCCCACGGAGTACGAATGGGGAAAAGGGAGGTAGAGAGGAAGGGGGAACCATGTATTCAGGGCGCGCTTGTCTCAAATGCGAGGAAATTTACAAACTTAGCCCCCGTTTCAAATTTCTACTACATCACAGCAACACTAGTCGGTCGGGGATAGGACGGTAATCTCGCATACACCGAATATTTGCCGACGAGAGTTTGTTTTTGGCGCCCACCGTGTATGAATATGAATCGGGGAGGGAGTCGATTTCGGCCGAGGACACACTGTGTTTTGGCGCCCACCGTGTATGAATCCGGGTGAGAGGCGGTTACGTCACGTTTGGGTGAAATTACAAACCTACCCCTATCGAAACCTATAGAAATCCAGCATATAGGCTTTGCGTGGCAGGGATAGGCAGCAGTGATTTCCATCTCGCAGATTTTGGTTCCGGGCGGTTACTGCGACTTTCCCCGCTTCGTTCAAATTTTGCAGAGTGCACGTTTACCGTGCCAACTCAATTCGAATCCCGTTTGTATTCTATTTTTTTTCGGGCGGGATCCATTTTCAATTGGAATTACATTCTATATACATCATTTTTTATATATACTTTCAAAAGCACAACACCATTTATACATAAATATGGTTTACAAATGGCATGATCTCAGATTCATAAGGTTGTATCCATCAATTTGGATTTTCAAATATTTGAAACCACTTT
Organism: Triticum aestivum; assembly: GCF_018294505.1. Lineage (NCBI taxonomy): Eukaryota > Viridiplantae > Streptophyta > Magnoliopsida > Poales > Poaceae > Triticum > Triticum aestivum. The sequence goes on from NC_057800.1 coordinate 449,239,564, forward strand.
ATGTTGAAATCCAATGTATGCATTCCTCGCTAACTGTCTCCAATTAATGTGTGTTTCATGCGGGTTTTTTTACTTCTCAAACATGTATAATGTGTTTCACACACGCAACATATAGTGTAATCCCGTTTAGACATTAATTGCATATAAACCATGCATTGTTTGTAATTGAAGAATCTATGGATCACCAATATTGATAAACTATATAACATTACACGTGTGCCCAAATTCAAATGAATATGCATGTTTGATACACCAATTTGCGTTATGATATTATCGATGTCGTGATCTCCAGTTTAAATATTTGAATCCCCTTTAATCCAGATATTCGTCTCATATAGCTATCACTCATGCTTATATAGGACTATCTCTCTGGACCTATACGCGTTCATCGTCTCTCAGGTATCTCTCGTGCTACCTGTATGTCGACAATGATCTTTTATCTTCGTAACACACTGACGGTACTCTCTCCCTCGACCTTCATCACTCTATCTCTCTCTAAGTATATCTCGCTCCCTGCTATGTGTCTCTAACTATGATTCTCCATGTGGAATCTCTTTCTCTCACACAAACACAAAACTTTGTCTCCCGGGGTCTCATTTCTCTCTACTATTCCCATGTGTGCCACTCGCACACCCCTCATACAGAGATGTCTTTCGCTCCTTAGATATGAGAACCTACGACTCTTCCTCATCAATATCTCTTTCTCACACACAAACACAAACTCTGTCTCCCAGGGTCTCATATTTCTCCATTGTTCTCTTGTATGTCGCTCACACACACCCTCTCTCCCTAGAGATATCTTGCGTTCCCTCGTATGTCTCTCTAGCTATCACTCTCGTTGTGAAATATCTTTCTCTCTCGCAGACACAAAACTCCGTCTCTCTGGATCTCATTTCTCTCTGATATCTGTTTGTATGTGACTCACACGCACCCTCTCTCTATCTCTCTCACACCCACACACATAACCCAGCCTTCTGATCCACTCGACTCCTATCTCTAACGCACACTAGCTAGCATCTTTATCTTTCTATTTATCTGTTTCTCCATCAACCTTCTTTCTCGCCCTCACTCTTGATTCCTATCACGCACACTACATATGTTTCTCTCTACATGCAGTCAAGTGCCCTCTCACACACATATATAACTTCACCCTTTGAACCACCCGACGGTCATCTCCAACACCCAAACTAGCGGATGTCCCTCTAGCTAGCATCTCCATCTCTGTATCTATCTGTAGTTTCTCCGTCAACATTTCTTTCTCGCACGGAGTCTTGCTTCCTATCACCCACACTATATATGTCTCTCCATACATATGCATTTATAGGTTGGTCTCTTTTGCACAATCGTTGCGCCTCACTCCCTCTGCTCGCCATAGATGCATGCTCCAGCCCACGCCACTATCTCTTAAAGACAAAAACACATGCTCAATTGTCGGGACTTCTTCCATGCATTCTCACATGCATGCATATTGTCATACCGATCCGTCTCTCCCATGTCGTTGATCTTATGACTTATGTCTTCTTTCTTTTATCTCGATCATGCGCGCGCGCACACACACACATCCCACGTATACATGTATACCTCTCACACATGCACGTTCAAGGTCTCTATGTCTCCATACGTAGTTAATTACCCTCAATCCTAACGCCACATCGAATCGTTCTCCTCTTTTGTGCACATAACTTCCGCCTGGATGGGTAAAACACACACTCACACTTAACAATCTCCTTCTAGCTACCCCCCCCCCGCCTCTCACTCTTCCCCTATATCCCCGAAACCAATAAGACCATCCCTTAGTTTAATTCCCGCCTACATGCACCATCGATATATAGTAGTCTTCCTCGGTGTCTCTCGAACAAACACGTTCTCTCGAAGTCGACTCCTCTCACGCGCACACACCTTCTCTCCCCTCTCTACGGGCATTTTCTCTCTCGCACCCCATCGTTGGTGGCCTCTGCCATACACATCACCTCTCTATGATGAAAGCCATGCACACTTAAATTATATCCGCCACAGAGGACCCCGCGACACACACACACACACACGCACCCCCCCAACACACACACACTAAGACTCCATCTCTCTCTCTCACACACACACACACACGCAAGCACGCACGCCCGCCCCCCCACACACACTAAGACTCCATCTCTCTCCCTCTCTCACACACACAAACTAAGACTCCATCTCTCTCTCCTCTCTCTCTCTCTCACACACACACACACTAAGACTCCATCTCACACACACATGCTCTAGGCGGAGCATTTGTTCCTACCACCCTTCATCCAACCTTACCCGTATGATAAACAATCACCTTTATTTACTTGCATAACATGGACAAATTCCACTTTACTTTAGTAGTCAGCAAACTTATCATCTGTACCCTTATAAAAAACGAGTTGGTGGTGATGGTGTGCCTGCCATCTTGTAATACAGACCGTATGATCTATATCTGAGGATAGAAAGCAAACTATGATAATTTTACAAAAGATACCGGCACCTCTCTCCACATCATTATCTCTCGCAACCTCATTGCTCAACAATTAAAAAAGGAATAAGTCTCTGGAACAATCTAGCATGCATGGTGGCCGCTGCCGCCTGCCGGCGCCGTCCATCCCCATGCCTCCACCCATTCCGACCACCAGTCACCACCACGCTCCACTCCTCCTCGCCTTATCTCTCATCTTTCATTTTTTCGATGACATTCTCGAGATACCAGTTTTCCGATAAAATTCTTGAGATATCACTAGTTTTTACACATGGGATTACTCCTGCATGGGTCAATCACAACAGGTGTTCTGTAAAAAATGCATATTGATGTTCCGTGCAATGCACGAGAATCTTGCTTGTAATTATATAACGCAAATCACAAGCAGGAAGTGACATTTTTTTGACACAACCACGTTAACATGGCCATGTAAATCACTAGCTAAAGTAAATACCATTATACTTATATCCCGATGCAAAAGGTTGAGTACATGTCCGAAGAGTAGAGTCGTACACACGCACTCTATCTCTCAGAATCTCTCTCACACACACACCAGTTACGTGACGCCCACTTAAGCAGACACGTATGTTACAATTTGTGCACCCGTGGGTACACGTGATGCTGCGCATTTATTTAAGATGGAAGGCGAACCCAAACAGTAGCTGCATTCATTCCCCTCCCGCCGCCTCTTCTCTGGTCGCCGTCGCCCGGTAGCCATGGTCCGACTGAAGGTAACAGCATACGCCATACTCCCGCCGGAGCGGCGCTTTAGTATGGAAATTTTAGTGGTCATGCATGCATCTTTTTATGCTAGCACTCCTATATAAGGGTTGACCGGTTGCTTCCCGCGGACGTGCGCGGGCGGTGGAAGAGGAAGGAGAAGGGAAGCGGGTAGTGGAGTAACGTTTTTACCACAATTTCTTAGGAAACTGAGTGCAATAAATGAGTAGTTTTGCAAACTACCAGTACTACACTTGAAATGGTTCAAAACCTATAATCCCTTGCCAGAGCGCGCTTCCCCCGTGAAACAGTCAATGTCCCCCTGGAGCATCAGTGCCGCATTAATGCCCGGCTAGAGTGAAGGCGACCTCTCACTGGCGCCGGCTTTGAAGTGGCACGACGGCCGAGAGAGCGCCGCTTCCCGGTGCACGCGACTGCTCTGCGTCGAGACCGGCCGTAGGCCCTGTTTGGATCCATGGGTTAGAGTTAGTTTGAGCTAGTTGGGGCTCAAATAGCCCTAAACTATCCAAGCATGAGGGTTTAAATTGGATCAAGTTGCACCGAACCCACAAAAAAACTATCCCACCCAAGAGGTGCTAACTGGAGATAGTTCTCATTGGGACCACTGAAAAATCACTTTTCTCTCTCCATGAAGTGCATTTATTGTCAATCTAACCCTGTCACCCAAACACCTCTTTGGCTACAGTTAGTTCATGGTTAGTCATGAGTTAGTCTAACCTCTAGCTAAGTTAGAGTATCAAACAGGAGCGGTATAGGACATGCAAGTTGCTCAAAGTATACAGGCAAATTCGTACGTGAAAGAATTTTTTTCTTTTTGGAAACGGAATGTGAAAGGAATTTTTTTAGAATGCTCTTGGCATGTCGCTAACATGTGATAGTTAACCGACCTTAATAGACGGCAGAAATGCCAGCCCGCCGCACTTTGATAAAGACGAGGAGGGAGAAGCGATACAGGCTGCTGGATTACTAGAGATAGGTGTTGCACGGAATCCAAGAAATATGGTGATAGCGTGGGTTAGCCATGTACTAGTATGATACTACACTGGGCTGCCGTGTTTCGTACTCTTCCAGTCCACTTTGGAGATGATTGGTTAATTTTATATCGCTGAATAATATTAAATATTATGAGTGCAGACGCTCCACCACGAGGTTCCTTGCTCCTTCTCGGTCGTCCGGAATCTATGTTCTTCCACTCTATTTTTTTACGTGAGCTTTGTTCATCCTTTTGCCAACACGCGAGACATCTAGCATCAAGGTGCACGTGTTATGCAAGGATAGTTCCATCTATATGAAGAACACGTGGGACTGGAACTACGAGACGAACATGTACCCAGGAGTGAACGTACGAACCTGAGTAATGTAGCGCAGTAAGTGAAGTAGAAAGGCACAAATGGTATGAACATGCGTGGCATATAGGGTGTGTTTGGTTGCGCTCTCGTCTCAGCATAGTTGTTCCCTCTTCATGTATGCTCAACTCAACACCCTCTTCATGCATGCTTCTAGTGTATTTGTGCTAAACTAGTGTGGACTCATGCACCCTCCATACACTCTACCAAACACCCAAAAGTAGGTCGAGAAGGGAACTCTTGGGCGGCATTTGTCTCTTACTACGTACTACCACTAAATGTTGTACGTGCAATGCACGGTGATGTTATGGAGTACGTGCCTAAGTACTCTACTACTACTATATTAGTTGGAGGCACATATTAACTTTTATATTTGTTTACGTGTATGCCCCGAGACCTTCCAACTAGACGTGTCTTTGTCTCCAGGTCGCACTTTGTATCGTTCATACCACTAAGTACTACTACGTGTGGTCTCCGACCCAGAAGTGGAAGAAGTGGAGACGCTCTACCACGCTGTTTTTTTACGCTGGGCTCTACCACGTTGTTCATGTACCACTCCTTTGCTGACGTGTGGGACATCCAGCACGTGCCGTGTTTGGCACCCTTCATCGTAAGAGTTGAAACGCTAGCATTCATCAGAAATAAAAAATAATTATAAATCGGCAGTGATACTATTTTTTTGCGAACCAATCAGCAGTGATACTATACCACGCGGTTTCCTTGCTCCTCGATATCGGAAAGAATACTTCCGTTCGCCAACATGTGGGACGTCGACCATCCTGGTCCACTTGCCATGAACGCAGAACTCCAAGGGAGTCACCCAAGTTGTCGCGCCGCAGTAACAATGACTAATGAGCCGTCAAATCACAGGCCCACTTCCCACTTTGAAGTTGCTTGGACGAAGGAACCATCATGACTTCGTTGAATTCCGCTTCTTGAAGAACTACTGTACCAGCAGTACTGCTAGCTACAGTAGTTACTCCAACAGAGGCCTCCTTTCATTCATAGGATAGGAATATGAAAATCATAGGAAGTGAGATGACATGCATCTCAATTCCTATAGAGAAAGAGATGCCATTTGATGCTTAAGATAGGAATTTTTCCATTTAGTCTAGGCCAATGTACTGGTAATTTGCTCTAAAAACTATAGTAGTAACTAATAGTACTGGTACATGCTCGTACTCAGACACACACACACTAACTACTAGTACTACTACTTCTCACATGCTGGCCAGACGCTGTCGTTCTCCTTCCCGGCTTTGTCGGCGACACCCCATCGTGCTTGGATCTCCGCCAACCTCTCCGCAGCAGCGCGTGCGTCCTTTTCTTTCTTGCGGCGGCGGGCCTCTCTTTTCTTGAGTGCTTGCTGACTTTTCCGCTCCCTCTGTGCGGCTTTGGCCGCCTCTTGCTCTACCGCCCATTCGGCCTTGGCATCTTCAAATTCCTCCCACATAGTTGTGAGGTCGCGAGCGGCGATGAACTCGGCACGGCGGGATGCCATCGCTTCCCTACCATTTTGTGTGCGGTCGTGGGTGGCGAGGAACTCGACGCGGCGGGATGCCATCGCTGCCTTACCGGTTAGTGAGCGGCGCGGTGGCATGAACGACGCTTGGTGAGAGCTCTGGGGTGGAGTGGTCGGACAACTGTATAGTGCATTGGTTTGTTAAGAGCTCAAGGACAGAAGACGAAGCAAATCTGGATTCCCCTTCAATCCTGGTCATTTATTACCGAGTAAAATGCATTGGCGGTCATCGAACTTGTCTTGATAGCTCACTTTGATCATTGTATACGAGATATGGTGATTATACGATCACTGGCTCAGCGTATAGCTCCGTATTTGTCTGGTTGACCAGCCAAACAGTCCGCATGCGCCTCATCAGCTCGTGTTCTTTATCTATCTACGTGGGCCTACCTGTCAATGGAGAAAGAAATACTGTAAAAACCAAAATTATGCTAGAGTTCGGACTGCTTCCGGAGCCCGCTCTCACCGCCCTGGCCCCTCAAGACGCCAGCTGCCCGCCGCATGCATGCATAGCAAGTAGTACTCCTTATGTGGAGGAGAGAGAGGCATTGACAAAGTCAAGGAGTGGGCTCTGCAAGAGCCCATCTCTACACGTGCTCCTAGGTATAAAAAATAATTCTAAAAAATGCATAAAACAATTGTGCCTTAAAAAAGAAAGGTAAAAACATTTGAGAGGAAATATATAGAGAGAAAGTGAGAAAAAGTTGTAACCTGGGCATTACAGGAGGAAGGAAGGAGTGGTGCACATGCCAAGTTCACTGGGCTGCCGTGTTTCACACTCCTCCGTTGTAACAGTGGAGACAATAGCTTTCATCAAAAATAAACAATGAATACTCGTTGCTCGTCCTCTATATCGGAAAGAATACTTTCATTCGCCGACATGTGGGACGTCGACCATCCTGGTCCACCTGCCATGCACAAAATTATCCTGGTCTACCCCGATCATATCGCAGGCCCAACCTTTCCCACTGTAAGTTGTTCAGACGAAGGAACCATCATGGCTTCGTTGAATTCCGCTTCTTCAAAAAAACTTATTGTACCCGCAATACTGCTACCACACGCGAAGACTGGACGGCACTGTACCACGTCATATCACTGAAACCCACTAGGGCAAACTAGCCCGCCTAGGTCATCTATTTTGGAACGGAGGGAGTACGTCTCTGCACTGCTATGATTTTGTGTTGCACGTCATATCACTGAAACCCACTAGGCCAAACTAGCCCGCCTAGGTCATCAATCGCTAAGCCTACAATTTTAGGAGCTAGGGCTATTGGTCGATCAACGAGGGATAAGTATAAGCGTACCACGAGCTCATCAGCCCCAACGTTTCTCTTCGGTGAGTGTTTTGCAAGTACTATAGCTCACACAGTAGCTAGCCTACTAACACCAAGAATCAGCAAACAAGCCCTACTGATATGATAAACAGTTCAAACTTACATCTAATCATGCCATATATTACATCAAAAGCTGGTGAGGATACATCTGTTTCAATAACTTGGAGAGGGTTCGCATGATTCATCGCATGATTCACTATCAAACAAAAGTAGCAAGATCTGCCCACACAAGACAATGCACTAGCCCTAAGATGGTTTGATAACACGCATCATTCTAGTAATTAAACACAAGACAATGCAAACTACCCTGAAGGATTAGCCCGACCAACTATTTCTTGTCATCAATCTCTCGGGCAATGACCACTGCACGGACAACGGCATGGGAATTAATTTCTGGGGCGATGTTCGCAGGACTGACCGTGACATCGGAATCAATCTCTGGGGCGATGTCCATAGGATGGACAGCGGCATCAGAATCAATCTCCGGGGCGATGCCAACAGGACGGGCCACGGCATCGGAATCATCAAGGACGTCCACCGGCACCTGCACAACCCTAACATATTAGCAAGCACATTGCAAATAATCAAAAACCACAACTATGGTAATAAGCCATTATTTTTTACCTTGTGCAGCTCACCCGGGAATCTCATCCCTCCGGGGCCATCTCCTCGTCCTCGAAGGGGGCCATCACCTTGCCAGGGGAATACTGCTTCTCAACGGCGACTATCTCCTCAAACTCGGTCTTGAGCCTCACATAGGTGGCAATCAGAGTTCCTGGGGTAGGCACGGTGGGGCCCTTGCCGTTCTTCCAACTTCCTTTGAGGAGTTCGTTCGCCAACGTCCTCAACTCTTTGGCTAATGCTTGTTTCTTGGAGTTCTTCGTCTCCATGGGTTGGCCCGCCAACATGGTCAACTCGTTGGTCGGTGCTCGCTTCCTGGAGATCGCTGTCTCCAGTGGGTTGTCCGCCGGCAACTCTTTGCCTAGTGCTCCAGGATCCATCAATGAACTGACAAACAAAAAGCAATTGAAAGGAAACCACAATCGCAATGAAAACGGGAAAATAATAGGATGTGATAATCGGTCGGTGCTTCGCAAAAAGAAGATTCTTGGAATGAAAATATAGCAGCATAACTGATTCGCCCACCTTTCCTTCGCCGGTACAGAAGAAAAATGGCAGAAGTGAGTAGCCTGGAGTGAGGTTTTCTTCAAGAAAGGGAAGAAAGGGCTTGAACAAGCGTTCCAGTGAAATGATGGTTGCTTTGTCCAGTCCAACTTGGAGGCCACCTTACCACTGCTGGTAAAGGTGTGGGTTTTGTGATATGACGGGTCATGACGGCCACACCGGGGTTACAGGTGAGTCTCGACTGTAGCACCTCACTGTGATTTGGTGGATGACACGTGGGCCCGGATGCTTTGAAATGTCCCGCATGTAGATAGAGTGGCTAGTCATATAGGAGTGCTCAATATTGTGCACCGCGACCAAGGCGGAGAGGAAAACAAGAGAACTACGCAATTAATGCATGAGTTTAATTAGGGTAGTTTTGTAAAGTACGAGATACATTCCTCCAATCGCAAAATGCCTTGGTTCATGAGATTTGAGATTTGAGCCCTATAAACCGGAAGGGTGGGAGTACTACACACAGTGTAGTCTAGTCACTTGTTGAAATCTCTAGAAAGGCAAATACTCCTTTCCAGTTTACAGGGCTATACTACTCCCTCCGTCTAGGTGTTTAAGTCATCTTAGGCTAGCCATAGTGGGAGTAACTTAGCTAGTAAACATAGCGCACTCCAAGAATTTTTTGCTTATGTGGCAAGTAATTAATGAGAGGTGGTAACATAATATGTTACTGTAATATAGCGCTTTTCAAGATAAGACGAGTCTACAAGCTAATAAATGAAGCCATCTAAAATACTACTATTATGTTACTTTGTATTATGAAGGTAGTAATTTAGGCTAGTGTCATATGCATGACACTAGTCTAAGTTACTCCCCACTATGACTAGCCTTACGAAAACCAAATAGTCCCAAAACACTTAGGCGCGGTGCATTAACTTCTACCTTGTTTCTTGTTTCTTGACATATCAACCAATAAGAGATGAGAGGTGTGCATGCTTTTCATGACTTGCAATGGCTAGTTCATTGCATGCAATGCTATTAATTAGCAAATAAACATTGGTGACCCCAGGAGGAAACGATGCTAAGCGCGTGGACCTATGTACAATGAGTATCAACCAATGGATAATGGAGTTTAATTGTTAAACAATAGCAATTTTGTCTCATGCAAGAGCCTGGCTAGTACTCCAAGGAACTGCACCACGCGAGCGTTCTCAACTGCCATGTTTGGGTTGCGCTTGGCTCTTCGCCTCTTCGAGAAGACGAACAATAATGATTACTCCTACTTCTACAGTATCGAATGCACTGCTGCATGTCCGTCCACCTCGTGCGGGAGGGATAGTGAAAGCTTCAACTTACTGCTCCTGCCTTTGTGTCCATGACAGGTGGGCCCAACAGGTGGTTGGCCCTCCTATCATGCAGCTAAAGGCAGGTGCAGTTAAGGCACCGGAGCTCAGTCCACGAGGGAGAGGGCGTTGTAGTAATGAAATTTCTCGGTCTTGTACGAGTTGACGAAGATAGGGGTTGCTTGCTTTCTAGGGTTGCTCACTACGTATATATAGGCCGGAGCCTCCGCGCTTGCTTGCTAGGGTTGCTCTATTCACACACTCTCATCCTCTCCAGATTTAAACAAGATAGGGGTAGTAACACCGTCTTTCTCCCTTCAAAAAACACTGGCTTTCTATCCTCACCGCTGGTTACAGATCCGGATGTATCCCCCTCCGCCGGTGAAGGGGAGGAGGGGCAGCGTTTAGGCCATCGTCGACAGCGAGGGAGGAGACCCACTACCGGCCGCACTGTTATCTCTGGCCGAGTGCCGGTGCGGGAGGTCCTCCGATCCCTTCGTCGTTGCCTATGGGCGGATCCGGCCTCCCACCGCCCACCTATCCACATCTTGACGACCTTCAGGTATATCTTCGTTCGAAACCGCCTTAGCTCTACTTCCCCAGCTCGCTACGTCGCTGCATGTGCATAATTTTCTCCCTCTCATCCCCTCTCGATCGGATGGTCCAACGTCACATATTTTTTTCTATTGTTAGAGGTAAAGCTACTTTATGGAGTCAAATCTTGTACTCCCTCCGTCCGAAAATACTTGTCATTGAAATGGATGTATCTAGATGTATTTTAGTTCTAGACACATCCATTTTGATAACAAGTAATTTCGGACGGAGGTAGTACTTGGTTCAAACAAGAAATAAAGTGGGGGTGGGGGAATTTAGTATGTACATCCAGTGGCGGAGCTAGCACAGGATCATTGGGAGGGGCAATGGCAAAATATGGCTTTATGAAGGGGTAAAAGTCCCTATTTTTCTCAATTTATGCCATCTTAAAAAAAATCTTCACAAAAGCTACCAGGTTTGGGGGGCCACAACCCCTTCAGCCATACACATAGCTCCGCCTATGTGTACATCAGACTTGGTACAAACAGGAAGGGAAGGGGGTGAAAGTAGTACAGACTAGTCATCCAACCGGTCTCTTGGTCGAAAAGGGAAATATAGGGGTAATGCTGTACATAGTGGTATGACCAGGACTAGATTTTCTATCCACACATAGGAGTAGGTGGCTAGAGTGAACAAAAATGGGACCAACCCAGATATGTTTCTTGGATGTTTGTTTCTCGGGGCAACAAACTATGAATCACCACTTTATGCCCCTATTTACGTACATGGTGCTGGACTGCTAGTGCACCCACTGTTATAAGCCATGACAAGTTTAGCCAAATGTTTTTGCCTGTAATTGTTTGAGACTCTGACTATTTCCTCTGTGCATTTTTGTGCAAACAGGGATATCCAATTCACCTGGTTGCTGTTGTGACCTTTTGGTGCACTGCACAAAACTCTTCTTAAAAGAAGTGACTTTTGTGTTGTTTAACTGGAATGTCAGAATGGAACAGTTGGTTCATTTTGGTGGAACTGCACAAAGGGAGATCTGTGTTCCAATCCTCATCATCCATATTGGCGCCATAACCTTCCTTTAGGTAAGAATGATATTTAATGCATGTGTTCATCTCTATTTTCCGACTGCCATGAGAAAATAATGCTGTTTTTTACTAGTACACTTGTACTCCCTCACTGACAAAACCAATTCTGAATTAGAAGGCCAATCATGTACTTGGTTTCACCAACTGGTGAGGAGAAAGAGAAACAGAGCATGAAGAGGAGGAGGAAGAAGAAGAAACAGTGCCAAGGCGATCTTGATGAAGCCAGAGGCCTCAGTCGAGCCCATTCAAGGGCTCCGGCAACGACTACCTTACATGTGAGACGATCCTCCAGGGAGCCCTTCCACTTCTGCTGTCTCACTTAATTAATTAGGAGTACTTAAGTACCACTAATTTATTACTGCCTAATTTTCCTGTTGGAGTTAAACAAATCTTTAGTAGGACCCTATGCTGAATCATGTACGTGTGTATGTTTGTCTATGGAGGTGAATCATGTGGTGGAGCGTGGAGGGAATATTATTGGTGTCATGACATAATAGTGCTATTGTTTTGCATGTCAATTTATTGCCATTGTTTCAATGAGGCAATGTTTTGCGTATTGTCCATCATGAATTTGATGCTACTAGTTGAGTAATATGCTAATGTCTTCCTATCCTTTCTCACTAAGCTAATGAAGGTTTCACCTTGTTCCTACTTGGTGCAAACAGGGATCATGTTGTGCTAATCATACATTAAATGGAACTACACAAGACAATACAATGAACTCTATCCCAGCCAGTGCTTTAACTCTGCTGGAAGTTCTTGATAATATTTCGATATAATCTCAGCACTGGTAAACAAGAGTGATTTCAACCATACATTTGAAGTGCACAAAAATATATACTATTGTGTGATTCCAGTGAGTGCTTTATCATCTCTTATGGGACTACATGAATAAGCTTTTTTTTCTCAGGTTGGTACGGGCCTAAGGCCTTCATCCATATTAGTTTGCCGTCACCTCTATTTGTATCGTGCTACTGTCATGAGAAACTCCTTTATCTTTGCACGTTAAAGTTTTGCAACCTATGATAAATGGCAATGCTTTGAGTGTTGAGTTGAGCTAATTGGCACTGATTAAATAAACTAATACCTCTCTTTAAGCAAGACTAATATGTTGCTAACTTTACCCATTAAGATAATGAGGGTGCTTCTATTTGTTAGTGTATGTTTCATAAACTAGTCCCACTATTACAGTAATCTCACTCTCTCAATATATGTGCCAACAGGGATGCTCGATTTTGGTGGAAATGCACAAAAACTTTGGGTGCTTCATTGCCTCGACAACTTCCGTCATTTCCTGTCAGTTGCTAAACTCCGCATGCTTTCTTCCTTTGCTGTCAGTCGCTTGGCTTATCTCGGCTTCCAGTCAAAGGAAATAGTAATTGATATGCTACCTCACACAGGTTGGTACTGGTCTTTATCCTGACTATTGTGCCTGTCATATGTATTGGTAATTTGGTATTGTGCTACTGTTTGCCAATTTCATAAAGGAGTAATTTGGAGCCTGAACTCGCATGCAAATCATTACATCGGGTGATTTCAGTAGAACTGCACAAAATGATCAGATGGACAAGTACTTATGCTGCTGCTATGTACTCCAAAGTTCACTCAGACAAGCATCGATGTTGATAAGAAGTGCCTATATTCATTCGAGTATCAACCGGCGTCAACCAATTGTCAAACTCCAAGTGTTAGGAGAGTGAACGCCAAAAATATTGCTTGGTGCATAGCCCAGAAAAATGCAGTCCAGTCTTTGGTCCCAACTTGTGCCTTTTGGTTATCGGCACATATGGTAGCAAACTATATGGCATGGAGTCTAAAGATTCCAGACAAGTTGGTTGACGCGTATATTCATCTGGCACTTAATCAGTCTGCACGCCAAGGATGCTCCATTTTAGTTGAACTACACAAAAAATTTGGGTGGTTCATTTTCTCAACCGCCTCCTTTCTCGTCTTCAATGTAGAATTTTGGCGAGATACAGGACCAAGATGACCCAGTAAACTGGTTGGATGAAAGTAGTGGCCAAGTTGCTCAAACCTCCCTGGGCACGAGGCCACTATTTGAGGATAAACCTACAAGCAAAGTTCAGATTGTCTGTGCTGCCTCTTATGTACTCAAAAGTTTACTCGTACAAGAACTAATTTTAGCAAGAAGTACCTCCGATTGAACACCATTTACAAGTCTGTACCCTAGGTAATTAAAGTTCGTCCATGGATCATATTGGCTGTGATCTCAAACATTTGGATGCATAAACATACTGAACATGCGTATATCTGAATCTTTTTGTAAATTATGTATGAATATTGTCATGTGATCTATCAATCATTTGGATGCATAGATATGCTGAGCTTGTGTATATATGAATCTTTTGAGTTGTTGATTGTGAATGTTGGCTATGGATATGAACGTGTCCTGTGAACCTGAGTTTGATATGAATGTTTACCTTTTCTGTTGTATTTGTGTGTGAACTTGGTAGTATGCCTACTGTGGGGTATAAAACACAGGTCTCTTATAAAATTAATGTCGTGTCCAATTTATGTTTTCCCTTCTAACCACCGCGGCTGTGCTGCCGCGCATCCGAACCAGTGAAGTTTTCCACTCCTCTCCATCTGCGACTCCACTACACCTTAATAAATAGTAACGTCTTCGGTTTTAGCCTGATTTTTCGTAGATTAACCAGGCAATTCTCTTCTTCTTAATTAATCGACGAAGCAATTATTTTGCCTCCGTTTCGAAAAAAATTTAGTAACGTCTAACTGAGCCAGTTAGTTAGATGCGTACACTTGGTGTAGTAGGATCTTTATTTAGTTTGATGCATACACTTGTTCTTTTTTGGTAGCCCTTTTGTAATGATGGATGATGTTTGGTTTGGAAGAGAGAGCTGCGTCTTCACTCTTCTGGCCTGCTTACTGCTTCTGTTGCACCCCCAGCCTTGGTTGTTGCTGCTGCTGTTTTCAATGTACAATCGGTGGTATATTTCGTCTGTTGGTTGAATAAATGTGTTGTTAGAACGACAAACACAATGTTTTGGAAGTCGTTGCACGGTCTGATCCTTTAGTGCCCCGTACCGTACGTAGTGCATACTATTTATCGTATGAAACACAATTTTTTTTGAAACTCGGAACACATTTTCCACTTGTTGATAACATGCAGCCCACTGATGAAGGACCAATAGATAAGCCCATAATTAACTGGAAGGGAGACTCTCACATGAATCTGGCCCAGGTACATGCTCATGGTCCCCTAAACATAAATAAGTAAATAAATAAATAAATAAAGCTAAATGCTCATGCACCAGTTCTTTGGGAAAATAGGTAGCCCAGTATTTCTTTTTGAAGAATACCCAAGCTAGGCCTATTTGTTTTCTCCGAATTACTGGGCTGCAAATCTTTCAAGATGAGGAGGGATGCATTCTGGTCTGGCTTAAGAGTATGGTCAATGTCTATTAAAAGTAATATCAAAAGGGGTTGAAAATTCCAAAAAATTTATAGAAAATGGGATATAAGTTTCTTTTTTTGTTTTCGTTCTTCACTGATATCTTATACGTATTTCATTGGATTTAACATGACATAGTACTAATTTATTTTTAAATTTGTTTTAGTATGGCTATTAATTTTTGGATTAAGAATATTTCGTTCCCCAGCAAAAATTTGCGAATTTTCAAAATTTCCCACATATTTAGTTAATGTTTTGACCCTGGTACTTACTAGAAAATGGCCAGCAATTCTAAAAATGGAAAACAGGCTGCAATAAATTCCATATGAATTAGAAAATGAGTAAAAATTGTAAAAATAATAGCAAATGGGCTGTACACGCCATAGATTTCGAGGCTGACTTGTTTACTCAAGGCTTTGTCAGTGAACACACGATTCTAGCAGCAGTTAGTGTTGGATGTCCATCCAACGGCCGATGTGCTTCTTCAATCTCTGATCTTCCTGCTCCAGCCGCCTAAACTAGCACCGGCGGGACTGCCTGCTCCCTCCTCTTGTGACCCGATGTGATGTCGCGCAGGCTTCCCCGGCCCACCCTACTCCCTCCGCTGGCCTGGCTGCACGCAATCAACTGCCTCCTTATTACACGAAAAAATGATTCCTCCCACTGACATCTGGGGTGCACCGGTTGGGAGGCTGACCTGTGGGCCTACTAAGTTGACGCGTACGCAGGGCTTGTCAACTTAGTCAACAAACGATTGTAGCAGTAGTAACCGTTGGATTTGAATTGAACGGTACTGCAGCTTCTTCAATCGCTGCTCTTCTTGCACCAGCCGCCCAAACCAACGCCGGGGAGACCACCTACTCCTACCTCCAGTGGCCAGCTGTGCTGCTGATGAGGCCTCATCGCCCCCTACTACTCCCACCGCTAGCCAGGCCCTGCAGCGACGACAACCTCACACCACAGCCGAACCAGTGAACCCTCGTACTCCTCTCCGTGTGGGCATCCACTCCCGCGTCTTCCCCGACTCCGCATCGTCCCCTTCCTAGGCCTCGCCGTCGTCCACCACCTTGGTGCTCTCGGCGTGGCGTGGTCAACGTGATCAACGACATTCCATCGGAAGAGTACTGTACATGGAGAGGCTGACAGCTGGGTCCATGACCACAACCTAGTTTCTTTGTGATTTGCCAAGTAAGTCGCTTTGTCAGGACTATTGGGCTACAGATCTTTCAAGACGAGGAGAGCTTTCATTCGGCTGGCCGAGAAAATGGCCCATCAGTAATGAGAAATGGGTTGTACATTTTTAAAACACATCAAACCGGCAATTACTTTCAAATATCTTTTCTTCATTTCGAGATTTGAAATTACATTAATTTTTATGCGTGGAGAATTTGTTGGATTTTATATTGATATACATTTATTTTTAAAATCAGTTTGAATGTGAGTCGAAATTTCGGGATTAAAAACAGTACAGACCGCACCGAAATATGCAAAATTTCTTATAATTTTTTAACCGTGGCCACAATATGGCCTGTAATGCTAACAAAAAGAATATGGGCTCCAAAAAAAACCTTAATAATTAGCAAATGGGATGTAAATTATTAGAAATAATGGCAGATGGGTTGTATGATGTTTTCCACATATTTGAGGCTTTCCTAAAAAAGGTTGATGCACAAGCAGTGACTGTTGGATGGCCATCCAACGGCCGTCGTGCTTCTTCAATCTCTGCTCTTCCTGCTCCAGCCGCTCAAACAGGCGCCGGCGGGACTGCCTGCTCCCTCCTCCCCGCGGCCGGCTCTGCTGCCGCGCAGGCCTCACCGCCCCACCGTACTCTCATCGCTGGCCTAGCCATCCCTCTACTCACCCACACCTGCTGTTATTCTTCGGCGACGGCAGACGAACTAGTAAACCCTCGTACAGTCGTACTCCCCTCCGCGTGGGAAACAACTGCCGAGTCTTCCCTTCCTCCGTGTCGTTCCCTTCCTAGGCCTCGTCGTCGTCCACCGCCCTGGTGCTCTCGGCGCGGCCTGGTCAACGTGGTCAACGACCGACATGCATCTGAAGTGGACTGTACGTGGAGAGGCCGACAGCTGGGTCCATGACCACATGCAAGGAAATGCCTCCTTATTACGCGCAAAATAATGATTCCTCCACCTGACATCAGGGACCCACTGAAAGGGCCTCTGTATTTCACGAAAAGAACGTTACCGCCGCTGACAGCTCGGACCCACCAGCTATATCTTCGCACGCAAGGAAGTGCCTCCTTATTACGCTCAAAAAAATGAATACCCCCCTGCTAGCTGGGACCCACTTTGGTGGGAGGCTGACTTGTGGGCCTACCAAGTTGACAGGGATGGAGGGCTTTGTCAACTTAGTCAATATGCATGATTCTAGCTCCAGTGACCGTACGATGTCCATCCAACGGCTGTAGTGCTTCTTCAACCTCTGGTCTTCTTGCTCCAGCCGCCCAAACCAGCGCCAATTGTGCCTCGTGCTCCTGCCTCCCATGGCCGGCTGCGATGCGGCGGAGGCCTCACCGCCCCCTACTACTCCCACCGCTGGCCAGGCCATCCCTCTACTCACCCACACCCCCTGTTATTCTACGACGACGGCAGCCTCACACCGCAACGAACCAGTGAGCCCTCGTACTCCTCTACGCGTGGGCATCCACTGCCGTGTCTTCCCCGGCTCTGCGTCGTCCCCTTCCTAGGCCTCGCCGTCGTCCACCGCCCTGGTGCTCTCGGCGCGGCGTGGTCAACGTGGTCAAGGAACAGCTTCCATCGGACGTGGACTGTACGTGGAGAGGCTGACAGCTGGGTCCATGGCCGCAGCAAGGAAGTGCCTCCTTATTACGTGCAAAATAATTATTCCTCCACCTGATAGCGGGAACCACCGGACAGGCCACCGTATTTCGCGAAAAAAATGTTTCCCCTGACTGTTGGGATCCACCAGCTACATCTTCGCACGCAAGGAAGTGCGTCCGGGCAAAAAAAAAACGATTCGCCCCCTGACTGCTGGGACCGACCAGCTACATCTTCGCAGGTAAGGAAGTGCCTGACAGTCGGGACCCACCTGGTCGAAGCGTACGTAGCATTGTCATTCTGGTCGTGAACGTGTACGTACATACTGGTCGATGTAGAGGCGCGCACGTGTCGTAGTAGAGGCGCGCATATGTCGTAGTAGAGGCGCGCACGTAGCATTTACATGTACATACAATGGCCAGGGTGCAAGAAAGAAAATACGGCCATGTATGTGTACATACGGGCGGGGTCTCGAACGCCTACTCGCGCATACGTACGGCCATGGCTCATGTGCATGGCTGGGTCGGAATAGAGAAACAGCGTCGTCGTCATGTTCATGGGGAGGCAACGGAATGCGTCGTGTTCATGGGAAGGCAATGGAATGCGTCGTGTTCATCGGGAGGGCTTGGACGGAACAGGTGATGGAAATGAGGCCTGGCGTACCGCAGAACAGAGGAAACGGCCTTGTGTTCGATCGGCCACGTTCGAAACAGGATCCTGTTGTCGGGTGGTAGGTGATACATATGCCAACGTGTGGCTTATCATTGTGGGAGCCAGTAAGACATCGCCGGTGCCTGGAAACGGGATGAGGCGAAGACATGAACGCCGGCGAATCTTACCCAGCTTCGGGGCTCTCCGTGGAGATAACACCCCTACTACTGCTCTGCGGGGTATCCGCATGATCACTAGATGAACAAGTAGCTACACAATGCTCCTTGAGCTGTTCGGTGGGAGGAGGAAGAAGGGCACAGCTAGCTTGCTTCTTCTCCCTGTATGGTGTCTAAGACTAGCTGGGGGTCCAACCCTTTGCATGGGTGCCCCGGGGGGTTTATATAGGCCTACCCCCCGGGGGTACAATGGTAATCCGACTGGGCGCGGGGTCCAGCCGTCAGTGACTGCGCTCGCCGGCTGCTGCGCCGGCTGCTGGGGCCCGCCGACTGGTGGGTCCCGACGGCTACCGGCCCCTTGGTCGACAGGCAGGCCCCACTGTCCAGGGCCCGGTCGGCGGCTGGTTACTGTCGCTCCGTCTTGGTGACGTGGGCTTCGTCGTGGAAGGCGTGGCTACAGTGCCGCCGCCCGGCGGGCGATCGCTGTAGCCTCACCGCGTCTTGTCTTCTTAATGGGGCGTCTCCTTCGAGGGAGGCGGCAAGCCGGCTGTGGGGAGCCGGCTCCGTCTTCGGCCGACTAGGGGAGGCATGGCCGCCTTCGGGTGTCTCTCTACCTGAAGGGGCCCACCGCCTGTGGGCCGTACTGGTAGCCCGTCGTGGATGACATCAGGGGCAACGTGGCAACAGTGCCGCGCCGGGCGGGTCATGGCCACCCGTACAACGCACTGTGCCAGGCGTGCTCCGGGATTCGGGGGTGGCTGGCCTCACTGTAGCCACGCCCCGTCGCACCGCCGTTAGGTGGGTGTAAACTTTGAGGGTACGGTCTCGACCGCTTTGTTGGGCCGGCTTCTTGGAGTCGGCCTCCTTGCGGCTGGCTTCTCGAAGTCGGCCTCCCATGGCTTTCTTCATGAGGGCTAAAGTCGGGCCGCCTTCCGAAAGCCGGCCTGGGTGACGGCCAGCAAGGGGAAGGCGGCCCCGTGTCTTGGATTCTTGAGAGCCGGACGGGCTCGTAATTTTTTCAGAAAGGCCAGGGGAAGCCGGCTAGGCTACCCATGGCTATTTACTCCGACAGTAGTCCCCGAAGCTGATCGAGCTTCGAGGCGGACAAAAGGACGAGAAGCTTGGTCAGCTTCCTACCCTGAAGAGCCGGCTTTGCTGGTGCATGCCGATTTCGGGGAGCCCTGCGTCTTGCTGGCGGGAAGGTGGTCGACCCGCGTGCTGACCGCGGGCCCTCCCGCGGGCCACGTGGCAGCGAGACCCTGCTGGCGCGCGCGCGACTGGACGCCGCCGCAGGCCCGGGCCCGCCACTCCTTGGCCTCGGCCCGAACGCTGATCTTCTGCAGCCCAGGTGGACCGCTCGCCTTCCCGCGGTGATTTTATTTCGCCGTTAGGGCGCAATAAATGCGGGACGTGGGGGAGTGGGCACGATCGATCCCCACGCCTCCCCACGCCGGGCCTCCTCGGCTCCGCCATGCGAGCCTATAAGTAGGGGGAGAAGGGGGAGAGGCAGAGGTTCGCACGCTCTCTCTTGCTCCGCCCCCTCGTCCTCCTCTCTTCCTTTCGCTGCCGCCGTAGCCTCCCGTCTCAGCGCTGTCGTGCCGCCACATCGTCTTGCTCCCATGGCGCTGTCGAGCTCGTGGGACGGCTCCAACGTCCATGAGGACCACGTTGAGTTCCTCCGCCAGACTCGACGCCTGCCCGACGCCAACCTCGTGCGGGTCCGCCTGGCGCCGGAGACGGAGATTTTGCTGGCACCAGAGGAGGGCGAGCAGGTCATCTTCCGCTCGCACTTCTTGCGCGGCTTCGGCCTTCCGGCGAGCGGATTCCTGCGCTCCTTCCTCGAGTTCTACAACCTTCAGCCGCATCACCTCATGCCCAATGCGGTGATGCTGCTGTCGGCCTTCGTCTCCCTCTGTGAAGGTTTCTTGGGGCTGATCCCCACGCTGGAGCTCTGGGGGGAGTTCTTCCAGAGCAAACTCGGCACCGTCGTCGCGGGCGTGCCCGCCCCCTGCGGGGCCTTCATCGCCATGAGGAGGGCGGGCGAGAAAAACCCGTTCCCGCCCATCCCCCTGATCCAGTCGGTGAATATTTGGCAGAAGTCGTACTTCTACGTGAAGAACGTCGCCGAGCAAGGAGACCATGTCAACCTGCCGGCTTACGTAGCCGGCCCGCCGGCTGGGAGGCAGCCCTCATGGAGTTTCTGGTCCCGGTCACTGTCTCAGGCCGGGAACGCTGCCGTCTCCCGACTTCGGGTGATGATCCAGTCGGAAGGCCTGAGCGGGGCCGACTTGGTGGCCGCCTTCGTGGAGCGCCGGATATCTCCTCTCCAAAGCCGGCCCCACATGATGTGTCAGATGAGCGGCCGCTTCGACCCAAGCCGGCTGAGCACCAGGGAGATGCCTCATGCGGAGGTATCGTACATGGTTAATTATATCTCCAATTGCAAGCTCGTCGAGGACTGGCGATACGGCAAGGCGCCGTATTCTCGTGCCAACCCTCCGCCCGTGGTAAGCTTTCCTCTCTTTCTTCTTTTCGTTGGTAGCCGGCTTTATGATGGCCGGCTTCTGATCAGTTGGTTCTTCTTAGCAGAACCCCCTTCTCCCGCCGACGACCGGGCAGCGGGGATAGAACGCCCGTACGCCCCCGACCGCACGGCGGACGACGTCGACGACCCGGATTTGGGGGCGGCCGCCATGGAAGACGCCGTCGTGGGGGACGACGCCCGCCAGCTTCGAGGACTGACCAGATGATGCGGAATACGAAGTCGCCCCGCGTCGCCAGCCGACGGCCGACCATTAGGGCGCGGGCTCGTCCATCACGTCGGCTGCCGGCGGCGGCGCACAGAAGCGCCGGGCCGCTTCAGGCCTCTTTGGCAGTCGGCCGAAGAAGTCCAAAGCCTCCACCGCGGCGACCAAGCGAGATGAGGCGGCCACAAAAGCAGCCCGCTTCCGCAAGGCGGCGAAGCAGCCTCAGGCGGTCTCAGCGTAAGTCGTCGATTGCCTTGTCGCATGCTTTTCATCGTTCTCTCTTGTTCGAAAATTCTTCTTAACCCTTTCCCGCTTGCTGGACAGGGCGCCACTTTCCCTTGAGCGGGGTCCGGGCGGCTCCGTAGTTGGGCCGGCTGGAGGGTCTTCGAGCTCCCGCCGCGTGGACCCCCGCACCGACCTCAGGGAGGCCACGGAGCAGAACGCTCGCGAGGCGCGGGAGGAGCATGAGGCGGCGGAAAAAGCGGCCGCCCAGGCGGCGAGGGAGCAGGCCGACGCGGCAGCCAAGGCCCAGGCAGAGGCGGCGACCGCGGGAACGGAGGCGGAGGGTTCGTGCAACCAGCCTCCGCTGCTCTCCATTCCCCTCCGAGTCGTGGCCCCTGACACCCCATTGCCCTTGGCGGAGGAAATCATCGAAGACCCACCGCCGATGGAGAGGAGGGAGGACCCCGTGTTCTTTGCGGGGAGAGCGCCGCCGGCAGCGCCAACCGGGGCGGGCCAAGGCGGCCAATCATCAGCGGCGCCAGAGGAGCCAGCCGGGGGTGAGCCGGAGGGCGGAGCCGGCCTCGAGGTGCAGCCGGTGACACGTCGGCGCGCAGGGGGAGGCGCCGCTCCGCCAGAGTTGCCCCGAGTCACGGGCGCAGGCTAGTCGGCGGAGGATCTGGAGGCGGCCAGCACTGCCACGTCCGAGTGGACTCCTAGCGGGGGGACTGGCGAGCTGAATGTGGTGGCTCAAGGGGTCCGGAGCCGGCTTCAAGCTCAAGCCGCCCTGCTGCAGTAGTTCACCCAGGAGTTCCTGTCGACGCGAGCCGCCATCCGGGTGAGTCCTTCATTCTTGGCCGCTTTGATCTCTTGATTTCTTCCATGGGGGCGCGTCAGCGCACCCACTGGGTGTAGTCCCCGAGATTCGGGCCGACTGCTGCGCAGTCGGGTCGGATCTTTCTTGACGACTACCTTACTCTTGCTTTCTGTCTGAACTTCCAGGAATATCACAACTCCCGTGCTGCCGCCTTCAACTCCCAGGCTCGGGAGTTGAGTCGGAGGACCGACGACCTGGCTGACAGCCGAAGTAAGTGCTTGATCTTGTCTGTCTTCCTGTGGGGGCGCGTCAGCGCACCCACTGGGTGTAGTCCTCGAGATTCGGGCCGACTGCTGAGCAATCGGGTCGGATCTTCCTTGACGACTTTTTCCTTATTGGTTTTTCTTTTTCTTTATCTTCAGGGGCCAACGCCGACTTGAGGAAGGGGCTCGGCGAAGCGTAGGCCACCCTTCGTACCAAGGACGCCGAGTACGCTGCCTTGGTCCAGGAGCGTGACCGCCTGGCCAAGAAGCTGGCCGACCAAGAAGGAAGCCACAAGGCGGCCCTGCAGAAAGCGCAGGATAGCGAGGTCGCCCTGAAGGCAGAGTTCGAGACCGAGGCGGCAAGCTGGGCTGAG
This sequence comes from Triticum aestivum, assembly GCF_018294505.1. NCBI lineage: Eukaryota > Viridiplantae > Streptophyta > Magnoliopsida > Poales > Poaceae > Triticum > Triticum aestivum. The sequence continues at coordinate 449,262,569 of NC_057800.1, forward strand.
ACCCGGCGAGCGCTGGACGAAGGCTTCGGCCGCATCGAGGACTTGATCGACGGTAAGCCGCCTTCCTCTCTCCTCTCCTGTCCCTTGCGGCCCGGTTCTTGGCCTAACTTGTGCCGCTGCCTATTTTCTTGTGCAGACTACTTTCCCGGCTACTCCGCCTTCGCCGCCCAAACCATCGAGGCCCATCGCGAGGCGCGCCGTCAGGCGGGGGCCAACAACGCGCTGGACGCGAACCGGACGCTTGAGGAGCAGCTCTTGGCTGTCCAGGCGCGGCTGCAGCCGGCTCATCGGATGCTTCGCCAGCTTCAACGTGCCGGGGCGCAGGTGTTGGCCACCCTCTGGCCCGGCGAGACGATCCCCCGCACCCCAAGCCGGACTGCCGACTGGCTGGAGGTCGCAGTTGGTCGCTTTGAGGCTTGGAAGGCGTCGGCGGCTCGCCTCGGAGCCGGGCGAGCGTTGGAGTTCGTTCGGGCTTGGTACCCAGGGCTGAGCCTGGACCAGCTGCGCACTTGGCGGATGGAGGCCGACGCGGAGCTGGAGGAGGTGAGGCCGGCTATCGCCCAGCGTGCTTCGACGATCACCGAGTGCACCGATATCAGCGTTTTTGCACCCGAAATCGATGATGACGGTGTTGCCCAGCCGAAGGAGTGGTTCGGGCTGAACCCGGCGGTAGGCGAGGACTCGGCAGAGGAGATCGCCTCCAGCGACGAGGGTGAGGATGACGAAGAGGAGGACGGTGAAGACGTCGAGCCGGCTAGTGGAACAACCAGCCGACCTCAGGCCGACCGTGCCTCCAGCAACGAGGCGCGTGGAAGCGCGCCCTCTGCGGGAGGCGGTGATCAAGCCGAGGTTCGCCAGTCGGCCGCTCCTTCAGCCGGTAGAACCGTCTCCGCCAACCAATCCAGCTCGTCGGTCGCTCCGCCAGCTTGACCTGCCGTCCTTACTTTTCCTGCTTGTTATCTTTTGAACAATCTTTATTAAGCTTTCGCAGTTCCACCCACTGGGGGTGTATCCAAACTATGTTGAATGCTGGCCTCTCGGAGGTCTTTTATGTAAATATTATTGCGTGCATGTTTGGTTTCCATTCGCGTATGCTTTTTATCCTTGGGCTTTTTCCTTTGCCGCCTTCCCTCTTTGGGGAGGCAAGTACTCGAGCTTTCTTGGATTGAAGTGAAGTGAATGGAAACCGGCCGGCCGGCTACTCTGGTAGTCGGTCGGTGGTAGGCGGCAAACTGGCTTTCGTTATATTAGTCCGTTGGTCCCTGGCCATTTTTCGTGTGGGCACCCGTTCCTGCTCTTAGCTCTTGCCAGCCGGACAGTTCGGTTCTTCGAACTGTGACTTTTGGCAAGAGAAGGCTTGGGAGCTGGCACATTACTTGTCTGACTACGGGTAGGACTTCTAATATAACTCTAGGCGGCCAGTCCCCGGGCCGACTAGTCGAACCCGGTGCCGGACGGAACAAGTAAATGAAATGACAAGGTCATAAGCATGATACTTTTCATTCATAGATAAGAGATGGCAGTCCCCGAGCCCTCCTCGGGGGGCCTATTGTCTTGTACTTAATACAAAAGTTAGCGTGATACATACTGCATTTCAACTGTAAAATCTTCGAAGGAGGTTGGCGTTCCATGGTCGTTCCGACTCCTTGCCGGAGTCGTCTCTTTTGCGTGCCTTCAGCTTCTGCGCGTCGATCAGGTAGTAGGAGTCGTTGCCTAGAGCTCTGCTGATGACGAAGGGGCCTTCCCAAGGGGCCGAGAGCTTGTGTTGGCCGGCTGTTCGCTGGATCAGCCGGAGCACAAGATCGCCCTCTTGGAAAGATCTTGGCCTGACCTTCCGACTGTGGTAGCGGCGCAAACCCTGCTGGTAGATGGCAGACCGGCTGAGGGCTAACAGCCGGCTTTCTTCCAGCAGGTCGACACCGTCTTCTCGTGCTTCCTTGGCCTCCGCTTCCGTGTACATGGTTACTCGAGGCGAGTCGAACTCGATGTCAGTTGGGATGACCGCCTCGGCACCATACACAAGGAAGAAAGGGGTGAAGCCGGTTGACTTGTTTGGTGTAGTGCGCAGACTCCAGAGGACAGCCGGCAGCTCATCGAGCCAACAGCCGGCTGAACGCTCCAGAGGTACGCCCAGTCGAGGCTTGATGCCGGAGAGGATGAGGCCGTTGGCTCGCTCGACCTGGCCGTTTGATTGCGGGTGGGCGACGGATGCCAAGTCCAGCCGGATACCTTGGGCTGCGCAGAAACGTGCCAAGGCTCCTTTGGCAAAATTCGTGCCATTGTCGGTGATGATGCTGTGTGGCACGCCGTACCGTGTTGTTATGTCTGCGATGAATGTCACAGCAGTCGCCCCATTCAGCTTCTTGATCGGCTTTGCCTCAATCCACTTGGTGAATTTGTCCACGGCGACGAGCAAATGCGTCATGCCACCGCGCGCCGTCTTGAATGGGCCCACCATGTCCAGTCCCCAAACGGCGAAGGGCCAGGTGAGGGGAATGGTTTTGAGTGCCGAAGCTAGCGTGTGTTGCTTGGAGCTGAAGAGTTGGCACCCTTTGCAATATTTAACTAATTCTTTGGCGTCATCCAAAGCAGTCGGCCAGAAGAAACCATGGCGGAAAGCTTTGGCGACGAGTGATCCTGAAGCCGCATGGTGGCCGCATTCTCCCTGGTGAATGTCTCTGAGGATTGCAATGCCCTTCTCTTGCTCGACGCACCGTTGGAGGACTCCGGTGACACTATGCTTGACGAGCTCTCTGTTGACGATTGTGTATGCTCCGGCTCGACGTTGGACTTGTCTTGCCTCTATTTCGCCAGCCGGCAGATCTTGGTTTACTAGGAAGTTGAGGATGGACTGGGCCCATGACGGAGCCGCGACTTCTCCTACTGCCAATGCGGCTACAGCCACCAGGGTGGGCGGGCTGGGTGGTGAAATGCTGGAGTCGGCCACCGGCTATTGTGCTGGTGCAGTCCCCGGGCCGGCTACGGCAGTCCCCGAGCCGGGTGTGGTAGTCCCTGCGCCGGTTGCCGAAGTCCCCGGGCCGACTACTGAAGCCCCGGAGTCGCCTGCTTGGTTCTTCGAGCTGGACCCGGCCGCGTCAGGGTCAGGTGGTACGAAGATGGAATCAGACTCTGGAGACGGCTTGATAGACGGCTTGAGGAGGCATTGTAGAGCGACGCCGGTTGGTATTGCTTGCCGAGTGGAGCCTATTCGAGCCAGGGCATCGGCTGGCTCGTTGTCGGCTCGCGGTACATGGAGGAACTCGCATCCTTCAAAGTATCCGCTGAGTTGTTGAACCAGGAAGCGGTAGCTCGCCATATTTGCGTCCTTGGCGTCCCAGTCGCCGGATGATTGCTGAACCACCAAGTCTGAGTCGCCATAACATAGGATCCGGCGAATGCCGAGTTCTTTGGCAAGCCGGAGCCCGTGTATGAGCGCCTCGTACTCGGCCACATTGTTGGAGGCGGCAAAGTGAATCTGCAGAGTGTATCTGAGCTTGTCGCCTTTGGGAGAGGTAAGGATGACGCCGGCTCCCAAGCCGGTGCGCATCTTGGACCCGTCAAAGTGCATGCGCCAATGGGTGGAGTCGGGAGCCGGCGGCAGGTACTGGGTCTCGGCCCAGTCAACGAGGAAGTCGGCCAGTGCTTGGGACTTGATGGCGGTGCAGGGCTGGTAGAAGATCGTGTAAGGGGCCAGCTCGATGGCCCATTTCGCCACCCGGCCGGATGCGTCCCGGCTGCCTATGATCTCGGCCAGCAGGGTGGTGCATACGACCGTGACGGGATGCTCTTGAAAGTAGGGCTTCAGCTTCTTGGCGGTGAAGTACACGCCGTAACACATCTTCTGGTAGTGCGGGTAGTTCTGCTTTGAAGCGGACATCACCTCGCTCAAATAATACACCAGCCTCTGAACCGGCTGGGCTCGGCCTTCTTCTGGGCGTTGGACTATGATGACGGTGCTGACCACCCGGCTGGTTGAGGCAATGTAGAGGAGCATGGGCTCTTTCTCAGTCGGCGCCGCTAGGACGGGTGGCGTGGCCAGCATCTTCTTTAGCTCGTGAAAGGCTTGGTCGGCCTGGTCGTTCCACTCGAAGTGAGTGCTCTTCTTCATGAGGCGGTAGAGGGGGAGAGCTTTCTCTCCGAGCCGGCTAATGAAGCGGTTCAAGGAGGCCAAGCATCCGGTGAACTTTTGGATGTCTCGAAGCTTGGTGGGGATCGCCATTCTCTCGATGGCCTTGATCTTCACCGGGTTGCATTCGATGCCACGTTCGGAGACCAGGAAGCCTAGGAGCTGGCCGGCCGGCACTCCGAACATGCATTTCTCGGGGTTGAGCTTGATTTGGAACCGGCGTAGGTTCTCAAATGTTTCTTTGAGGTCTTCCAGCAAGGTGCCGCGCTTCTCCGTCTTCACCACAATGTCGTCCATGTAGACGTGAGCGTTTATGCCGAGTTGCTTGAGGAGGCACTTCTGCATGCAACGCTGAAAAGTGGCACCGGCATTTCTCAAGCCGAATGTCATAGTCAGGTAGCAGAAGGCTCCAAATGGCGTGATGAAGGTGGTCTTTAGGCGGTCGTCCGGATCTAGCTTTATCTGGTGATATCCTGAGTAAGCATCCAAGAAACTCAACAGCTCGCATCCGGCCGTGGAGTCTATCACTTGGTCAATCCTTGGTAGGGCAAAGGGATCTTTAGGGCAGGCCTTGTTGAGGCTCGTGTAATCTATACACATGCGCCACTTGTTGTTCTTCTTTAGCACGAGGACCGGGTTCGCGAGCCACTCTGGAAAGAAAACTTCCATAATGAAGCCGGCTGCCAGAAGCTGGGCTATCTCCTCTCCCATAATCCTGCGTTTCTCCTCCGACAGTCGGCGAAGGGGTTGTTTGACTGGCTTTGCATCTTCTCGGACGTGTAGTTTGTGCTCGGCGAATTTCCTCGGAACACCCGACATGTCCTTGGGGGACCATGCAAAGACGTCCCGATTCTCACGGAGGAAATCGACAAGCTCGCCTTCCTATTTGCTGTTCAGGCTTGCCCCGATGACGGCAAACCTCTTTGGGTGCTCGGGGTCAAGAGGTATCTTCTTCGTCTCCTTGGCCGGCTGGAAAGATCCTTGAGCATCATGCTCCTTGGGATCGGGGGACACGGCCGGCTGCTTGCCGGCTATGGCCATGACTCGGTCCAACATCTTCTTTTCTTCGGCAATCACAAGGGACTCGGCCAGCCGGCTGCTGGCTGCTGCGCACTCAGAGGACTTCTTGTAATCGCCGGCTACGGTGATAACACCTTTGGTGCTTGGTATCTTCATCTTGAGGTATGCATAGTGGGGAACTGCCATGAATTTGGCCAAGGCAGGTCGGCCAAGCAATGCATGGTAAGGGCTCTCCAGGTCCACCACTTCAAACCAGATCGCTTCCCGGCGGAAATGCTCCTTGTCCCCAAAAAGTACATCAATCTTGATCATGCCAATGGGGGCGCAGGACAGGCCGGATACGATGCCATGGAACACTGTCCGTGTAGGCATGAGTTGCTTCGTCTTGACATTTAGCTTCTCCAGGGTGTCACGGTACAGGATGTTGATGTTGCTCCCGCCGTCTATCAGCACGCGGGAGAAGCGGGCAGCGCGTCTGTCCATCGCGAGGGTGGCTTCCAGGACCAGCGCATAAGAGCCGGGAGACGGCATCACCTCTGGATCGTCGGCCCGGCCTAGCTGATGGGTTTTTCTGACCAATGCATGTGTCCGGTGGGGTTGGCAGCAACCACGCTGACTTCCTGGTGCTCTCGGCGTTTGCTACGCCGGTCTTCGGGCTGGCTTGTAAAGACGATGTAGGTTGCTTGCTCGTCGGGGAATTCGTCGTGCATGGCTCCGACTGCGGGCCGAGCGGCCGGAGGCGGCGGAGCCGGAGGCGGTGGGCCAGCAGGCGGAGGCGGCACGAGCCCCTCGCCTTTGGAGATTCGGGTGAGCCAATGGCACTTCCGGGTTGTGTGGTTGGACGGCTTCGCGCCGCTGTGGAACTTGCATGGGGCGTCGAGAGTTTGCTCGCAGGAGAAGGCCGGCTGCCAAGCCGGCCGGCCGCCCTTGGGTTTCTTGGGCGCGGGCCGCCCTTTGGGCGGCACGTCTTCAACTGTGTCCACCTGCCGACTGGCGGGAGGCAGCGCGGGGCCCTTGCGCTTGTGGTCGTTCGGGTGTGGGCGTTGGCCGAAATCCCCAACCGGCGTCTTGGGTGCCAGGTTGAGTAGTTTTCCGGACGCGTCTACCCGGAGCTCGGTATTCATTGAGGAGTCGGCGGTGGCGTATTTGTCCGCTATGTCCAGAAGCTCGTCGAGGGTAGTCGGCTCGTCGCAGAGAAGCTTGTGCTTGAGGAGGGTGCCTTCTCGACACCCGGCTGTGAAGTATTCTATGGCATGCACCTTGTTCACCCCTTCGCAAGAATTGCGGAGCTCGGCCCAACGCGTGAGGTAGTCGCGAGTGGACTCGGCGGGGCCTTGTACGCACAAGGAGAGTTGTCTGGGCTTGGGAGCCCACTTGTAGGTGCTGGTGAAGTTGCGGACGAAGGCTTCTGTGAAGTCTAGCCAACTGTTGATGCTGCGTGGTTTAAGGCTGTTGAGCCAGGTCCGCGCCGTGCCTTGCAGCATGAGGGGCACGTACTTCACGGCAACGCGCCGGTTGCCGTTGGCTATGCTAACCGCTGTGGAGTAGTCGATCAACCAATCTTCCGGCTTCACGGAGCCGTTGTACTTGGGCGTGTCTCTTGGGAGCGAGAACCCTTTGGGGAAAGGCTCGTCGCGGATGCGGGGACCGAAACAAGGCGGGCCGACATCATCTTCTTCTTCCAGCGCCAGGGATCGCGCCAGGCTGTCGATCCGATGGCGGGCGTCGTTCTCGCCGACTCCTTCGCGGCGACCTAGTCAGCCGCTGAGAGTCGGGTGCGCCACTGGCGGCGGGGTGGGATATCTCTCTCCACGGGGTCGAGGCGGAGGCGGGTTGCCCCGCCATTCCATGGCTCGGGGATGGCCGTCCGCGTCTCGCTCAATGGAGATTCGGGTCCGGCTTCGGCTGGCGGCCGGCTCTTTCTCGCGTCGCGCGCGGGTGTTGCTCGTAGTCGGTGTCCGGGACGTCACGCCGTGATCTCGGCACGGGGGAGGGCTTCCCGTGCGGGCGTCGGCTTCGTGCCGCTGCGCGGCTGCATCGATTAGCTGCTGGATGCGTCAGGTCATGTGGGGGAGTTCTTCGGCCCCCAGTCCGTCTAGCTTGTATATGGCCGCCTGGGCGGCACGCAGGTTCTCGAGCAGAGTGGCGTAGACTGGGCGGTCGACTCCTAATGTGTCGGCGATGACGGCGCCGCATTGCTTGACAATGCCGGCCCGGCTTGGCCCGCCCGGGGCTGGCGTGCCGAAGGCGGCGCGGTCAGCTTCGCGCTGGTAGGCCTCAGTGAGGCGTCTCACGGAAGCCAGCCTCCGGCCCTCTGCGAGGAGGGCGAGGCGGCGCGCTTCCAGTGCTTCGTCGTCGGCATCAGCCGGGAAGGGGGTGGACAAGTCGTGGGCCGCCGCGTGCGGGGCGTCATGGGCGCTCTCGTCGGCCGGGCCGCCGTGGCCGACAACCATCACTTCGGTGGTGACAGCACCGCAACCGTCGGCTCGAGGAAGCGGGTCGTTGTAGATCGTGACGTTGGTGGGGAAGGTGTCGAAGGAGGCCGTGTCGGAGTCGACAGACAACGGGTCGGTGGAGCCAACCGAGTCCAGGTCCACAGCGGGCTCGCTGGAGACATGGAGCTGGCCGAGGAGGTTGGCGAGGTGGTCGGTGCCCGCATCGGAGGTGAGCTCGTCGGAGATGAGAGTTTCGTCGAGGAGGTCGGCGAGGCTGCTCGCCGCGCAGATGCTGGTGACGCCTTGCAGCGCGTCGTGGCAAGCGCCATCGGGCGTGCCGGGCTGGCTACGCTCGCTAGGGAGGAAGAGAGTTCCCGTCCAGAACAGGTCTCCGGACGACGGTGCACCTGGCCCCATGGTGGGCGCCAAATGTCGGGTGGTAGGTGCGACATATGCCAATGGGTGGCTTATCATCGTGGGAGCCAGTAAGACATCGCCGGTGCCTGGAAACGGGATGAGGCGAAGACATGCACGCCGGCGAATCTTACCCAGCTTCGGGGCTCTCCGTGGAGATAACACCCCTACTGCTGCTCTGCGGGGTCTCCGCATGATCACTAGATGAACAAGTAGCTACACAATGCTCCTTGAGCTGTTCGGTGGCAGGAGGAAGAAGGGCACGGCTAGCTTGCTTCTTCTCCTTGTATGGTGTCTAAGACTAGCTGGGGGTCCAACCC